>NC_141074.1:35209923-35809923 GCF_041138505.1 Cibotium barometz | reverse complement strand
TCAACATGCGACCGGAACCAATCAACAAGATAAGATTAGTTATCAAAGTCAACTAAAGGAAGGCTAAAATGATCCATAAAGGTGGTTGAACATCCATTACGTAGGCAACCAAGTCATCATCACCGTATCATAATCTTATTTAATATCGACATTTACCAATCATTGTGGAAGTATATTCATACCTCTAACTAACCATGATATGAAAATGTCAACACTTCCCATCAATACAACATGGGTGGAGCATTATACTAGTATCAAGATATAAATTGAAACTACATTATCAATTATAAGCTTCTTACAAGGATTCGAATATAAAAGAAGACATGGAGTTAAACTTGACACAATTCACTACATAAAGAGGATGGTGGATTTGATTAATGTGACTATATAGAAAGCTATACACTCAACTACATAACATAGTCACTCATTTTCTTAGAAGAAGATAATTTTGACATATTTCTACTTAATGTTGTTGTGAAAGGGAGTGTCTCACTCCAAAATCTTTGAAGTATAGATCACATTCTCTCTCACACACACTTGGAAAGAGGAAGCTCTCACCTAATCACATAGCTACCTAGCCCTCAAACCAAAAAGGAGGGCTCTTATACCATACTAAAGAAGTGAGACATTGAGAGGTTGAGAAATACCCAAAGAACACTACAGGAGTTTTATTCACTAATTACATTGATGTCACAAAGACTATGGCTTCTTAAGTTGACATAGGATGGAAGGTATGCTGATACGCAACTCTACCTAGCTACACCAACTCTACCTATCAACACTATTGTATCATTTTAGTGAATGAGGTGGTTTCCACACAATCTACTTCCTCTCTCTATCTACAAGATCCTTCATATAGTTCGAGTCCGTTTTGCAAGCACATACATCGGTTGTTTCGTATTCTAAATATATAATAAACATTTTTACTATTTAAAATTATTCAAACTTGTAACATTAGAAAGTAGGTACATGGAAACTTTCATTTGGATACAAACACTTAGATTGTACACTCGAATGGCAAAGAAAAAAAAATCCAACATGGTCTACTTAGAATTTTTTTCACCATCAACATGGTTCAATAAAGAGATATCGAGTATGTGAAAAGTCAAATTTGTCATAAAACCCATTCATGGCTTCAGGGGGAGCAAGCTATGAATGTGTTGTTTGGAGGAATGGACGGAGAGAAACATCGAATAGATGCTTTGAATGATAAGCGATACACGAAGAAGGCAAATGATTAAGATTTCTTGTAGGATTTAATGTGGTGCACGTGCGAAGAGCACTACCAAGAAGCTGTTAACTTCTAGATTCGACCAAGAAAAGTTGCTTTCTGCCCAGGACCTCCTCCACAAAAATGCATCTTTCAGCAAGAATGCAAGGATGGGAGAATGATGAAATGTTAGCGACAATGTTCCTTCAACACTTCAAGACACATGTGAATCATTACCATTGTCATTTTCCAAAATATAGACTAGTACTATCATGTAGCTGTTTCAAGGGGAATGGCACACTACACTTCAAGACAGATGTGAATCATTACCATTATCAACGAAGCTCAATGCCGTCTTTTTTTCATTCTTGTCTTCATGAAGCGCTAGTTTCTCAATTCTATAGACTACTATCATATCTTGTCTACTATTCTACATGAATAATGTACCCGCATCTCCGCAATGAGAATGCACACACATTTCAAGAGATAGAGAATCGTCACCTTTCTCGTTGTCAATATTTTCAACCAAACCAAGTCATCTTCATTTCACTCGTCTTCGTGAATCATTATGCAAAAGTAAGTTGTTGAGGTGAAGGAATATCAAAGGTTAAGAGATGGGGGACGATAAGAAGAAGACGAAATAGCGCGTAGGAGACAAGGACATTAAAACAAAGACGATGAAGATTGGTTTAAAGGAAAACGCAGAGAGATCATGAAAGAAAAGGTCAGATAGGGAGGTGTAGAAAGGCAAAAGCGATGATGGTGATGAACATGGAAAGAAAGAAGTTGGCGATTGGTTAAACGACGGAGAGACGTGCACTCGAAGAAAGAATAGAGCTCAGAATACTGGGAGATGACCAACGAAAGAGATAGATGGTTGTAAAGGGTTGTTAAACGACGGAGAGACGTGCACATGAAGAAAGAATAGAGGAGGAGTTTGCTCAAAATACGCGGAGATGACCAACGAAAGAAGAGAACGAGTCGCCTTTGAGATCTGAGGGGTGGTTGCAGCTTCCGTTAATTCCTGTACTGTGCTAGTGTTATCGGCGTCGCTGCTGCTACTGACGGGCGTTTCAGCCACATCGTTCAACGTGGTAGTGGGAATCTCTGTACTTTTTCTTCACCTCTTGCAATTGATTTTGAAGAGCTTTGGACCTTTTCTATTCCAAGCTTGATCCATGAAAATATCCAGATTTCAAGGAGCAACTATTTTTTTTGTCGGCAAGCATCTTTTTATACAACAATTTAGCCAAGCTCGCATCTTTGCAACATTATATCATTTGAAAAAAATTATAAGAGATTATTATGTCAAGTCATAGAAATTTGATGCATATTTGGGGAGAGAGAGAGAGAGAGAGAGAGAGAGAGAGAGAGAGATTCTTTTCAGATCGGTTTTGCACACAGTGACCCCGCAGTTGGGAACCCGCGATGGTCATACTTGGGCTGCGTGTATACGCTATATTTTTTCAGATTCTCCTCTACGTACAGCTCATCTGTCACCCTTCATGCGCTCCATTTTACATATATGGATCTCCATGAGACAGGGCATGCATAGACGTTCTCCTGCCTCTCTGCTAGAGATTGAGCGTCAACCCTTGATCTGGAATCCCCATGTGTTGGATACTGAGGGTCGCCAGCTTGGCCAGAGGACCCACATTGACTGGGCGGCTTGGGATAGCGGCCCGGCTGCTTCGATGCATGCTTGGTCACAGACACGGTAGCTTCCGGCAGATTTTATTGGGGAGGAGTTCTCCATAGGCAGGGGTATTCTGCCTCGGATTGCAGAGATTGATGCAGCTATTCCAGAGCTTTGGGATCGTGCCATTCGGGGTTTACATGAGATGCCTGAGCACTCAGGTTGGTTATGCATGTTTGGTGCTGCAGGTACACCCTCTCTTGTTTGGAGCTCCCATTGTTATTGGCCTATGGTTTTTATCCCTATGGGCATGCCAGATGCTTTTGGCCATGTCAGATTACAGTTTCATGGTTTGGGTTGCCTAGAGGAGCTGCGTCAGGCTGACTGGACTCCCATCCGTGTTGTAGGCTCTTTCAGGAAAAGACGGGAGGTGGACCCGTCTTTTCACATTGGTATGGCTGCCCGTTGGCGATTATGGATCTGGGAGGGACGGCCTCTTTCGCAGCTGACTTGGGACCCCGGGGAATGGGAGTGGCCTGCTGTGGAGACCGGCGCTAGGCATTCTTCCTTTTTCGGGTATACTGTTCGGATTGGGAGGCACTGCTTGCTTCGACGACAGTTACATAGACCTACGCGTTCGGGCACTTGGCTACATGCAGGTCTCTCTCATGCCTTCCTGACACAGTACTGGGCATCTATTTGGAGGCTGAGGATTGCTCGGCGGATCACTCTCTTTTTTGGTTGACTGCTCATGCTAGTCTTGCCGTCGGCACTTGGGGTGCCTTGATGGGCCATGATCCCATTTGTATATGCTGTGATCATCAGGTTCAGGAGTCTCAGGCCCACTGCCTCTGGTCGTGTCCTATGGCTTCCTTTGTTTGGCAAGCAGTGGCTCTTCTACTCAGCAGAGCTGGTCAGCATGCAGGTTTCCTCAGTTGGGGGTCTGTGTTATGGCTCCTTCCTTGGCCGGGACCTCATGTGTTCTTTGAGGGTGAGGGCACTGATGCTGTGCTTATGCTTACGGCGACGGGGTATCGGAGGGGGTACCTCAGTATGATTCCACCTGACGCCTTGCACATGGAGCATTGGCATAGAGATGATGTTTTTATGGTGATTGCTGCGATTGCGATGTGGAACATTTGGAGAGCTCGTTGTCTCCATGTCCTTAGTCACACGCGGCAATCGACACGTGATACTCTAGTCCTGATTTGGCTCGATCTTATCCGTGCACTGCGTTCCACGTATGATGATTCCTGTCGGCCTTCACAGACAGCTCAGGACAGACTCCAGGCCTTCATTCGTCGTTGGGGGCGCACGGGTCTCTTCTTCAGGATTGTTGGAGGACATGCTAGATGGGAGTACACTCCCCCACAGTGGTTCATATTGCACACATCACATCATCCACCGTGGAATAGCACCGACTGCTCACAGGCTTCACGCCTCTCACTGCACAGTTTGTATGCCCCCTCAGTAGGCCACCACTGGCACTTTGGGGATTTTTTTCATACTCAGTATTATAGCTCTGTGTTTTCTCAAAAAGAGAGAGAGAGAGAGAGAGAGAGAGAGAGAGAGAGAGAGAGAGAGAGAAATTCATGATGCTATACACGTATCCTCATTAGCATACTACAAGCACCATGTGGTCTAGATCTTCACTAATTAACATTGGTGAATCTTCAAATTGCTAGCTGGATTACATATATAATATACTCTACAAAGATAGAGATGTGACGTGCAAAAGAATCTACGATAAACACATCCAGTTGTCAATCAGCCAAGTGACGTGCAAGTGCCCCATTATCTTGCATGGCAGCTTCAGTAAGCCTTTCAGGCCATAGGTGGGCGACAAACCCGATGCATGAGCAGCAACAACAACTGCCACCTTATTAAGCTTCTCTCCAATGTAACCGTGATGGCACCATGGTAACATCACAGATAACCTTTAAAAGAATACAATATTTAAGCATGAGGCATATAACAAGATCTCGTATGCAAGAGAGAAAATATGACAATATGGAAAACTGAAAATTTATTACTGAAAGTTGGTACAATGATGGCGTTGCCTCCTAGCCGTGCGCTTCTATGAAGAAGCTTCGATGGCATGCTGGAAATAGTAGAGGATGGAGGCTACATGCTCTAAAAATTGGGTTGTTATAGCTATGGTGAATATGGACCTCACGGTCTCACTCATATATAGCCATCAGGATGTGGTGAGCTAAATCCGATCGAGGACATAGACCAAGATGGCCCAACGTGGCTTCCTAAGGGTGAATCACTGACTTGGACATCGACTAGCCGATAGAATGGTGGCATAGGTTAGAGTAACTAATCCATGATCTCAGTTCCGCCCATTGCCATCGGAGATGTCTAGGGCCCCACAATGCAAGAATGGGCTGAGCTTGGGAATATGCTCCAACTATCCTCAATGCGGTCAGCCATGGGATGCCTTCTTGCACTTACATGTAGCCTAGTTGGCAGTATACCAAGCCTATCTATATCCATCCAGGCCACACATGGCCCCCATCTGGTGTCTAAACTAGTACCTAGTTGTACCTAGCTATTCAAGTGCCTTCTTCTCATATGGGAGGCTCATACGTAGAGTTAGCTGGTTCCCATGTAGTTACATAAGCATGGAACATTGACATCTAAACCCTCCTCAACTTGGGGGGGTCACTTAGAAAATGTTAATGTACCATGTGAGTTCAATGAGAGGGGTTTATTAATTTGAAATTTCATGAAAAATTAACAGATTTACATTCATCGGATGGGTTTTTTTAATTAATTTTTTTTAAAAATGAAAACTTTTGAAGAAAAGAGGGCATTATAAACTTGCTAAATAGGAACTTTTTAAAATACATCTTGAATGCACGTGATACATAGGGTTTTTAGTCATGACCCCGCTGAGCCCCTCATTATCCACCCATAGGTGAACTACTTTTTTGGCCCAATGCCGAGTCAATAAAGATGCCTCTCCAGCAAGTCTCTCCCAAGAGCCTTCGTGAAGATGTCTGTAGCATTCTCTGTAGTCGACGAACAATACACTTCTCCATCCATGATGAGTTTGCACACAAAGTGATACTGAATCTCAATGTGCTTAGTGCTTGCTATGCATTGTGCCAATATCACCTAAAGTCCTCCTTAACCAAACGGCCTCATAAGAAGCAAAGCAAGGTCATTTGTACTTGACCTTAGTAGAAGAAAGAGAAACCATTGATTGCTTCTTGCTGACCTGTGAGACAACTCTAGATCTAAGAGAAAAACAGTACATGTCACTGATCTCCTGCTGTCCACATCTCCTATCTAAACTGAATCACAAATTTTGGTCAAGGTATTTCCCTTGGTATAGATGATGCCATACTATAATGTGCTTGGAATGTTATGTCATCACTTGCGTCTTTTCCCTCCAATGGTTCTCCCATGCCTTGTTGGAGAACGTGCTCATCAATACACTAGTTGCATAACTAATGGTAGACCGTGTGTTGCACAAGTAAATCAAATTCCCCACAAGCCTTTTGTACATTGCTTTGTCCACCCACCAATGGTGATGAATCCTCTATTGATAGCTTCATGCCAACCTCCATAGGGGTATCCACACTTAGCCATGCCAAATGCCTTCAATCTCCCTCCAGCATACTACTACTGTGAGATGATCTAATCTGGCTCTTGCCAAACCTCAAATCCCGAACATACATGCATACATCTGAAGTTTGTCATTTCAAACTCTCCCCTTAGTATTTGCTTTGTATGCAAGATCTTTTCTTCATGGTTCCTTGTCAGGATAATCCACATAAAGGACCACAATCATACACATGCCTTCTTATTTGTAGATATACAGATTAGCATTAGATGGGCTCCTCTTGAACCGTTTCTCAAACTGAAACAAGCTTGAGTTTCCCTTTTCTAATACCTACATTGCTTGCTAAACATATTACAATGAATGATTATGAGGCCCTTTTTGAAGGACTTCTTTTAAGCCTTTATGTACCTTTAATGGAGGGGTGCACAAGGGTAGGCATGGGAAGTTTTTTCTTGCAGACGTCGCACAAGTTCTATTTTAAAGGTCAATGTCATGGTGCATTCAATTAATCATTTGTAAAAAGTGTTTAGATTTAACCAATGATTCAGTAATTGTTTCACAATGGTGTGTTGTATAATTAAAAAAGAACTATTAATGATACCTTGAAAATTCAATCGAAAAAATCCATATCTTAAATTTAAAGACATGCTTGACATGGGCACAAGGCGTACAAAATTACACGAATATATTTGGAATGTTCTTTCATTGAAGGCCCACAATCAAAATTAGTGACACTTTACACTACGTTCACAAAAACCTTAGGAAATATGTGTTGCAACCCATATTTTTCCACAACAAACTCTTGTCACCATCCATTCTTTGATTTTTTGATCTGCACATGATGCTCGCTTCTTGTTTCTATTTGAATTGTGGATGGCTTGACCTAATTGTGATTTCTCTCGTGCATTGGAAGAACCAATACTTCCATCATAGAGCCATTCAAGCATTTCTCTTAGTGCATTGCTTCTAGCCACACCACCCCCATGACGCATGCTTTTAAAATATGCACCTCTTGCTCTATAATGCGACTTCTTCATACCTTATGAAAACCATGAACCTTGCATAAAAGTTGTAAGTGAAGTGCAAAACATGCTTCTTTTTCTTCGACTAGCTTTGTTTGCAAATTTAGTACTTCACACTTGAGCTTTCCATATATATCTTGCATCACAGGTAAGTTCATCCTTGAAAAATGGGATCGAGTATCATGGGAACCAATTCTATTACAATAACCAAGAAAACCTTGGTTTCCATCTCCAACATACTTAAGAAAACTACATAAAGAATGAAATGGGGGAGGTGCACTTGTGCTAGGGTCCAATGGATATATTGCACCAATAGCCCATAGGTCAATGTGCTTGCATCTCACTTGTCACAGGGCTACTCCAATGTCTCTTTAACAACACTCTTGTTGCCATTGCATCGATGAGTAGTAGCATACTTGGGTGCAAGATCAAGGTGTAGGCTACACGTTGGCCTCTTATTTTACTCATATCTTGTAATGGAGCTATAGTATATATTAGATTGGGCAACAGTAGTCCTAATACCCTTACACATGTATGGCATTTTGCATGAGATTGATTGCCATATGTTTTTGTTTCATGCATCTTGGGCTACTAGTCATCTCATTGACAGTTGTAGTCCTCGTCTGTGATCGTAGATGTCTTGAGTAGTGGGATCCTATTGGGTTTTTTGTCCTACGACGACAGGTGTGGAAAAAAACTTATCCTTTTGGTTGCTATTTCTCTTAAGCTTGCATTTGGGCTTTATTTGAACTTTGATGTGGTAAACTTTTGAGCATTGTGTCCTAATTTGGGCAAGATATGTTCTGAAGGATATCACATTGTTGTGCTATTGTGTAGCTTGTTGTCAATTGATTCTATTGTTGCATGGGTGCACTTTTTCTATAATCTTTATTTATAACAGCTGCAAGTTAAGAAGTGATTGCGAGAGATGCTGAAGCTTACACGAGTGTAAGTTTTCACTTTTTGCTTTTTGCTTTATGAAAGTTAAGATTCAAGAATTTAATTTTTTTTTTCTTTATGAAAGTTAAGATTCAAGAAGAGTGTAATTTAGTAAATAAATGGATGTGATTCGCAAATGTGTTATTTTTTTTTACAAGATTATATATAGACATTGACAATGACAATAAAAGAGATATGGTTCAGGATTTAGGGTTCAACCTTTCAATTGTTCTTGACTATGTGGCATGTATTGAAAGTTTTGCTTGAGTGAGATTAGAGATTGTTAAGAAAATGTTGTTCATTTAGCTAACTTACTCTATCATGATAGTTAGCCATTCATAAGTCGACGATAATCAACATGGATCAACATCCTGATGCTACTGTAGAATAACATAATCTCAATTTGGCAATGGCTTGGGCTCTATTTCTAGACCCATGATTGTCTCTAGCTATAGGTATTGCAGCTTGCACTAGCACCCCCTTCATATAGCCTGCACTAATGCTCTCAATGCTTCATAAAAAAAAACCATCTGATGAATAGGAGGTGGCTGTGGGTATTGTATTTGTGGTTGACTCTAATATGGAAATGGTGATTGTGGTAGTATATATTGTTGTTGAGGTGGACTCGGCCTCATGTATTGTCTCACATTTGGATCCACAAAGAATGATGTACTTGGCCCATCAATCAGTCGGTTTATCATTAGATGTGTTGGGGTAAATGTAGGACCCAATGTTACCGGGTTAAACCTCGCTGTTAGCCCTTGATATACCATTGTTGTGGTTGGGGGTCTTAGAATTTGAGGTCCACCTTGGAATGATGGTCTTGGTCTAATTGGTAGTAGTGGGAACCTTAGGGAAAATCCCTCAGGTTGTTGCATCTCTTGGTATTGATGGTAGTCTCCTTGAGGTTTGGATGGTCCAACTTCCGAATCAAACCAAAAGCTAGTTCCTCACTCGGCGTGCAGATTTTGAGACCGTAAATTAGTTTGAGAGGGTGGTGTCATCACCCTTGTGGTAGTTTCTGTAACAACAGGTGGTCTTGAGGTCACTGGGTTTGTACGAGCAAATGGACTGACGTTTTTTGTATTTTCTTAAAACAATGGAGCTCGTGGGTTGAACCTTCCAAAGAATTTGGTTATTCCTTCGTGAATTCTAGTGGAAGCTGACTACATTGGGAACTGAGTCCCTGAATCTAGAGCTATGGATAATTGCATGTCATTTCGGTTTTGTGTGTTGCTCTCCATGCTCAATGTCTCATCTATGCTTGAGTCATGCTCAAAGAATGGCCCTAGTATAGAAGATGTACTATTCAAAGAAGACTCTTCCCTTAGGGTTTCTACACTTGGGACCAAGATGGCCTCTAGGTTGACGTTTAATGCACTGTCTTCTAGATCCTGGTATTCTTTTGGATTTGAGGTGCATGTAGGATTTTGAGGTTCTAGATTTTTTCAACTTGTTGTCAGTCTACTGGCTCATGTTGTGTCACTCAAGCAAAAAGTCAGCTCAGGATTAACTCAACTAATCCAACGTGGTGTCAGATTGACCTTATATAATAACAACTAGATTCCTTGGCTCTATAAATGATGATTCCACACTGTTATCTATGACTACACTTGGCAATATTCTAGATCATGCTCAGATGACAATTATTAATTCAGTGCGTTGAATCAAATTAATCAGTCTCAAAATTCTCGTTGTTGGGAACTCAATATGGAAGGTAGAATCAAAAGATTAAAATCAAAAGATTAACTTTTGAGTGTCAAGACCTGATATTTTCATTATATTTTTGGTTTAAATTAATTTTGCAGTGTTGGGTTATTAATCTAGCGTGGCATCTTAGCAAGGAATGTTAAATGCAAAATTATTTGGGACTGACCTCGGGCTGTTTTCCTTTGTAACAATTTAGATTTTTCAGCTAGATCAAATGCAAGGAATAATGGAGCACACTGGGTTATTAACTTAACGGTGCTAGATTATAGATAAAGGATAAGCTAGTTTTGACCTTGGATTTTTTATGTGCACACAATTAGCTTCCTAAATTGGCCTTCAAGTCTAGAGTTAGGATAAGAGATTAATTCAGTGTGGTGTGTTGTTTTGGGGTTGGTGATGTGATAGTTGGCATGTTTACTAATGTCAAGCAGTAGGTGATAGTTGGCAAAGAGCTCTTGTGATTAATTCTATGTTGGTAATCCAGCAGCACTGGGTTAAGCATAACCCAACGACCTAGAACTGTAACATTGAGATGATGAATTTTAGTCCTAAAAACGATTTTCTTCTTTCTGTGTGATTGTACAATGTAGTATGGGTGCTATACTAATTATTTGAAGCAGAAAAACAATTTAAAACAACTTTTTTGGTACAAATTGACAACCTTGCTTTTTGACCTCACTTGTTACTTCATGGGTCGAATCCAACCCAAAAGTTGACTATGATAGGTCATTTTTTATGAGAACACATTGATAAACAACTATTTTAACTTTTCATAAAGAAAACAACAACAAGATCATGTGTTTTGACTAATGTCCAGCCCTCTGGCCACTTTCTTGAACTAGCACCTATTCCAATTGGATCTACTAATTGTGCAAGGAAAATACGAGGAAAGGAAAACATGAATGACAAGCTTGAATGGCTGTACCTTCCCCAACAACAGTGCCAAAGCTCTTAAGTTCAATCGGGGAACTAACATGTCATGGGGATCATCCAAACAACATACTATGGAGAGCTCAACCTCCACCAGTACTTGTGAGAGCCATCATTTGGATGATCTTGCAATGTTGTCACTCCATCATCCTTGAATTCTTCTCTTGTGCATTCTACTCAAGCGGGAGGGGGAAAAAGAGTAGAGAAAGAAAATTGTTAGTGTGGTGAAAGGGAAAAAGTAATCATAGCAATGCAATAAGGTAGTAAGAGGGAAGTAGAAACAATGGAAAAACCACACAAGTGAATGAAACTCCATGTCTTTATTCCTCAAACTTTACATGGAAGAATGAAGACCAAAGTCAAATGACTTGGCTTTTATACATACATCTTTTGAAGGGAGGGTCAATCCTAATCCTTCTCTTTTAGCCTTCTATTCTTTCCCTTCCTTGGCTTATAGAATATTTCTTTAAACAACATCAATTTGAAGACTAAAAGAATGAAAGATGTACAAAGGTATTTGGAGGATGTTACGATGCATAACAAACCTGCTTATAGATCCATCAGTATTGTGCTTTATGTGGTAAACTCACTTGCATCCAGTATCCTTCTTATCATGAGGCAATGGTACTAGCTCCCAAGGGTGGTTTGCATCCAAAGCTGCCATTTTCTCATTCATGAATGCATTCAATTTCTCTTTCCTACTGCATCCTCAAAGCATGTAGGCTCAAATTCATGTATCATCTTTGTCATATATGCATAGTGGTGGGTCGTATATCCTTGAGCCTATTGCATGGTATTTTACTCGTGTGGATCTTTGTAACACTGGCTTGCTACCAAGTGTCTTTAAAGCATCCATGCTTCTTCTTGCACTAGGTGTAACAGCCCTTGGTATCCCCAACTCCTCATCAAGGCTCCGTTTTGTGCCATTTGATTCACCACTCAACCTATGATTGTCCTGGAGAAACATAAAAAAATATGGACTGATCCACCTTTTCTTTCTCTTTTTGTGATACATGTGTACCACTTTCTGCTCCTAATTGCAACTTCTCTGTCCATGGAGAAATGTTAAACCCACTTTAGAGGACTCTCCTAGTCTACTCGAGACTTGTGACTTCTACTTTACATCTTGTACAACACTGTCATTTCTTACATCTACATCTTCTGTCATTTCCATGCGAGAATACTAGCTACTCATCTCATCAAACAAAACATTTCTACTCACCCTCATCTATCGAGTGGTATGGTTATAACATCTATATCCTTTCTATTGTAGAGAGTAACCAATGATTGTGCACTTTTCTACTTTAGGTTCCAGCTTAGTACTCTCATTTGGAATGTGCACTTTTCTAATACATACAAAAACCTTTAGAAGTGAAAGATTTGGCTTTCTTCTTGTAAACTTCTCTTCAGGTCAGACTCCCGTGCACTACTAGAGTGGAAGTTTTGTTCATGATATACACTGTAGTTGGTACTGGTTCAACCCAATAGTAGTTTGACATACTTTTATCATTCATTCAAAGCATTCAAAGCATGAGCAACTTTTGCAATATGTTTTTTTCCTCTGTATAGCCCCATTTTGCTAAGGGGTATGTCTACATAAATATTTTCTATGAATTTGCTAATTTTGTAGGTATTCACAAAATTCATCTGAGAAATACTCTCCCCTTCCATTAACTTAGGAATTTGATATGCATCCCTTTTTCTTTTCCATCATTGCTCTAAATTTCTTAATGTGGCTGAACACTTCACTTTTCTGTTTCATAATCTATACGCACACTGTCCTTGTGTGGTCATCAATAAAGTTGACATAATAATTATAGACTCCAATAGATGTTGTCTTTGTAGTCCACAAATCACTCTATATTACCCCCATGGGTCTCTTACTTACTTTTGCATTATGTGGAACTGCATGGCTTGCATGTTTACCCAATTGACATGCCTCACATACCTTGTGCATATTATCCACCTTAAACTTTGGCAACCTGACAATAATTTTCTAGAACTACACTTTCTTTCGGTAAATGTTGACATGGCCTATGTGCTTATGCCAAATATCAATATCTCCAATGGCCTCTTTTCCATGTGCAAACATTACAACACTCATTTATGGTATCCCTACATCTAGAGTAAACATCCTGCCATTTCTATTTCCTTTTGCAACTAAACAACAATCATTTTTCATGTCTTCCACAAAGCATCCATGAGAATTAAATCTCACTTGCATTCCCTGCGCAAACATTTGTCTCGTAGAAACAAGATTCTTAGTTCTATTTGGGATGTGAAGCACATATCTCAAGTATTTCCTCTATCCATCCTGCATAGACAGTGGCACCTTGCTAATGTGCACAATAGGGTGGGCATTATCATCCCTTGTTTCAACATAACCTGGTCTCTCTAGGTTTTTCATTTCTCCAAACCACTCATCATGGCTAGTCATGTGGTTTGAAGCTCCTGAGTTGACATACCAAACATCTTTTGAATAACTAGCTTCTCCTATCATAAGTAAACTAAGCATATGCCGCATAACAAACAATTGTTCATTTCTCTCATGATTGATGACGCATAGTTGCATTGCTGTAACTTCTCATTTTTTAGATCATTCTGCCTTTTATGAAAGTCCTTCTTCACATCACTTGGTTTTCCACAATAGTAGCATTCAATATGGTTGTTTGCATCATTGTTCCTTTGCACTCTGCCATGGCCTCTCTGGCTCCCCTTGCCTCTAGAGTTACCACCACGACCACCTCCATAATTATGCTCATCTTGCTGCTTCTGATTTCTAGAGGTGGATGTCCCCCTGAATAACCACCTCTGCCTCTACCAAAATTTGAATAGAAATCAAACATTTTAATTTCCACTTAAAGGGCTAGTTCCATTTCTCTGCTCTTCACTTATCAAAAGAGCAACCAACACTTGAAAATCAAGAAATGTCTCCCGAACTCCAATAGATGTCCAAAATTGATAATACTCCTTACCGACACTATTCAAGGTCACAGACACCAAGCCATCATCTTCGATTGGTGCACCAATAGAAGCAAGGGAATCAATAAGCTTCTTTAACTTTATGGAGTAGTCAATGATCCTCATATTTCCCCTCTGCACATTATGCAACTCTTGCTTGAGGTGCATTTTCTGTGCCTTTGCATATGTGCTATATAGTTTGGACAATTTGTCCCATGCCTCCTTTGGCATCTTTGCATCCTAACTCTGCATAATCATAGCATCACAGATGTTTATAGAAATCCATCGCATATCTTTTCTAGCTCTCTCATGCTAGGTCTTATGTGCTTGCACTTATGCTACAATAGGGGCATCTAGAAGAATAGTTCTTGTTCATCTCTTGTAATGAAATCCCAATCCGTTACCCATCAAGAAGTTGCAAATTCTAAACTTCCATGTAAGGTAATTGTTTTTTCCACTTCTCACTCACAATCTACGTGAGACTATCAAAGTCCATCTCAATCAACTACAACCAAAAATCTTAAATTGTAAAAATAGAGATTCTTCCTCGCAAGAGAAAGTTTTTGCAAACTCAAACTTTCATCACACAGATGGCCAAAAACATAGGTCTGAAACTAGTGCTTGAAACCAGCAACCACATAGTCACACCAAGTGACGTTTATGCATAGATGGGAATTCACCATTGCTCTGTGCTTCTCAATGGCTTTGCATCAAAGGCCTAGACCCAAAACTGTAGGTCTATTTCTCCCAAAATAAATTTTCCTCGCACAAAAAACCAAAAATGACCACTCCTTAAAAAAGGGCCCAAAATGTCTTAGAAACTTAGGTAATACTCTCGATCTCTATGTCAAAGGTTTACCAATAGGCAGCAGCGTAGCTTGCACTTACAACCGTGTACCTTGTTGCTCCCAAAAGTCTGAATGGAAAAGAGGCAAGTCTCCTCTTACCAAGATGACATAGGCTCTACCTTGCTTCTTGAACTCCTCACCATAAACGAAGCACTGATACCATGAAAAGAAAGTGGGAGAGAGGGAAGAGGAGTCTTTCTTGCAATCTTCATCACAACAACACAAGGTAGAAGATGCAAGAGGTGGAGGTTGAAGCTTTCTTCTTCTTACTTGCCAAATCCACAAATCAACTATACATAAAAGAGGGATATACCATGGGGCGCCAACTCTCTTTAGTAAGAATACCTATCAAAATCTTGAGTATGTGATGAATTTTGCAATATGATATGAGTAAAAATTAGTGGAATCAACATCACTACAAGACACTGCTGCCATACACGCATTCCATACACGCGATAAGTTACAGGCGTGTGTATGGTCGCGCATGTATATGAATAGTATCGGGCGCATGTATATTGGCATATGAATTCACGTGTATTGAACTTTAAGAAACACGTCTATCAGCGCGTGTATATTGGCATCTAAATTCGCATGTATACTGGTTTCAAAAATGCATGTATAAGCGTGTGTATATACACACAGTTATACACGCATCAATACACGCATCAATACACGCAAGTGCTTTATTAAGAAAAACTAAATTCCTTTACAAAATTAAAAACTATTTTCTTTAAACCATCTCATAGTACATTAAAGTATATATCATTAGGCAATCCCACTACATGCGTTTACAACAATGAAATATATTCAAAAATAAATCATGAGATGATAATTAAAAGACAACATATACAATAGAAATGTCATCAATTTAGAACGATACAGTGATGGATTGGTTAGGGTTCGATCTCATCTTCAATAAGATCCATCCTTGCCAAACGATCAACATCAATATCCATTTGATCAATTTGTAAGGCTATGATTAAATTTATTCCACTATCGATATTCTGTCCATTGATAATGGTATCGATGTCCTAATCATCCTCATCAACATCACCATCATCCTCAATGGTAGGGTCATTCTCATGATCATGAGAAATGGCACGCTCATCCTCATTATCATGATCATCGATCACAACATCTTCATTGGCATGTTCGACATCATCTTCATTGCGGCTTGTTATATCCTCTATATGCTCCATATCAATGAATGTATTATACATCACTTTGGAACGTGGTGCAATAGGGATGACGTACCACCATTTAATGTCATGCACCATTGGCAGATAGATAACCTACTCAAATACACATACTGAAGTAATTAATTAGCATATCAAAAGTCAAGGGGTACGCGAGCTTAGATATATATGTACATGAAACACATTAGTAAAAAAATGCATACTTGCTCACATTGTTTTGGCAAAACGAGCCTATCTTTCTTTGTTTGCCAAAACTTTGTAGAGTCAATAGTTATATAGCCACTTGCATGGCGTTTTATCGTTGCATTAGGCCATTTTTCCACCACGTTCATTTGCCATTTGACATCCAAAACATACATAAAGAAGCGACGAAAGTAAAGCCTAAATATGTCTTGGATTGTGCCACAATAATCATCCATTTTTTCATTAGCTCCCTCAAAGCTACTAATGACACCGCAATCTTGTGTATTCCTCTTTTCATCAATTCTTTGTGTTCGAAAATGCTTGCCTTCACACCATATAGTATTGAACATAGTGCACTGGACCAAAATAGAAGCAATATTTGTGTAAGCAATGTGAATAAATATTAAAAGCAAATCACTTACAACTAATGCAAAACATTAGTTCTATGTACCTTTAACATGCATCCTCTTGCATACTCCCATTCTTCCGCCGTGATATGCAGCCCCTCGTCGCTCTCTGCTCTCTCCATTTCCTCATGCAACCAATCAACATGGATATCATTTGGAAGTGTTGCTAGATGCTTAGGGTATGCCTTACGAGAGCCATGTTGCCTCCGAAAGAGAGCTCTTTCTGCTTGCCTTTTTGTCTTTGCATCCTCATATCTTGTAACCCATCTACTCATCACATCACTATTAAGGATGCAAGTGAAATTGAGATTATCAATCAATGTTCTGTCAATTACTTTACTCTGTCCTTTTCCTTGAGGCACAATAGAGGTCATCCTCAAGTCCTCTTCATTGCTCCATATCCACCTGACCAAGAAATTCTGAAATATATACAAGAGACTCTTGTATCCACCAACCCTCGGCCATGCTTCCTTTGGGCCTTGCACTTTACCTCACAAAGTCTTTTAAGGTCTTCATGAAGCGCTCTATGAAGAACATCCAACGTGCATGCACAGTGCCACATAAAGCAATTTCGTCCACTAAATACACAATGAGATGTAGTTGACCTGTGAGAATGGTTCGCAGAAAAGTCTCCTCTACCAAACAAACCACCTCCACTACCATAACACGTGCATCATCCAACATGGCTGGATCAATTTCTTTGGAACTAACATATCTGAAAAATAAATGAATAGTACGTTATACCTCATGCACGTTCATTTTGCAAGGTATAACGAAGGGTGATCTAACATGGGTTTTACATACCTCACAAGCTCGCCCATCTTATAAATACATTTTTTCAAACTCTTATTTGCACAATGGTCGATGCTAGTAGGTAGTATGAGCTACGCATATAAGAGCACATGTATGTATGGTTTATGGCATTACAAAATTTAATTTCAATGTACAAGACTTGGAAAACACTTACTTGGAGCATCTTGTGCCAATCGTGGGACTTCAACCCATATAGTTGCTCAATGCCTCTTTTCTTAGTGGTTGTAAAGCTCCCTTCAATGATCTCATGCATCCACTGGGAGTACGAAAAGTGGTGATGGCCTGCTTTACTTGCTTCTCCTCTTTCTTTGATATAATCCATGGTGCAAGCGGAAGACGAACGTGTCCACCCTCCTCTCGTGTGGCCAAGCTTGACGCATATGTCCTGCGACCCACAAGTCCTCCCGTACGCTAACATTGTCTCGTTTACCAATAACATATTCCCAAATACCAGATCCCGCATTCTTGAAGATGTGCATGGGATCAAGAAGATGGTTGATCTTAAGATGGGTCCAATATGGTAGCCGAAAAAAAATGGAGTACCTACACAAGGGATTGCTCGATGTGATCTTTAATCCAATTAGAGACTACACAAAACAAGATTGAAAAACATTACTATACCTATTCATGCCATCTGGAGGAAGAATATTTGTAGACTCCCAAATACGCTTGCAATCTTTTGCACGAAGTGTTTGTGTAGGAATGTTACTCTTACTAGCAACATATTTAGGATGATCTGACAGGAGAAATCGATGATATTATCAAATATGGTCTTACACAAACCGTCAGCATACTCATGTGTACTAAAACGACGGGCCACAAATAGGACATGCATGTTTACTCGATGTTTTCAAACCTGTTAAAATATAAATATAAGTTAGAATAATAAAGTCAATAATTATAATTAATATAGCCAATAGTATTATAGTAGGGAGATAATTAGAATTCTTACCAGAACAATCGCTGTATCCTGGAAAGTCATGCATTGTCCACATCAACACTGCTTTTAAGTCGAAGTGTCGAGAGAGGAGGGAGGCCTACTAATGTCCACCACCGCAACACCTCTCCATAGTTCCTCCAACTCATCAATCAATGGTTCGAGATAAACATCCATATGATAATCCAATCCTCCAAGAGATGTCACATAGCGCCTCGCTATGTCTCTTGAGGTGGGTAGTCTATTTCCCTTTGGAAGCATGTTTGATAATAGCCTGCATCCAATATCATCAATTATAATTAGTCTTAAATCCTAAACCTTAAACCACTAATTCAAATTTGTAAGTTAGAATGCTTACTTCAATAATGCGTCAAGACTTGCATTGCTCCATCCATAAACTGTTTGTATATTGAGTAGTTCAAGTGAAGCACGTAAAATAGAGAATGTGCACCCTTCAAAAATCGGTGTCGATGAAGCCTTGTAAAGATGCTCTTGTTCCATATCATCGTCGTCCATACCTTTGGGATCATCCTTAAAAAGATTCCGCACCATATCATCAAACACTTCCTCTTCCACAACTTCGTGGGGTGCAGGGCTATTGTCATCCCTTTCCCACTTATCTCTGACAATAGATCCCGAAGTTCCAGCATCATCTCGTCGACGCTTTGCATGCTCTCGTCGCGCGTAGGGCACCATGTTAGGGTGTGGTACTGCATCCGTCTTCAATTAGAGTTTATATATTACAACTCTATTAATTTAATTTGGATACCATGAGTCATTTGAATACCATCAATTTATATCTACTCACCTCTAAACCTGTTTGATTCCATTCTCCATACATGGAGATGTGATTCAAGGTAATTCGACGTGCTCGTACAATGCATCCTTGACATCGATTACACATACATTTGATCTGTTGTCCCAACCACACATCGCGATTACGATGACGCATTGTCTCATTTTCCCCAGAACTGCTTGAGGAGGTTGATGACATCCTATGCACAAATCAGAAAACACAAAATCATAATATGTTTTTAATGAAAGTATAAAAATCGTGTGTATTAATGCCGCTATTTCTTAAAAATTACGTGTATTAACGCGGCTATTCCCTAAAAATCGCGTGTATTAACGTGGGTAATTCTTGCAAAACACGTGTATAAACGCAACTAAATTATCATACACGCGAACATACACGCGTTTATAAACGCGACAATATGTTTAAACTAAAAATAGCCCGCCTTTCCCAAATAAAGATTTTGAACTAACATATCTGTTCTCTTTCGTTTTCGCCTCTTCCAACAGAAACGAAACCTAAGTGCAAGGAGGGAGCAGAGAAGGAGCACACACGGGAGGAAACCGACCAAGAAAGAAGACTCACTTTTTCAGAGGTGAGTCAGTTTGTCCTTTGCCTTGTCTCCTTCCTCAGATTTGTTTATGCTATTTTCTCTTTGCTTTTTGGGTTTCTCTGTCCTTTTGCTTCTGTGGTTGCGATTTTGGGTGCGATTCTGACAGGGGCGACAGTGGGCCTTTTATAAAGGACACATTGTCGGAGGTCGGTCCCTTTCAAATTTTTTTTTTTGCGCAGGTCGCGTGTAGAAACGCGTGTATAAACGCGTGTATCCTGTCTGCACAGACTGTTCATGCGGATATACACACGTTTTTGGACGGGTGTATACACGCGTTTTTTGACGGGTGTATACACGCGTTTTTGGACGTGTGTATACACGAGACTGCGTTTCCTATTTCTATGATTTGCAGGCTGATAGGTGACTTGAATGATGATATTTGTGTGAGTCAAGAGACAGCCCATGATGTACATGAGGATTATTTTCGCAGATTCTTTATGGATATTCCAGGTTCTTCATCCGATCCATTTGCGTACAGCAATTGGCTGATGGAGATGCTAAATCATTTTGGGCACCATCCTGGTCTAGTTGAGCTTACAGAGTACATGTAATACGCCCATCCCCCTCCTTCCATGTCTGGTGTCTATACCCCTGCCGCGAGTATCCAGGGCACTCCACTGTCGTCTATGCCTACGAGTCCGACGAGATGGCAGTCAGCTTCTCCTCTTCCACGCCCACCGAGGAGACATACCTCGTCCCAGACACACTCACGCACACCCTCCCAAGCACCATCACGTCAGGGCTCACAGCCACCATCACGTACTCCCGCAGAGCCACCGTCACGTCAGGGCTCACAGCCACCATCACGTAGACAATCCCCCAATCGTGACTCCACCCGCAGCAGTAGGAAGAGTGGGAGTGGAGGATGCGGCAGGTGCTTTGGTGGGGGAGGTAGTAGGGCACGCGGTGAGAGAGGAGATAGAGGGAGAAGAGTTAGAGGAGACAGTTCGGAAGAGGAGGAGATGAGAGAGGTGGAGGGAGTGATCTGCTATGATGTGACGGATAGGGGCGGGATAGTGATGGATGCGAGGGGGAGGGAGGTAATGGAGTACATGCGTGGGGTAGTATCAAACTTGTATAGAAATTGTTTTATTAATTTTAAAGATCAAAATAGCCGATTAGTTGGGGAGGTGATAGAGGCTGTACATAGTCGGTACCCCAATCCCCCACATGCTACATTCTCGGATGTATGGGGAAGGATGCGAATAAGGGAGATCTTAAGTAATAAAAGATCTCACCTTAAAAAACTCACGTACGATGATGGGCTAAATGTAGCTGCGGGTGGCTATCCTGCCGAGAAACCTGCCACTGTGCACAAACGCGAGTGGAAGGAGGCAAAGAAATGAGCAGAGGGTGGCGTGAAGAGCAGACAGCATGTGGAGGCACGACGGATCTAGATGGAGACCATTAGATCTTCACATTTTGGATCTGGCGGCGTCGAGTCATGGGAGGCAGAGTTCGTATCTATCTTGCCACTTTATTTGATTGTTTACTTAATTCATTGATTCTATGATTGTTTTAATCTTACAAATTGTGTTGATTATGATACAGCGACGGGTTATGGGGAGGAAGCCCACAACCCACGATACTGCGTATGCTCGTCGGCATAGCAGACGTGACACGTGGGCCATCTTTAGAGCCGAGGGATGTATTACGGACGCGCAGTTTGAGATGGCCACATGAGACCATATGGTCGACAGGTACTTGAAAACTCTAAACGAATGATTTTGGTTTATTGAATTACATATATATATACTTATATACTATATATTACTTGAACATGCACAAGCTGCTGATGATCCACCCGCCGCTATTGCAGAGGGTGGACGTGAGCACTACTCATCAGACATTCCGACCGATGTGAGCTCATCTGAGCATGGAGGGAACACCGAGTCATCATCTGGGTCTAAGTAGTACTCAGACTTATAGTATCACATTCCATATTGAGGATGTGGTTGTATATATTTTTTTGTAAACTGAAGCCATGGGCTACTTCGAGATATGGACTCCCTTGTATATATGTGTGAAATTTTGATAGTAATATTGAAGATTCGTGAATCGATAGTATTACATTCATGTCTGTCTTGAATCGTGTATTGACAATGTATGCATTCATGTTGTTCTTGTCTTAATCTTCCTCGTGGATATGTTCTTCGTGGATGGTCTAATGTACCAAAAAAAAAAATCCAAAGAGTGTTACTGCTTGTCCATCTCCCCCTTCTTGATTATTGCCTCTACCTCTACCACGTCCACCACCTGTACTTTCCATTAAACTTAAGCTCAAATTCTTCATAAGATCGACCATTTGTTTCATATCCTGTCGCAATCCCTCATCAGAACCTACAGGAACCATAGGTACTCCTTGACTAGCTTGTGGTACCATCTGCATAGCCTGGGCATCAGCAGTGGGCTTCATCCTCTCAATCACTGCATTCATGGATGTAGCCTCCACTCTACAAATCTCCGGCTGTGCTACAACTGGAATCATCCCCAGCTGATTCATCTGTTGTAACTTCCAATCCTTTGATTTGGCAATCTCCACCGCATCCTCATAAGACCTGGGCTTCTTTAGTTCCACCTTCCAGCGAATACTCCTCTTAAGCCCGGTTACAAACTTGTTTTTCTTCATCATGTCAGGAGGTACCTGGTCTTCCCCTAAAGCCCTGCATAAAGTCTGCCACAGCAAAGAGAATTTCTTCACATAATCATCAATTGATTCCAACTCACCCTGTATTAGAGCTTGCACCTCATGCCAAACCTTGTCAAGGTCTTCTACCTTCTTAAACCTATTGCTAAGTGCTGTCTTTAATCCATTCTCAGTCATATCGATACGTGGAATAGCAACCCTCAATGACTCCTCATAAGCTCTGTACCAGGTCCTTGCATCCCCTTTCAAACAGATGCTCAGTAGCCGCAACACCTGTACCGACTCATTGATGTGGTTGCTTATGCATGCAACCTCCATTCTTTCAAGGAAGTCTGCTACATCTTCATTAGGACCACCAAAAAACTCTGGATAAGACATCATTTTAATCCCCAAACTTCACCTCAAATCCCAAGACAAACACCTTCCCTGAAACCCTCAACTCCTAGGGTATACACCCTTGTAAACTGAGAAAAAAAACCTGAGTTATCCTCAGTGGGGGCACCAGAAAGCTATCGGGAGGCTAGGAAAAGAAGAAATGCCTCTATAGCTACCTACCCAGCAGCCTTGGAAGACACAACAAACACAAGGGGCACCACCAGCACAATGCTGGAAATAGAAATCTCTCAAAACACCACACAGAGATACCTCAAACTCTGTATTCCACAAGATAATCAAAGCCCACACACTTATCCACAATAATGCAAAAAAAATCCCTCTTTCACAATCCAGCTGGCTCCACTCGGCTTCCTTCACTCCCTTCGGCTAGTAGTCTCCTTTTGCATCCTAAAGGTGGCCACCCTCACACCAGCTTCTTCTCTGCATGCATGCTACCGGCCTCTGCCACCCTGATAGCAACACCAAGCCACCGAGAGAGAAAAAAAACCAACACTCTCACTGTCGGCTGCACCAATCGCCCAACTTCAGTACCCACCATCCTCTACACTTCAAGCCTGTCGACGTTGCCACCTTATCTTCAGCAACAGCCACAAACACCTTCAGTGTTATCATATTATAGTAGTGATGTGTGTGAACACACTTAGGACCGCCGGGGCACTTTTTCCCTCACTAGGAGGTTTTTTCCCCCGTGCATTGTATATACGCCCATTATCTTCTAGGGCTTGTTATCTTTTCATTTTAGGCACTCATAATACACTACTGTGTTGTGCTCAAGCCTCCTCATCTTCTTGAAGTTGTGTGTGCATTCCTGCAACCCTAATTCCAACAATTGGTATCAGAGCAGGCTTCCTCCTCCCGGGCAGCATCACCGGCACCTGCCGCTTCATCTCCTCCGATTGCGACGAGGTTTCACGAGCGACTGCAGGTTAGTATATGCCGTGGGCGAGCCCGTAGGGCTCGGTCATTTCAGAATTTTGATCTGAGGTCATTTCGCACTCCGTTTTTGCATTCCAAGTACTGCGCAGGCAAAATCGTCCTACTGTGCAGATTTTCTGTCAAGATTAAAATCTGCAGGACAGGTGCCCATTCGTCTGTTTTGGGCTGTGCTATATAGCACAGGTCGATTTTATACAGGTTTACCTCTTGCAGACAGCATTTACATCTGGTAGTACAGTCATTGGCCATGGCTGACAACAATGATGTATTCCGCATGTTGGCTGCTGAGGATAAGTTGGATGGCACCAACTATCCATTGTGGGCATATATGATGCGACATGTATTGGTAGCAAAGGGGTTATGGAATATTGTGCAGGGTATTGATGCACGTCCTATTGTGGCTGGGAATGCTGCAAACACATCAGAAACAGGTACTGTTGATGATGGTGCAGGCACAAGTGCTGTAGCAGCTGTTCGAGAACCACCACTTTCAGCAGAGCAGATTCGTTGGGATGGTAGAGATGCGCAGGCTCATGCCTTGATTGCGCTGTCTGTCAAACGTACCATTATCCCACATATTCGCTCCTGCAGGACTTCTAAGGATGCTTGGGATGTACTTGCCACATTGTATCAGGCAAGAAATGAGGCTCGTGTTGCTTATCTCCGAAAACAGTTGGAGAATGAGCATATGAACGAAGGTGATTCTATGGATAGCTTTTTGACAAAGATCAAGGATTTCAAAGAGCAGCTCATTTCTGCAGATGAAATCCTGTCAGACAGTTCACTTGTGCAGACTGTTTTGAATGGTCTACCAGATTCTTATCAGGGTTTTGCTTCCACTCTTCGCTTGATGATGAAAGGCAATCCCAATGCCTTATCATTTGAGGAGTTAGTTTCTGTTTTGCTGCAAGAAGACCAGTCAAGGCAAAACAGGAATAGTATGCGTGTCGCAGATCAAGCTTTCGGTGCTAGTCAGAGAAGCGGGAAAGGTAAAGCTGGCTTTTCTTCTAGTAAGCAGAAATCTGCAAATGCTGCGCAACCAAAGAAGGAAGACAAAGATGAGAAGAAGGGTGACAAACAGAAGACATTTTGCAAGTACTGTAAGGGAAATGATCATGTCATCAAAGCGTGTCCTAAGCTGGCTGCGAAAGAGGCTAAGAAGAAAGAGGCTGGTATGGCTGTTGCAGATGCCTCTCCTTCTAACAATGAATCTGCTAATGTTGTGCTAGATACAGAATGGGCATTCAATGCGCAGTGCAGTTATGACCCATCTTTGCATGACACATGTATGTCTGCAGTAGATTCAGATGTATGGTACTTTGACAGTGGTGCCACTAAGCATATCACCTCGCAGCGCAGTTTATTCACTTTCCTTGAGTCTGCTCCCACAGGGAATACTGTCACTTGTGCCAATAACTCCTCTTATCCCGTTAAAGGAGTTGGACAGATTGTGCTGAATGTTGCAAATGGCAACACCTTTACACTTTTTGATGCATTGTATGTGCCAGGGATCAAAAAGAATCTGCTGTCAGTCTCCGCATTTGCCAAAACAGGTTTGGTTGTAAAATTTGTGGATGACAGATGTACTGTTCATGATCTCTCTTGTGGTGACATCATTGTAGCATCTGGTTCACTATGTCGAGGGCTGTATAAGCTCAATATTGATGGCAAATGTGTAGAGGATTCAGCATGTGCTATTATGGATACGCAGGCTATTTCAAATGCAAAACTGTGGCATGCACGTTTTGGTCATCTGAATTTTGCAAGTTTGCTGCGCCTGCAGAAATCTGAAATGGTGTCTTCTTTGCCTAAGCTTGAGGCACCTGTCAAGCATGTTTGTGAGGGCTGCATATTGGGTAAAATGCAACGTGCTTCCTTTCCCAAAGATGGATCAGTGAGAGCTGAACGCAGATTGCAGCTTGTTCACAGTGATGTTTGTGGTCCCATGCAAACTCCATCATTTGGAAACTACCTTTACTTCGTGACTTTCATTGATGATTTTACCAGGCATGCATGGGTATATCCTTTGAAGGCAAAGTCCGAAGTGTTTTTGTGCTTCAAACAGTTTTTGGTTATGGCTGAAAATGTGTCAGAAAGTAAGATGGGCACCCTCCGTTCAGATCGAGGGGGGGAGTATATGTCTTCAGAATTTAATGCATTTCTGGCTGAGCGTGGGATAAAACACCAATGTACAGTGCCGTATACACCACAGCAAAATGGTGTGGCTGAGAGAAAAAACAGGTCTCTCATGGAAATGGCAAGATGTATGGTTAAGAGTCAAAGTCTACCACATGGTTTTTGGCTTGAGGCTGTCATGTGTGCCACTTATGTACTAAACAGGTGTCCCACCAAAGCATTACAGGTTGTCACTCCATATGAGGCTTGGCATGGCCGCAAGCCATCTGTTGGCCATTTACGTGTTTTTGGTTGCCTGGCATATGCATTAGTGCCTGTGCAACATCGCAGAAAATTGGATGACAAAGCTGTCAAATGTATTTTTGTTGGATATAGTGCTGAGAGCAAAGGCTATCGTTTGTATCATCCACAGACAAAGCGCATTTTGGTTAGCCGTGATGTTGTATTTGTGGAAGATGCAGTTCAGCCCTTGGTTTCATGTACTAAGGAGACAGATATCAGCTCACGTGATGTCTATGATACATTGTTGCCTCTTTTCAGTGGTGCACAGTCAAGTGCAATACCTCATGAGGCAGTTTTTCAGCCTATGCAGGTTTTAAATGATGGCACAGATCAGCCTATATCTGATGCAGATGTGCATGATGCACTTGAGGATGAGAGACAAGAGATTGAGGGCTCTAGGAATATGCCTAGATGGCTGGTGCAGACTTTGCGTGACAGCAAGTTGGATGCCCCTTTGTCTAGTCGCACTCGTTCTGGCTCTCATGGTGCCTCTTATGCGTCAGATTGTTATGCATTGGCTGTTTCTAGTATGTGCGATGAAAGTGAGCCTGTTTCATTTGATGAGGCACAAAGTTCAGAAAATTGGATGGCTGCTATGCAAGCAGAATACGATGCTATTATGAAGAATGGTACATGGTCTTTATGTGACTTGCCTCCTGGCAAGAAGGCCATTGGCACTAAGTGGGTATACAAATTGAAGCGTAAGCCTGATGGCACAGTGGATCGCCATAAGGCTAGGCTTGTTGCAAAAGGTTATGCTCAAGAGAAGGGCATTGATTTTGATGAGACTTTTGCTCCCACATGTCGTATGACCACTGTTCGTAGCATCTGTGCATTAGCAGCTCATAATGGTTGGAATGTACATCAGCTGGACATAAAGACTGCGTTCTTAAATGGAGATTTGCATGAGGAGGTGTATGTATCGCAGCCTCGTGGTTTTGTTCAAAGAGGGCAGGAAAACAAAGTGTGCAGGTTAAAAAAGGCTTTATATGGTTTAAAGCAAGCTCCACGAGCTTGGTATGAAAAAATACATGCATATTTGACTGCACATGGGTTTCAGAATAGTCCAACAGAAAGCACTTTGTATGCTAAACGTGTGGATGGTGTACATCTAATCATTGCTCTCTATGTCGATGACATGCTGCTCACAGGACCAAATGAGAGTCATATTGCTGATTTTAAGGCTGATTTGAATGCCTCTTTTGAGATGTCAGATTTGGGGCATTTGCATCATTATTTGGGGATACAATTTAAGCAGTGTGATGGAGGTATTGCTTTGTGTCAGACAAAGTATATTGAAACATTGTTGCGGAGATTTGGCCTTGAAGACTGCAAGCCTATTGCTACTCCAATGGAGACAGGTTTGAAGTTGAGTCTTCATGATGCTGGAGATCACTTTGATGTCACACTCTATCAGACAGCTGTTGGTTGCCTCATTTATGTATGCATTACGAGGCCAGACATTCAGTTTGCAGTCTCACAGGTGAGCAGATTTATGCATAGCCCAGGCATTAAGCATTGGCAGGCAGTGAAGCGTATCTTTCGCTATTTGAGTGGTACTCGGCATCTTGGGTTGTTTTATCCCAAGGGGGGATCATTGCCGCCAGATTTACATGCTTTTTCAGATTCTGACTGGGCTGGTTGTTATGACACACGCGTGTCCACGAGTGGTTTTTGCTTCATGCTTGGAAGCTCATGCATATCATGGTTGAGCAAGAAGCAGCCTACTGTGGCCACTTCTAGTTGTGAAGCTGAGTACAGGGCAGCTTTCACAGCTACGGTTGAGTGTGTGTGGCTCAGACGCCTTATGGCTGATTTGGGTGTTGGGCAGCCATTTGCCACCACCATCTTCACTGACAGTCAGAGCGCATTGGCAGTTGGGCGGAACCCAGTGTTCCATGCTCGTACGAAGCACATTGAGGTGCACTACCATTATGTCAGGGAGAGACTCTCTGCAGGAGAGATCAGTTTGGCTTATGTGCCAACACAGGATAACCTTGCAGACCTTTTCACAAAGGCTCTGCCTCGTGAGAAGTTCGAAGCTTTTCGCAAAGCTTTGGGCTTACTCCCTTTTGTGGATTCGTCCACATAGCTAGACACTTCCCTATACATGAGTGCTAGCTCTTGTTCACCGCATCACTCCAGGGGGGATTTGTTATCATATTATAGTAGTGATGTGTGTGAACACACTTAGGACCGCCGGGGCACTTTTTCCCTCACTAGGAGGTTTTTTCCCCCGTGCATTGTATATACGCCCATTATCTTCTAGGGCTTGTTATCTTTTCATTTTAGGCACTCATAATACACTACTGTGTTGTGCTCAAGCCTCCTCATCTTCTTGAAGTTGTGTGTGCATTCCTGCAACCCTAATTCCAACATTCAGCCCCCTTGTGTGTCGGTGTTTCCTAGTCGCCACCAGCAGTTGTTGTCTGTCGCTAGTAGCTACACCAACACCCTCCATGTCCTTGCTTCTCTCGCATCTAGCCGACAGTCCTCTCCCACCTGTCGCCCACCAAGCACCTCTATTTTACCAACGCACACCCTTCCTATTTTCAAAGGCGGTTCCCTCTTGTCCTTCTCGTCTCGTCCATCGCGAGCACCACAGCTGTCATGGGAGACCAAGCAACTCACCGGCTCTGCACTCGCCAGAAAAATCCTTTGTCTCCAGGCGGGCATTCCCTCGCTGCAGCTCTGCCAAATCACCCTTTCAAGCCTCATAGCACAAGGCGGGAACCTTCAACGGCTCTGCAGAATCACCAGAGCGCTTCCACATCAACGAGCGGCCACACTCTTCTCCATGCTGGCTCTCCTCGCCAACCTTGCACTCACACACCTTAACACCTCTCCGTTAGCTCTCTCCAGAAGTATCCCCTTGGTCTCCAGGCGGCAACACCCACAAGCTCTCTCCTCGCCAACCTTCTTGAAGGTTGCGCTGGCAGCAAAGCAAGCGACCAGTTGGTTGCTCTTTCACTTGCCACTTGGTGGTGTTTATATATATATATATATATATATATATATATATATTTAAAAGGTGGTTCCATGCCACACTGCAGTGCCTATATGGCCTTTATCAGATCTTTTGAAACACCGGAATCCACACAAATACCACGTCTCATGACCATGGCTATTATGCCCAAACCCTCTGCGATGTGGAGACATACGGCCATTCCAAATCTGCACAGCATATCTAAACTCAAGCACAAAGAGCAAATTATATTTAGCTGGTGTCCCTTGTAGATTTAAATATTTACAGTCTAGATTGGACTCTCTCTCTCCACGTAAACCAGCATATGTACATCCATTTCTATCATGGGTTCATCAAAGCCCCAATCATTGACATTCTCATGCTCTTCCACCTCTTATTTGCACACATCCAAGACACCCTCTTGACAAATAGAAAGCTCATACAATAAAAACTTCAAGTCTCAAGTAGCTGCTTCAAAGAAAAATGCATGTCATTGCAAAGCCATTCAGTCTGTACATTTGACAGGGCATTCAGAGCAAAGTTTTATTGCATACCAAGCATCCCATATGTACATGGACTCAAAACACCTTTACAAAATTTTGCTTGACAACGGTAGTGGAGTGACCTGGATACTCGGGGGCGGGGTATAGATACCAGGTGTCAGGCATTTTTCTGTAAATGTGTTTTGAGACCGTGTACATATGGGACGCATGGTGTGCAATAAAACTTTGCCCTGAATGCCCTGGCAAATGTATAGGCTGAGTGGTTTTATTGTGAGCTGGTATATGCACGTGTTTTTTTTAAGGGAACAAACGATGGAGATCTGGAAGTTTATTACAACATATGGTGAGCGGGTGGTTACTAAATGCATGGTACCGAGACTGAATGGCAACTCATGATTGGTAAGTTTATGTAACTGATGATTATGGGCAGTGGGCGGCTCTGGTTTTGGAAAGGTTGTGGGTACGGCGTGATGATCCGAAACAAGGAGATGCGAGGGCATTGGTGGCCATCATTTTGTGGCTTTGAAGCTTTAAAAAAAAACAAAAAATAAATATGTTATGTGGCCACCCTATAATGACCACGTAGAAGGCTTGATTGGCTGCCAGCGCAGCATCCAGAAGCTGGCGAGAGCGTGAAGGAAGGAGAGGATGGCCGTCTCAGAGATATAGCCACCGAGTAAGAGAGAGATGGCTAGCACCGGCGAAGGGGAGATGCAGAAGAGGGAAGCTATCGAGCGCTGCCTGGCAAGATGACCACCTTGCTGGTATGAGAGGGAACCAGAGAAGAGGAGCGCAGATGAGCCGGCAGAGCAGGTTGTGTGGAGCTAAGGAGCCGCCCTGTGAGAGGGACCTTGGCTACTGGGCTCTGGATAGCGTGGCTGCAGGTGAGGCTACAGAGCATGATGAGTTGCTCCTTGGCGACACATAGAGAGACAGGAGTGCCGCAGCAGACGGACAAGAAAAGTGGTGGCTCGCCAAGGGTAAAAAGACCGCTCTGAGGCCTTGCAGAGTCTACAACAGACAGGTGCTAGGGCGACCTAAGCTTGAGGAGCCGGGCTAGGTGCTTGTACGAGAGCAGCCTAGCGAGTGATCGTGTGGACAGAGAGGCTGGGGTGGTTCTACTACAGAGGCACTGTAGCTGCAGAAGGTGAAAAGTAGGTCGCCTTGGGCAGAGCCGGCTGCTGCTGGGAATCGTGAAGGGACCGCTTGCTGCTGCAGAGAAAGGAGCCAGTGGGGTCGTCGGTCCGCCAAAGGAGCTAAAGCTAAGATGTGTGGTGGCCGCCTCAGGAGAGTAACGAAGCAGGGCTGGTGTGGGCCAGAGACCTCTCGGGTGGCTGTGCAGAGCAGACCGAGGAGAGCCTAAGGGAACTGGCGAAACTCCTATTTGTCTTGCTTGATCTTGATAGTGGACTTCATTGGGAGTTTATACTTGGTATTAACAAGCTTGTACCTTCTAGCCGGTATTGGAATCATGTACCTTGCTGGTGTGGTGGAGTTTTTAGTTTGAAGTTCTGATTGTACAATGGCTAAGGTATATCAAGTATGAATAGTTGCACAATGATTATGAGACCAAGATGTTTGCTTATGTGAAGAATTCCCTACTTGTTGCCAGTCGTGTTGAGCTGAGTGAGTTGAGAAAGAAAGGGAATCTAAGGGTTCTGAATTGAAGGTGCTGGTGTATATTCTGGTTTGAATCCGTGTGGTGTCTTGAGAGATTTCTGTTTCCAGCTAGAGAAGCTGGTGGTGCCCCTTGTGCTTGTGAGTGTTCCGAAGGTGGTGAGTCGGCGAGCTATAGCGGCCTTCTTGTGTTCCTGAGCTGCCTCACATCTTTCTGGTGCCCCCACTGAGGATTGCTCTGTTATTTTCTTCAGTTTACTAGGGTGTAGGCCCTAGGAGTTGAGAGTTTCAGGGAAGGTGCTTTCTTGGGATTTGAGGTGAAGTTTGGGGGTTAAAATGATGTCTTATCCAGAGTTTTATGGTGGTCCTAAAATGAGGATGTGGCAGATTTCTTGGAAAGGATGGAGGTTGCTTGCATAAGCAACCACATCAATGAGTCGGTGCAGGTGTTGTGGCTACTGAGCATCTGTTTGAAAGGGGATGCAAGAACCTGGTACAGAGCTTATGAGGAGTCATTGAGGGTTGCTGTTCCACATCTTGATATGACTGAAAATGGATTAAAGACAGCACTTAGCAATAGGTTCAAGAAGGTAGAAGACCCCGACAAGGTTTGGCATGAGGTGCAAGCTCTGACACAAGGTGAGTTGGAATCAATTGATGATTATGTCAAGAAATTTTCTTTGCTGTGGGGAACTTTATGCAGGGCTTTAGGGGAAGATCAGGTACCTCCTGACATGATGAAGAAAAACAAGTTTGTAGCCAGGCTTAAGACCATGCACACTAGAATAGTGGGCTACACCTATCATCATAATGCCTTTACTAACTACTGGGCTCGCTTGGATAGATGGTATTTACTTCATGCTCAACAATATACAGATTTCAGTCTTCATATTGAGGTTGATCACTCTCTTGGTCTCTCTGACCATGCTCCTTTATGGCTGAATATTCAGTTTGGCAGCCCTGGGATGACATGCCTTTACATTCCATTCGGATGAAACATATCAATAAAGGATACCTGCAACATGCACAATTTCAACAATTGATCTGATATGCCATAATTCCTCTTACAGCCCATGTCCATTATGAGTGTAATTTTGCATGGCAACGCCTTGTGGACAGGCTTTAGCATGCTATTCATGAATATGGGAGTAATTTCATGCCTGACTGGAGAGCTAAAGTTCAGCATGCCAAAGTAGTAGTTCAGTCCTTGACTGCACATTCCCAATTGCAGCCCCTCTCCTCTCAACAAATGGACACTCTCTCTCAGTCAACAGCTCTCTTGCAAGACGGAAATTGGCCAAGTGGCAGGTTCGGGCAAGGATGACTCAATTCATGGATAAAGGCTGCTCTTCAAAATCTTTCTTTCAAGGGTTACATGCTTACAGGAGGAAGACCACTTGCCTTAGAGTCCGTAAACTGGCTGGTGAATGGACTCCGTCTTTCTCAGAGCTCCAACATGAATGCTTTTCTTATTTTCAGAAACTGTTTGCACCCCCTGCTACCACTTGTCATGTGCATCATAGATGCCATGGACATTCTCGGGGCTAGATCTAGAAAAGGCAACCAGATAAAGAGTATGAACCAGTAGAAGATAGGTAGAACCAGAGTGTAGGAGCTTCAGGTGTAACATCTGAGGTGGACATGGAGCAGGACTTGGAGCAAGAAGCAGTCGGCTGGTTCCAGAAAGGACTGTCGACTGACATCAGCAGGACAAGAGATGAGTAGGCTGGTTGCGGAAGGTGTCGGCTGCCCATAGCCATGGTCGGCTGAACCAGTACATAGAGGCAGCAGGTGCTAGGGTGTGTGTGGACCGGAAAGCAGTGGGGCAGCAGCATGCGCAGGAGTGATCCAGTTGACTGTGTTTAAAAGAGCATTAATAATTTATGAACTGGCCGACTAGCAGTCGGCCAGTTCCCGATGCATTTAAAGGGGCTATAAATAGCCCAAGTGCTCCTTGTTTTTAATCATTCAGCCCACTAGGGGTTTGATTCAGTAGGAGTCCTAGTTTGGGACTGAATTTTGGGGTGTTATCACATTTTCAAGAAGGCAGCCAAGGGCTGCAGACATGTACCTTTTTGTACCATAGATTATACTGAATTTCCAGCACTTCTCTCGCTCTCTACTCTCTCTCTATATCTGCGTTTTTGCATCAGATGGTACGTTTTTGCATCATATGGTTTCCAAGAGTGTTTAGGGCTGAAAGAAGACTACCTAGAGCTTCCGCGTGTTACATTGGTATCAGAGCATCAGGCTCAGCAAAGCTAAAAACTGAATTAGTCCCAGATGATGGTGTACAGGTCCAAGGTACAAGAAAGTACACGGATTCGAAGCCCAAGGCAAGAACACAGATCGGGAAGAACTCCCAGGAGGTTTGTTGGTGGTGTTCCATAGTGCCAGATGGGGATGGCAGTTCCGTGAGCCAGATAGGTTCTCAGGTAACGGTCCCAAGGGAGGTTGATCCTCCAAGGGTGATGTGAGAGTGCCAGACTCAGTTCCAGGAATGAAGACCAAGACCGTGTTCAGAGTCAGGGTAGGAATGGATTGTGGACTAGAGGAAGACCAGATGCATAGATCTTCATCAGAGACAGAGTGGTTTGGAGAACAGGCCGGGTTTTCAGAGAAAAAGGTTTGCGAGGAATGGATGATGACAGATGGACTTCGGGACAGGATTGGGATGATGACAGTCATCCAAGAGCAGGTTGGATTCCCGTCATCAAGTTTAGCAGGGGGCGATGTCATGTGCCTCATAGATGCCATGGACATTCTCAGGGCTAGATCCAGAAAAGGCAACCAGATAAAGAGTATGAACCAGTAGAAGATAGGTAGAACCAGAGTGTAGGAGCTTTAGGTGTAACATCTGAGGTGGACATGGAGCAGGACTTGGAGCAAGAAGCAGTCGGTTGGTTCCAGAAAGGACTGTCAGCTGACATCAGCAGGACAAGAGATGAGTAGGCTGGTTGCAGAAGGTGTCGGCTGCCCATAGCCATGGTCGGCTGAACCAATACATAGAGGCAGTAGGCAGGCGCTAGGGTGTGTGTGGACTGGAAAGCAGTCGGGCAGCAGCATGCGCAGGAGTGATCCAGTCGACTGTGTTTAAAAGAGCATTAATAAATTTATGAACTGGCCAACCAGCAGTCGGCCAGTTCCCCATGCATTTAAAGGGGCTATAAATAGCCCAAGTGCTCCTTGTTTTTAATCATTCAGCCCACTAGGGGTTTGAGTCAGTAGGAGTCCTAGTTTGGGACTGAATTTTTGGGTGTTATCACCTTTTCAAGAAGGCAGCCAAGGGCTGACATGTACCTTTTTGTACCATAGATTGTGGAGGCAGCCGACAGCATTCAAGTCAGTCGAGCAGCCGACAGCTTGTTTACATCAGCCGACAGGATGCTACTTCAGCCGACCAACATTTATGCTATTTTTGGCATAATATATTCAGTCGTGGGCTTTTGCATCTGGCCGACTGCTGCAGCCAGGCTGGCCGAGCAGCCCCCCTCACCCATATATATAGAGACCTCAGCATTCAGTTATTCACATCATCATCATCTGTCATCAGCGCATCTCAACGCATCTCCAATAGCAGCATTCAGCAAGGTGTTCTCCAACGCATCTCCTCCAGGAAGCTTTGGGAGCAGCATATCCAGCCAACGCATCAGCACATTCAGCAACGCATCATCATCAGCATTCAGTACTTCATTTTCAGCAAACGCATCTATTCTCCTCAACGTTTCCTTCCCAGGTAACAGGAGCACATCTGCGTTTCATCATCAAGTCAGCATAGCATCTTTTCCAAAGCATCCCTTCAGCGTTTCCTTCCTAGGAGACAAGGGAAAGATAGTGGACAACAGTTCATTCATCTTATCAGAATATTCAGCATATAGGCAGCATATTCAGTAGTATAGATCCATTTGGATCTCATTATAACCGCATTCATCATATAATATAGCTGCATTGCATTGACACATATTTGTCTATCTCTTAAACATCATTAAGTGCAGTTTAGTTAGACTAAGGTTGTGATTACTACGGTCGAAGACCTTTACATGTCACATTAGGAGCTTCTGGTGTCCATCCATGGTTCTTCTGGCAATTGTCCTTAATGTATGTATTAAATTTGATTAATATAGGTTGGTGAAATCTTTTATAGAGGATGAAGGGCCAGCACACACGGAACTGAGAGAGAGCATGTACACATGGTGCATCTTGCACAATTGGAACCTAGAGCAGCTATAGTGCTGGAGCACGAGGAAGAAGACCATGTACTTCTTGGACATGGTAAACATGAAGTCTATGTACATCATGTACATGATGAGCATCAGGCTCAACCATGGCAGCTGGGGATCTAAAGAGCTGCGTTTTTTTAAGAATACATGCTTGTTATTTTTAGAGCATATTGTAAATAAAAGCGAGAGTAGCAGGGAAACATAAAAGGGGCAGTCCACGCATCACTTGAGCATAACCTGGGGGCAGAGTAGCTTTTGGCTGGCCTATGTGCACCTTGGTTTCACGACTTTTCCTCCGAGAAAAAGTTGACGTGTACTTGCTTGCTTTTTCAGCACTTCCTTAGTTCTTGCCCAAGCACATAATTGTGTTGTCCTTTACGCATGATCTCTATTGGCTCTCTCTTTCTCATGAGTTGACTACAATTTTTTTCCCTTGAAATAGCTATGGCTGAGCAAGAAAAGACTCCCCTCTTGATGGTCATCAAGAGCATCTTGAGACAAATGGCGGTAGACAGAGAGTCCATCCAAGAGAATATGATTGAGTACACTGCCATGGCTGTACCCCAGCTTGAGTTAATCATCACTCACCTCTCGACACTAGTACGACCAGTAGCCTTTGGGGAGGGCTCTTCGAGGGATCTTATTCTCGGAGGTAGCGGCACACCCCAACCCGTGCATACGCTTTTGGTGCAGACGCAGGTGCAGCAGACGCCGGGCCCCAGTGTTTTGACACAGGCCGAGGGCACTCCCTTGGCATAGAGGCGCCGCCGTTCGAGGTATGCATTAATCTACTTCATGTCTAGGTGTAATTTTCATGAAACCATCCAAAATGAATCTTAAAAATTATATGTGTTTTTTGTGCAGTAGTAGTAGTTAGCCATCCCCATCACCAGTCTCTTCACCATGTGTGCCTCCTTCTGCACCTCCACCTGCCACGTCGGAGCTTCGCATGCTATCGGGCACGATGCCCATTAGCATTCAGGTGGATCAGAGTGGGCGAGTGCAGTATGTAGACGGTGGGGCACTTTTCCGTCGCTGCTTGAGAGAGCTCGTGCACACATACATGCCCAAGATACACATCCACTGGCGGTAAGTCCAATTCTTTCATGTATTTTTTAAAATCTCTGTATACATTGATATCAAATGATAAATCTAACTAAAGTGACTTTTTTTTTCAAATTGTAGGGATCAAGATGATAATGACAAGAAATATGTGTTGGCAATCCTCGCGCAGGAGTTCGGCGTTGGTTGGGACGAGACCGCTGTATTGCATGAGATGCAAACGCTTCTAAAGCATTGACGGAACAATGCACGGTACAATTATTTGCTTTGCTATGTTATTCAAGTCTACTTCTTTCTTTAAGTAATATGGTTGAATTATTGTTAAATTAAATAAAGAAAGTTTGGAATGTCAAACACCTGAAACTTCACATACTCTTGCACTTACACACACACAAATTAGCCCACCAATTCTTCTTTTTGTGCATAGCTCTTGCTTGCCATCAGAGGAAAAGGGCAGCTTTACTGGTCAAAAAGGCCAGCTTCTTCTGGCAGAAGCGAGTTCTTTCTGGCATAAAGCAAGTATAAAGGGTATGAGTAGTTTTATACCCTCTCTCCCCTACTTGTCTCGGAAACCTCTCAAGTCGAGTCTTGCTAACTAGATGCTTGCACACCCTAGCTAGATGTTGCTAATTTGCCACCTCAGCTCTTGATGCCACATCAGCATCGTCAGTTACATCATCAACCACGTCAACTGCTCATTGTGCATTAGCTTCACGATCAGCTCTTTTCACAACACTTTTGCCTGTAAGACAAAACACACACACGCATAGTACATGGACTCATGACTATAGAACACGAGCCTAAGGGGAATCGAACCCCTAAGTAGCAGCATAAGGCCACTCTAAGACCAAGAGGCTCCCCCTACCACCCAACCCTATAGTTAGTATCATGTACAATCAAAACAAGAAATGAAAAAAAAGGATATCGAGGTAGAAACACATTACCATTTTCTTTTGAATTGATGAGCCAAGCTGTTTATGAACAATTGGAAACTATGCCTCGCCAAAGATATCAATCTCTAAGAACACCTCGTCATTGTCAGCCATAGCCTCTTGAAGTTCCATCTCTGTTAGGCATATGCCGAGTCCATCAGGGAGTGGAGCATTGTTCGAGGTGGATTTTGAGATTTGCTCAATGTCAGCCTCTAGTAGATCTTCTCCTAGGTCATCCGATAAATCTTTACCCAGATCATCCCCTTCATCATCCGTTGAGGGTGGTGTGACATTTGTTTGTGAAATCAAATTTGCTTCTCTAATGCGAAGAATTGTATCTCCTTGCCCATGTGATATAGAGGTCATTGTTGTGTCTGGTGTATTGTCAGGCTCTGTAGAGGTCATTGTTGTGTGTGGTGTATTTGCACGCTCAGTAGAAAAGGTGGTATCAAACAATCTTCGGCTTCTAGGGTTCACATGAACAATTTGCCACCATGGATTGCCATTTGGATTTTTGTAAAAGAAAGCTTGTTGCGCATGCATCGGGAAGAGATAGGGCTCTTTGGTTGCTCGTAGGAGCTTCGATGAAAGAACAGACCAGAAGCCGCTTTGTTCGTGCCTCAAGGTGGCCCTTTTTCCTTTGTACTCCGCTCGAAACCAATGCACCTTCAAAATTACCTGCAATATTATAATGTATATAAACTTGTTACTCAAAGATGCTGAATATTTCAATCATTTGGTTTGCATAATATTTTGAAACGAATCATGCGTACCTGTTTCATAACACGATAGTTAATTTCGTATATGCCCTCCGGATCCCCTACATAGCCGAGCTCATCCTCAATCAAATTTGTGTCACAAGCACTTGCACGAGAGAGTTGATGAAAGGACGCAACGATGCAAGAGTCCTGAGTAACACAAAGATCATCAATCCTCTTGACGCAGAGATGCTGACCACACACCCACATGTTACTGTGAGCTCGGACCTAAAACCACATGGGAACCACATGAACATGTATGGTTAGAATCCAGAAAAACATGTAGTATTATTCAAATTAAAATATAACATTGGAGTAACTTACCATGGTGTCGCATCCTAGGCTAAGCTCAAACTCTTCTCGTGAGATTTCAAACCCCTGCCCTTGCATCTCTCTGATATGTGTATTCAACCATTCTAGGCTCATCGTTGGAGGTGCACTCCGACCCTTTTTGGATGCCCTACTTCTCCTATTTCTCTCTTTACATTCTTTGTCATGCTTGTCAATCCATTTTTGCATGCAATCTGAGTTATACACCACAAAAGTACTAAGCGCTTCCCTCTCCTCAGCACTTATCTTTAGTGGGACCCCTTGCCCACATAACATCTCTGTGGTTTCGTTGTCTGATTGTTCTTCTCTCCAACCAGGAGGAGCTTCGTTATCCACATGTTACAAGTACTCGGATAGATAATACATGCACTCGTGAAGCAACCATCCCTCTGCCATGGATCCCTCGGGTCTTGCTCGCTGGCACACAAATCCTTTCAATACCCCCATGTACCTTTCAACCTAGAACATCCATCGTGTACTCACGGTCCCAGCAATCTCTATCTCTTCAACGAGATGGATCATAACATGGACTTGAATGTCAAAAAAGGAGGTAGGTAACTCCTTCTCCATCAGACAAAGGAGCTCAATACACTCTAGCTTTCGTTGCGGGATATCACGTGAGTCGATCTCTTTGGATGTAATCCATCTATAAAGAGAAACAATGTGATTAGCATAAGATTTTTGTGACAAAGAAGTAAGAACAATATGATGTCCCACTGTCAATACCTTGTCAATGATCCCAATCGATATATAACATCCCTAATACCCTCAGTCAAACAACCGTCGATAACAAGTGGCAAGACGTGCTGCACACAGATTAGCTCTAGTGTTAACCAATGATAATGTAATGGCACCTTCATTAGAAATTGACGATACATGTTAGAGAGGCACCATACCTTAATAAAGTTATGCCAGTCGTGTGTCTTTAGACCTGAAAGAGAGTTATCATCCATGGTAAACATGTTTTGCAATGAAGCACCATAGCTCGTAGGAGTACATATGCATCGTATCCGCTCATTGATGACGCTTATCTCTTGCTCTATGAGTATCCATGGTGCCCGTGAATAAGTAATATTTCCTGTCTCCTCATTGATTATAGGCCATAGTGATCGTTTGCAGTTGCAAATCTTTAGGTCTGCCCTTGCAGCCTCTGTATTCTTGAAGCCCATAAGATGATTCCAAAGCGAGTGTGCAACATTTTTAAATATGTGCATGGGATCAAGCAAATGAGTTATTTTTTGATCTTTCCAATACTCCAACGTATACCATATGGAGGAATTCTGTCATTGATTTCTTGCCTCTCGACGACTGCCGCAAATCATATTCGTCATCATTATCGCTTGCAAGTTCTGCCTCCGGATCTATTAGAGGTCCGTTTGTCCACTTGACGTACCAATCTCTTGGAGTCATTCGCGTTGGACAACATCCATTCTCCACTTTGCCATTAAAATGTCTTGCAATCGCTTTGGAACGTAGCACATGATCTGGAGGCAAAAATCGTCGATGTCGAAGGTATATATTTTTACTCAAACTTTGACTATATTTGGAGCGTAGCCAATCACCGCATGGTGGACATGCTTTGTAACCCTTTGTTGATAGGCCTGAGAGAAACAAAAATTGTTTTTATGTTTTCAACATCCAAATTTTTTGATTGTATAAACAAACAAACAACTAAAGAGCCCTGCTATACCGGATGTAAAGCCATAGGCAGGATAGTCATGTATTGTCCATGCTAAAATGCCACGAACCTTGAAACTTCTATTACCCACAGGTTTTGACATATCAATAACATTTACTCCTTTCCATATTTGTTGCAAGTCATCAATGAGCGGTGCAAGATATACGTTGATGTCTTTAACTTGCCGCTTCCCTACATTGATGCATCGTTTAAATTTGACATTTTTCAAATAGAAATGAGTGTGCTATTTAGAAATGAGAATATTTGTCACATACCAGGAATCAACAAAGACAATATTAAATGCTCTTTCTTAATTGACATGAATGGTGGGATGTTGTATTTGATAAGAACTACGGGCCAAGTTGACCACTTGCTCGATCGCATGAAAAAGGGATTGATTCCATCCAAGCCAACTCCAAATTTTATATGGCGAGGCTCCCAATGAAACTCTGGCCATATAGCATCGATATGCTTAAATGCTTTGCTATCGCTTAGAATCCTCATGACTCCGTCTATACTTGCATTTCTCGAACTCCAATCCATAAGCTTGGCTATTTCGGGGCTGTGGAAGATGTGTTCAACTCGTGGTGCCAAGGGAAAGTGTCACAGAACTTTCATAGGGACATTCAAGGTTCCTGCCTTGAAACGAGCAATACCGCATTTGGGAAAAGTGGTTGCATTTTCATACTCTCCACGATACAAAATGCAATCATTGACACATGCATGAATTGTGTTGTATTCGAGTCCAAGGGATGCGATCATTTTCTTTGCCTTGTCCCTCGACTTTGGGATCACATTGTTTGATGGTAGAATCTTGTTCGAAAGAAGCCTACCACTCAATTGTAAATATTTAATGACCACAAAAGTTATTGAGAGCCATTATTTTTATGCAAACAAAATACAAATATAACTTACGATAGTAATGCAGAAACCGATGCATTACTCCATTGGTAGCGTGTTTGGAGATTCAAGATGAGTAAGGTCACACTCAATCTTGATATGGATGCACCATCGTAGATGGGCCTTGAAGCTTCTTCTCGTATAAATTTTTCATGCGGACAAGTTTCTTCTTCACTACTTGCTTGGAACCAATCGTCGATAAACTCATTGATGTCATCATCAACATGTCCCTCATTGGTCGCTTTTTCTCTGCATTTTGCATTGTACTCATCTCTAAGTCATTGATATGTACTTGGATCTTGTGTACATAAAAGCCTCATGTACTCCTCTGACAAGATATGGTGACTTCGGTGAGAGCTAGATACACCCTCAACATCTGGACACTGCATGTATAAACATAGTCTACATGAAGAAATGATTTAAAGTAACAACAATCGAATTATTAAGTGATATAATAATAACATTAAAACCCTTTTTACAACACAATTCAAGCATATTAGCAGCAAAAATCTATACTCAAGATAACCTTAGACAAGACACTAAAATACCCTTAGTTGTATTAATGACGAGACAATGAAATATATCATCAAATATTTGTCAAAATTAAATGCTGATTGGGCTACAAAGTTGGATACATTATTTGAAACATACATAATTTAAGAGGCCGACACTTTATCTCAAATTTCATTCTCAAAGAGGGGCTGGTGATGGCCGACGCCATCCATAATTTACAAATAATTCCTCGCCAGCTTGTAATGATCTTATAGCACACAGTACTATATATATGGGTACATCTCTAATCATATAACATGGCTCGTGACTATTCTCACACTCCATAAAGTTACAGTTTGTTCTCTCATTTCTCCCTCTACTACTATTGATTAGCCCTGCTATATTTCCTTGAGCATAGGGTCTTCTATCAATATAAAGCCGCGATCCACAATTATAGCTAATGTTTCTTTCGGTGAGTGAGGCCGCATTAGCACAAAGCCCATATGTTGTCATACTTTTGATAAAGCGAACAAGTGCATGCCATGCGTCCCAACCATAAATGGGCTCACAAAATGACATGAGTCACCTCTGAGTTTGCGGGCACGCGTAAATCCTGTGCAATAAAGAGACCTCGCCCACCATTGGGAATGGTAGATGGTGCAATCACATATCGAGCACCCCAAAAGCTGAAAACCTCTCCGTCTGCTGGAAGGGCTGCTCCCAACCATCTTCCATAGCGTCTACGATCGTACGTTTGAATGAGAGATAGAAGACGATCAGGCAATGGATGATCACCCAATGTCTCTGGCACCGAGGGGCAAAGAAGTTGATGATGCCTCCATTTGCAACTGAAAAACGGCTTGACCATATCGTGTGCGTGGAAGGAATGAAGGATCAATTCCATGGTCTTCACAATCCTCATGAAATCGAGGATGTAGAACTGGTACGTGCTGAATAATGCATCATTGTTGATTATATGAAGGGTGAGACACACATGGAACACGATTAATAGTGCGGAGTAAACTTGGATATGAATTTATACATAGTTCTAAAATGACATCACTTACCATGGGATGCTCCCGTTCCTCTTGCGGTGGCATATCAGGACATGGACCATACTGCTCCATATGGGCAAAACATATGGGTCGCATTCGTCGATGAGTGCCATGGCATGCTGCACACCAACATGGGATTCTTTCAACGTAATATGTTTGTGAGTCGCCTAGTGTCATAGATGATGTGGAAGAAGAGGAACCATCTCCTCTTGCAACTATAGATGGACGCACAGGAAGAGTGGGAGGAGGCGGTGTCCCAGAGGATGATCCGGAATCTGCATTCATAAAATATTAATGTCATATTAATATCATTAAAAATCAAAGAAAACTTGAACAAAAATAATACACATACAAAATCATCCTAGAAATGTTTGTAAATGCTATGATAGCGCACAATGCATATTTGCTTATCCCCAGGTTAGGAATAATGTTCTTCCCTCAGTACAAACTAGTTAATTTGTAATCATACCTTCTTACTGTACTTATGTCCATATTAGAGGCTTATAGTAACCTTGCACAAACTAGTTAATTTGTAATCATACCTTCTTACTGTACTTATGTCCATATTAGAGGCTTACAGTAACCTTGCACAAAATAGTTCTTCAAGGTGTAATTGACATGCACCCAAATGCATTAGCATAGCATATACGGACCGTCAACCGGTCCGTATGCACTATGGATGTGCAATTGGTCCATTCGGAGAGCTAGTACGCTCTCCAAATGCACCCGATTGAGCATCCATAGCGCATACTGACCACTATATTTATCTATTTATCTATCCACCTACCTATGTATATGTGTTTATATATCCATCTATATGTTTATTGATCGTAAATTGTGAAACCTTGTAATAACACACTGTTGTTAAATGCTTAGGAAATTTGCGGTCGTCCCTGAGCATACACGCCCACCTGCGATGTGCAAAGATTCTTGGCGGCACTTCAGGAAAGAGATTCGCTTGAGAGTGACATGGCCTCAATAGAAGGTACACAAAGTTAATTCACTCAATGCATATGATAGGTACTTCTCGAATAGCATTAATTATATAATCATATAAAAGCGCATTTAATTTGCAGGAGGCAGCACAGGCTCGTGTCCAGTCAGGGCACACCTCTCGGCTTGGCTGGATAGGCTCTAGTGGCTTTTGAGCACTCTTTGTAAGTGCACAAATTTTTTGTTCGACTATCTATAGCTATTTGTATATACATATATATATATATATGTATCCATGTATCTATGATCTCATATGCATTCAATTCACTTCTTACTTATATGTATGCAATGTTTAAATGACAAAGAAAGGATTATGGTCGAGCACCATCTGCAGACAAGATACGGAGAGCCACAATTTACGGCTACAAAGTGCTACAGAAGGAGATGCCGACACCCGATGCTTTTGTAAGTAATTCTATCAAATATTATTTTATGCCAATCAAGATCTGCATATGTTATGTGGTTTTTTTTATACTCAAATAGCTAATAGACATTTTTAATTGCAGGAGCAACATGGTGAGAACGACATGGACAAGGTTGCTCGACAGGTAGCAGGGTTATCATCGCAACCACCCAAGAATGTACAAGAGGAGGACTCTTCCTCCGATGACTCCGATTAATGATAAAGCCATTTAGTGCTAAGTTTGTAGACATAATTTTTTGATACATATAGTCGCTCATTCAGAATGATGGCGCTCTTTCATTAACATTTTCTTTATGTATGTGTGTTCTTGGCCATGATGCACGTGTTACATCTATCAAGAGTTTCTTGAAGTGTCTACCTCATTTTTTTCAAATGATATAATGTTGCAAAGATGCCAGCTTGGCTAAATTGTTGTATAAAAAGATGATGCTTGCCGACAAAAGAATAGTTGCTTCTTGAAATCTGGATATTTTCATGGATCAAGCTTGGAATAGAAAAGGTCCAAAGCTCTTCAAAATCAATTGCAAGAGGTGAAGAAAAAGTACAGAGATTCCCACTAGCTTTAATGACAAAGACGATAGCATCATTTAACCTTCAATTCCCGACATTAACTCTTAATCCTTTTTATATTAGAATGACTTTTATTCCTAACATTAACTCTTCATACTTTTTATATTAGAATGCCTCCTTAGAGTTAGTGTAATTTGCTGAAACTTGAGAGAGACAAGGATGAGATTCTTGCTTGAAACCTCGAAAGGAGTAAGAAAGAGCTGGTGGAACTTTGGAAGCATTGACCAATTGAATGAGAGAATGTTGGACAACAAGGTGAGAAACCTAGGAACGGAAAATCAAAGAGGATTTCTCTATTGAAAGAAATTCATGGAAGAAGAACCTCATTGTTTGCAACTTCAATTGGAAGGATAAGAAGAAAAGATAGGTAGCAAAGTTGATAGATAGAGATCGTGTCAACTTTCAAGACTATGCAAGAGAAGCTCAATGATTCGATTTGTATATCAATGGCAATGATTGGGTCTGTGTCTCTTAATCAACACTCCTTCTATGCTCACATTTTGCACACATTATACCATTTTTCCAACAATCCCAACCATGAATTGCCAAAACCAACGAGAAAGATGAACCAATTCTCCTATAGAATTAACCTCCCACTAATGTAGCATCGACACATTTAATCTACAATTGCCAACTGCTAGCACAATTGAACTTTATGAGACCAAATCCTCACAATTACACGATCTTAGTGTGAACAATCTAGAAAGGTTTCTCATTTCTATGAACATGAATGTGACCACAAAGTGGTGAGAATCTATCGTCGTGCTAATGCCACTTCAAGTAGAATCCATAGTCGATACATGTGGTCTTCAAACATGAAGTGATCACCGCATGTCCTATGTCGTGTAAAATGGGGAAATGATCATTGTTAGCTAGCTTTCACAATGACCAATAAACTATAGATAAGTCCCACGGTACTAAGTTTATAGAGAATAGAGTCCCAATAGAGAATAGAGTCCCAAGTGTTGAAGGATCATGCAGGTGCGCCAAAAGGACCATGAAAGTTTTAAGAACCGTGAAAGAAGCCATGAGACAAAAGATCACCCTGTTATTTGAAGCCTTTCTTCCCAAGCTCTACCAGATTGGGTATGACAGTCACTCTTGAGAAAAGCTACACCTTTGTCTATGAAATTGCACTCTTTCTATAGGGTAGGGATGATTTTGTAACCTCAACGAGTGAAAAGGATGCACCCACTTCCTTGCATTTCACCATGATTTTTATAAAACTCAAGATGATTTGAATCTTCTATAGATTTCAATGTTCATTCATCCAAGAGCATTTCCAAGAGGGTGGACCTGATGCGCGAAAGCAAGTGGGTACGTTATATGTCTTCCCTTTGCATATGCCACAACATCGTGCGGGTGCGCTACTTGTTATTGTGAATTATAATGCATTAGACTTTTACTGTCTTATTTCCAATACTGTAAACAAGCATGTCTAACATGCAAATGTTGTAGACCAGTTGGAAGCAAGGAAGCAAATCGGGTGCCCTTTATTCAAATGGGATCAAAGCACTGATCGTGTACATGGGCAGCGTTATTGTGTAGAAGGTTAGTCGATCGTGCTGCTCCTTCATCATCAGTGATCATCGATCAGTGATCACGGGCAGATGGTGATGGTGAAGGTGCCGCCGGTGGGAGTGCCATGGTCCTTGGTGTTGTCACCGGACCAGCTGAAGACGTCGGGGCAGGAGGCGCGCACGTTCTGGGCGTAGCTGGAGTTGGGGTCGTCACGGTTGGGGCTCACGCAGGCGCTGCCGCTCACGTCGGTGGCAGGGCAAATGGAGGCCGCGGCGCTGCACGACAAGCTCTGCCCGTCTCCCGTGATGCTCATGCCCACGCCCAGGAAGAAGCCGTTGACAGCGCTCACGTCGTAGTGGTCAGTGTTGGCTTGGATGTTGATGGAGAACTCGGCCAACAGGCCCGGCACACCGGTGCCGATGTTACCCGCCCACCCATTCGGCGGGCTGAGCCATTGCGACTGCCCTGGCGCAAGGCTGAATCCGGACGTGCCGATGGACGGCCCGCCACTCTTCTCCGCCACTTGCACGCCCAGCGTGTTGCCGCAGTGGTTCACCACGTTGAACGATGTGGCTGAAACGCCCGACAGTAGCAGCAGCGACGCCGATAACACAAGCACCAGCGCCATCATCGTTGGAGTCACGGAGGCCATATTAGTGAGTACCGTCTAACTGCTCGCTTGCTCTACTTGAGGAACCTAGTTCCTAAATTGCCCTTCCCCAACCTCTTCATCTCCTGCTTATTGAAGGTACAGTAAGCTCCTGTAGGGATGCAGATGTCAATAAAGCATTCAAGGTGCTGGATGTAGGGGCTCTCATATTGCTGGATGTAGGGGCTGTCATATTGTTGAATGTACTTAAGCAGCTCAATAGGCACCCATTGATCATCGAGACAATGGGGAAAGGAGATGGAACTATTTCGTCTTCTTCTTATCGTCCCCCATCTCTTAACCTTTGATATTCCTTCACCTCAACAACTTACTTTTGCATAATGATTCACGAAGACGAGTGAAATGAAGATGACTTGGTTTGGTTGAAAATATTGACAATGAGAAAGGTGACGATTCTCTATCTCTTGAAATTTGTGTGCATTCTCATTGCGGAGATGCGGGTACATTATTCATGTAGAATAGTAGACAAGATATGATAGTAGTCTACAGAATTGAGAAACTAGCGCTTCATGAAGACAAGAATGAAAAAAAGACGGCATTGAGCTTCATTGATAATGGTAATGATTCACATCTGTCTTGAAGTGTACACTGTGCCATTCCCCTTGAAACAGCTACATGATAGTACTAGTCTATATTTTGGAAAATGACAATGGTAATGATTCACATGTGTCTTGAACTGTTGAAGGAACATTCTCGCTAACATTTCATCATTCTCCCATCCTTGCATTCTTGCTGAAAGATGCATTTTTGTGGATGAGGTCCTGGGCAGAAAGCAACTTTTCTTAGTCGAATCTAGAAGTTAACAGCTTCTTGGTAGTGCTCTTTGCACGTGCACCACATTAAATCCTACAAGAAATCTTAATGATTTGCCTTCTTCGTGTATCGCTTATCATTCAAAGCAAGTGAACTTTGCGTTTGAACTTAAATCTCTCCATGGATTCAACACCTTATTTGCATCTATTCGATGTTTCTCTCCGTCCATTCCTCCAAACACATTCATAGCTTGCTCCCCCTGAAGCCATGAATGGGTTTAATGACAAATTTGACTTTTCACATACTCTATATCTCTTTATTGAACCATGTTGATGCTGAAAAAAATTCTAAGTAGACCATGTTGGATTTTTTTTTCTTTGCCATTCGAGTATACAAGCTAAGTGTTTGTATCCAAATGAAAGTTTCCATGTACCTACTTTCTAATGTTACAAGTTTGAATAATTTTAAATAGTAAAAATGTTTATTATATATTTAGAATACGAAACAACCGATGTATGTGCTTGCAAAACGGACTCAAACTAGATGAAGGATCTTGTAGATAGAGAGAGGAAGTCGATTGTGTGGAAACCACCTCATTCACTAAAATGATACAATAGTGTTGATAGGTAGAGTTGGTGTAGCTAGGTAGATTTGCGTATCAGCATACCTTCCATCCTATGTCAACTTAAGAAGTCATAGTCTTTGTGACATCAATGTAATTAGTGAATAAATCTCTTGTAGTGTTCTTTGGGTATTTCTCAACCTCTCAATGTCTCACTTCTTTAGTATGGTATAAGAGCCCTCCTTTTTGGTTTGAGGGCTAGGTAGCTGTGTGATTAGGTGAGAGCTTCCTCTTTCCAAGTGTGTGAGAGAGAGAATGTGATCTATACTTCAAAGATTTTGGAGTGAGACACTCCCTTTCACAACAACATTAAGTAGAAATATGTCAAAATTATCTTCTTCTAAGAAAATGAGTGACTATGTTATGTAGTTGAGTGTATAGCTTTCTATATAGTCACATTAATCAAATCCACCATCCTCTTTATGTAGTGAATTGTGTCAAGTTTAACTCCATGTCTTCTTTTATATTCGAATCCTTGTAAGAAGCTTATAATTGATAATGTAGTTTCAATTTATATCTTGATACTAGTATAATGCTCCACCCATGTTGTATTGATGGGAAGTGTTGACATTTTCATATCATGGTTAGTTAGAGGTATGAATATACTTCCACAATGATTGGTAAATGTCGATATTAAATAAGATTATGATACGGTGATGATGACTTGGTTGCCTACGTAATGGGTGTTCAACCACCTTTATGGATCATTCTAGCCTTCCTTTAGTTGACTTTGATAACTAATCTTATCGTGTTGATTGGTTCTGGTCGCATGTTGAGATGTATAGTAACACACATCTCTATCCTAGGCAGCTCATCTGTGATAAGCAAAGCATAGTGATAAATATTTGGGACACATAGTTTACCATATCCCACATTATTAGTCTATTTTGTATGCAGTGGAGTTCAGTGTGAAGACTCGGGGGGTTCACTATGTATAAAACCTATGTATCATGTGCGTTCAAGGCCTATTTGTAAAACCCCTTATCTGTGAATTTTTCATTAATAAAATGCACCTTTTTTCTATTCAATGTGTAAATTTGTTTCCAAAGTTTTAATGGAACCTTTCTGTCAATGAAGGTGTGAGAAAAAATGGAATTAAATATGTCCTTATGTTGAACTCATGTGATATTCACATATACTATTGAGTGAACCACCCGAGTGTGAAGAAGGCTCTATTCTTCTTACAATGATGTGTGTATATGCCACATGATACTTTTATTTTCACTTTCGTCACATGGTACTATAAGATCAATTTTAGCTTCTTCACTACATCCACCTTAATAGACATTAGTGCTAGTTGATATGTTTTATGCTACACTTGCTATAGTAGTTTTATAGAGAGATTGTGCAGCGTATGGCATGTCCTCCTCTCTAAGATCAAGTTACTCATCATTGTAGTAACCCTAGCAAAACTATCGAGCTTCAAATTTACCTCCCCATACGCTTGTTGAGTTGCTTTGCGGGGAGTTCACCATGAAATATGTACAATATCATGCGAGTTCAATAGTTGGGGTTTTATTTTCTTGTGGGGTTACCAGAAACACATACATAGAGGTGGTATAAGAGGTAAGTAAAAGTAAAAAATTTAACGCATGTAATATAGGAGGTTTTTACATATCAAAATCCCTCAGAGTTTCTTGTATGTTCTAATAAACCTTAGAATTAAAATAATCTATATTCAAGCACTACTCTCAATACCCCTACCTCAAAAACATGAAATTATTTAAATTTACCAATTTCAAGACACTACAACACAATGTCTTCTTACATGCATTAGTTACACGTGATTAACGATGGGTGTGTGTATTATCCCCCACGTACTTGAGTAATATCACGCGTGTGTAAGTCTGTAGTTACACACACATGTATACTAACAAAAACAGCGCATGTAAAAGCACGTTTATACATGCAGAACTATTGTGTTATAGATGCACATATACATGCTCTTTTACATGCAAAACTAGGAAAAAATATTTAAAAGAAAAACACCATATTTTTAAAGCAAATCCATACCACAGTACAATGCCATTACACAATTCCACTACATTCATTTACAACAATGTGTATTTAAAAACAAATCATGAGATGATGACTGTAAGACAACACATACAATAGAATTGTCATCAACATAGAATGATACAATGATGGATTAGTTAAAATTTGATCTCATCTTCAATGAGGTCCATCCTTTCCAAAGGATTAATGTCAATATCCATTGGATCAATTTGTAAGGCTATGAATAAATTTAATTCACTATCGATCTATCTACTAATAATGGTACCGATGCCCTCATCCACATCAACATCACCATCAGCACCAATGGTAGGGTCATCCTCATGATCATGAGAAATGGCACACTCATCCTCATTATCATGATCCTCTCTTATTTCTTAATCATCAACATCTTCATTGGCAGGTTCGACATCATCTTCATTACAACTTGTTGCATCCTCCATATCAGTGAATGTATTATACATCACTTTGGAATGTGGTGCAATAGGGATGATGTACCACCATTCAGTGTCATGCACCATTGGTTGGTTGATAGATAACCTATACAGATACACATACAATTAGCATATCAAAAGTCAAGACATGAGGTTAGATATATATGTATAGGAAACACATTAATAAAAAAATGCATACTCGCTCACATTGTTGTTGGCAATACTAATCTATCTTTCTTTGTTTGCAAAACTTTGTAGAGTCAATAGTTACATAGCCACTTGCATGGCATTTTATTGTTGTATTATGCCCTTTTTTCACCACGTTCATTTGCCATTTGACATTCAAAATATACACAAAGAAGCGACGAGACTCAAGCCTAAAAATATTTTGGATTATGCCACAATAATCATCTATTTTTCTATTGGCTCCCTCAAAGCTACTAATGACACCGCAATCTTGTGTATTCCTATTATCATCGATTCTTTGTGTTTAAAAATGCTTACTTTCACACCATATAGCATTGAGCATAGTGCACTGGACCAAAACAAATGCAACTCTGTAAGCAATGTGAATCATTAAAAGCAAATCACTTATAACTAATGCAAAACATGATATGTATGTATCTTTAATATGCATCCTTGTGCATACTCCCATTCTTTCGTCGCGATATGCATCCCCTTGTCTCTCTTTGCTCTCTCCCATGTCCTCATGCAACCAATCAACATGGATATCATTTAGAAGTATTACTAGATGGTTATGTTATGCCTTACAAGAGCCATACTGCATCCAAAAGAGAGCTCTTTCTGCTTGCCTTCTTGTCTTTGCATCCTTATATCTTGTAACCCAACATCACTATTAAGGATGCAAGTGAAATTAAGATTATCACTAAATGCTTTATCAGCTACTTTAATCTATCCTTTTCCTTGAGGCATAATAGAGGTCATCCTTAAGTCCTCTTCATTGCTCCATAGTCCTAGCAAAGAGCTCTCCACTTGACCAAGAAATTTTGAAATATATACAAGAGACTCTTGTATCAACCAACCCTCAGCCGCCATGATTTCTTTGGGCCTTGCACTTTGCCTCATAAAGTCTTTTAAGGTCTTCATGAAGCGCTCTAGGAAGGACATCTAGTGTGCATGTACAGTGCCGCATAAAGCAATCTCGCCCACCAAATTCACAATGAGATGTAGCTCGCTCATCCACCAAATGCACAATGGGATGTAGCCAGCTCATGAGAATGGTTCGTGGAAAGGAACCCTCCACCAAACAAACCACCTCCATTGCCATAATGCGGGCACCATCCAACGTGGTGGGATCTATTGCTTTGGAGCTCACATACCTGGAAAAGAAAATAGCATGTTATACCTCATGTGCATTTTGAAGAACTTTTAAATCAAAGTCCAAGGTATAGTGAAGGGTGTCGTGCATGGGAAATACCTCACAAGCTTGCCCACATTATAAATACATTTCTTCAAAGTCTTCTTTGCATAATGCTTGATGTTAGAAAGTAATATGAACTGTGCATATAAGAGCACATGTATGGTTGATTATTAGATTTGAGGTCTCCCAAATTTAATTTGAATGTACAACACTTGGGAAACACTTGGAGCATTTTATGCCAATCCTGAGACTTCAAGCTGCATAGTTATTCCATATCTCTTTTCTTAGTAGTTGTAAAGGCTCCAATCAATGATCTCATACTTCTAGTGGGACTATGCAAAGTAGTGATGGCTTGCTTCACTTGCTTCTCCTCCTGCTTTAATAGAATCTAGTAAGGTGCATACGGAAGACAAACGCACCCACCCTCCTCTCGTGGCCAAGCTTGATGCATTCGTCTTGGGACCCACTAATCCTCCCTTACACTAACATTGTCTCTTTTACCAATCACATGTTCTTAAATACCAGATGCTACATTCTTGAAGATGTGCATGGGATCAAGAAGATAGTTGACCTTGAGAGATGGGTCCAAAATGATAGCTGAAAAAAGATGGAGTACCTGCACAAGAGATGTCGAACAATGTTGCTCTATGTAATCTTTAATCCCATAGACTACACCAAATAATATTGAAAAACATTACCATACCTATTCATGCCATCTAGAGGAAGCACTTTTGAAGGCTCCCAACAAATGCGCTTCCAATCTTTTGCACGAAGTATTTGTGGAGGAATTTTACTCTTACTAGCAACATATTTAGGATGATCTGATGGGAGAAATTGATAATGATTATCGAATATGGCCTTACTCAAGTTGTTGACATACTCTTATACCAACGAAGAACCACAAATGGCACATGCATGTTTACCCAATATTTTCAAATCTGTTAAAATATAAAACAAGTTAAAATAAAGAGGTGTTTATAATTAAAATAATGAAAAGTATTAGAGTAGAGAGTTAATTAGAATTCTTACTAGAACAATCATTGTATCCTAGGATGTCATGCATTGTCCACATCAACACCACTTTCAAGTCTAAGTATTGAGAGGAGAGAGGTTGAGAGGAGGGAGGCCTACTAACGTCAAAAACTACAACACCTCTCCATAGTTCCTCCAACTCATCAATCAATGGTTTGAGACAAACATCCATGTGCTTTACTTTATGTTTCCCTTGAATTAGAAGGGATAACATAAGATGTCCCTTCTTGATTACCATTGATGATGGAAGATAAGCACAACTGGCCACACACTGTATGCAATGCTTCTAAAATTAAATGAATTCACACCATCTATACTTAGTCCAAGTCTCAAGTTTTTGGGCTTTGTTTTAAAGCTGGGTCACTCATCTTCAACATGATTCCAAGCAAGAGTGTCTACGGGAATTCTTCACATGCCATCGTCTGATTGATGCAAGGAATGCCATGACATGAGCTTTGCTATAGATTTGCACTTGAACATTTGTTTGATGCGAGGAATTATAAGAAAGTGTCGCAAGACTTTACAAGGGTACATCAAAATTGGACATTTGTTCTATACCTTGCCTTACCACAAGTTGAACAATGTTGAGCCTCCTTATGCATCACACGAAAGAGAATGCAATCATTGATGCATGCATGCATGTGATCATAATCCAATCCTCCAAGAGATGTCACATAGCCAATATCATAAATGATTAAAATATATAGATTTATTCATTGCAAGTTGAATAACTACTAATTCTAACTTGTAGTTTAGAATGCTTACTTTAGTAACATGCTAAGACCTCACTACTCCATCCATAAATTGTTTGTAGATTGAGTAGTTCAAGTGAAGCACGTAGAATAGAGAATATGCACCCTTCAAATATTAGTGTTGATGAAGCTGTGTAAAGATGCTCTTGTTCTATATCATCGTGGTCCATCTTTTTGGGATCATCCCTAAACAGATGCCGCACCATATCATCAAACACTTCCTCTTCCATGACTTCGTGGGGTGGAGGGCTATTGTCATCCTCTTCCCATTCATCTCTGCTGATGGCAGATCTTGAAGCTCTCGTATCATCTCATTCACACTTTGCATGATCACGTCGAGTGTAGGGCACCATGTTAGGGTGTGGTATTGCATCCTATTCCAATTAGAGTACATATGAAAACATAAGTAATTTGGATACCATCAGTAGTTTGGACACTATCAGTTTGCTTTTACTCACCTATAAACCTATTTGATTCCATTTCCCATATATGGAGATATGATTCAACATACTTTGACATGCACAGACAATGCATCCTTGACATCCATTACACATATACTTGATCCTTTGTCCCAACTACACATCGCGATCACAGTGATGCATTGACTCATCTTCGCGAGAACTGTTCCAGGAGATTGATGACATCCTGTTGACACAAAACCAAACATATCCATCAATAGTTTTTGATAGTATGTCTCTATGATTTCTTGTTTCATAGTTAGCAAACATCTATCTGTAAATTGTTTGTAAATTGGGTGAAAAATATCTCTGTGTCGCATGTATGTGCACGTATATTCTATGTAAAATAGGTATATATGTGCATGTACATTGTTAAAAAATACGTGTATATGCATAGCAAGGTAAACTAACACACACTTTTACACGCACTTTTACACGTGCCCGTCTACATCAAACCTAAACGTGGCCGTTGTTTTCTCATTCCAAACTCACATTTCTTTACTTCACCTCTCACTCTCAAGGTTTTGCCACCAAGCATATGAGGGACTACTCCAAGAATAGCTACTTAGTGGAAGAGGACATACACACAAGCAGATTCATAAGGAGAACTCACCTCTCAAGAGGTGAGTGACTTTTCCCTTTTCCTTTGCTTTACTTTGTTTATGCAAGTGTCCATGGTGCTTTCTTTGTCTTCTACCAGTATGTACTTCTTGCAAGGTGTCATGAAAAGGACATGAGTTCTGTCTAGCCCTATCATTTTGTCAATGGTGGTCGGTTGGTTGGCCATTTTTTTTCAAAAGTGTTTTGGAAGGAGCGCATGTAGGAAGGCATGTATTCCAGCATTTGGCCTGTGTTAGCATAGTATACATGTGCTGCTACACGCACTTCTACATAGAATTATACTCGTGGTTCTACACGAGATTCTACACGTGTTCCTAAGGCATGATGCTTGATGCACAAATTATTCTGATGCATGATGCACACAAATGCTTTTTTGTAGTTAATCTCATGAACCTAGATTCATCATCCGATCCATTTGTGTATGCCGCTTGGATGATAGAGATGTTAAATCACTTTGGGCACATCCCTGAATCAAATTAGCTTGCCGATTATATGAAAGCCTATCCCCCTCCTAGACACCCTAATATGGTCTTTCCGACAACCCCATTATGAGCATGCAGTTCACCCAACAACCTTCTGTACCTACGAGTTCGAGACCACAGTCACATGCACAGTCATGTACACACTCCCCCCACGACTCCACCCACAGTGGTAAGGGGAGTGATAGGCCATGTGGTGAGAGAGGAGATAGAGGGAGAAAATGAAAGGGAGGGGTTAGAGGGGATAGTGAAAATTAAAGGGAGGGGTTAGAGGGGATAGTGAGAATGAGGAGGAGGTGACATAGGTAGGGGGAGACATATATTATGATGTGACAGATAGGAGGCGGATAGTGATGGATGCAAGGGGGAAAGAAGTGATGGAATATATGCATAGGGTGGTCTCCAATTTGTATAAAATTTATTTTATAAAATTTGAATATCAAAATGGCCGTTTAGTTGGGAAGGTCATTGATGTTGTACATAGTCGGTATCCCAATCCCCCATATGCGACATTCTTGGATGTATGCGAAAGGACAAGAATAAGGGAGATCTTAAGTAATAAAAGATCTCACCTGAAGAAACTCACACATGATGATTGGGTAAATCAAGCTGCAAGTTATTATACCACCGAGAAATCTATCATTGACCACAAATGCGAGTGCAAGGAGCCAAAGAAACAAGCAAAGGGTGGTGTGAAGGGCAGGTAGCATGTGGAGGCACAGAGGATTAAGATGGAGACCATTGGATTGTTCCATTTTGGATCTAGAGGCATTGAGTCATGGGAGGTAGAGTTCATAACTATCTTTAAACCTTATTTGATTTATTACTTGCATTGATTCTACGAGTATTTTGTTCTTACAAACTATGTTACCTCACAACGACGGGTTATGGGGAGGAAGCCCATATCCCATGAGGCTGCATATGCTTGTCGGCATAGCAGACATGACACGTGGGCCCTCTTCAAATCCCAGGGACGTATTACATAGACACGCACTTTGAGAAAGCCATGAGAGCATACGGTCGACAGGTACTTGAAATTTTGGTTTATTTATTTTTGCATTATATAGATATATATGATATCTTACTTGAATAGTCACAAGCTGTTACTACACCTACTGAGTCTCCTACCGTTGCCATTGCTCCTAGATGCAAATGAGAGGGTGGGCACTCATCGGACATGTATACTAATATCAGCTCACATGACGATGGAGGGAGCAACTCGTCATCTTATGTGTCTGAGTAGTACTCGGCCTTACAATATCACCTCCATATTGAGGATGTGATTGTATATATTTTTTTGTAATTGATGCCATGGGCTTTCTTAGGCATATAAATTTAATTGTATACATTTTTTAAATAATTGAAGCCATGGGCTACTTTGGCATAGGGACGTAGTTTGTAAGTGAAAGCCATGGGCTTATTTCAACATACATAAAATTTTGATAATATTGTCATGCATGTATTAATAATACAACCACTTAAGTTAATTTGATGTCTTTCTTGAATCGCACATGTATAATAAATCTTATGTCTGGATGGTGCAATGCACAAAATCTTCTTTGTGGATGGTGCAATGCAGCCCAAAAAAAATCTATGCTTGAATGCTAGAATGGGATTCAAGCACCTAATATTACTCTCTAGATTTTATTTTTTTTTGCTCTCTGTTCATGTGTATAAGCGTGTGTACTCTATTCAAAATCCCATGTATCAACGCAAAATTTTTGTTTAAAACATGTATATAACTATAGCGAAACTAGTAAGACGTGTGTATTGGCGCATGTATAAGTGCATCCGACTTGTATATGACGATCCAATTTTGTATGTGAAATATTTTGGAATATACATCACAGTTAGTGTTCAAAATGTATGGTTTTGATGTTTTGAAGGTTTTGAGAAAGTTGTGTTGGTCAAAAAATTTTGGTTTCTGTCCATTATTGCATCGGCATGATTTTGCGGCTTGAATTTGAGTAGGTTAGAGCAATAATTTGAAGAAACTCTATATGAGAGAGTTTTAGATCCTTTTCAATAGAAAAAATTTGTCAGAGTGGAAATTTTGTGGTTCATTCGTTTTCATGCCTGTATGGAGGTTTGAAGTTGCTAACATAGTGGTTTTGAGCTAAAAAGTGCATCTAGATTTTCATGTCAAGAGTTGCAGGTATTAGACCGAGGTCCAGATGGAAGAGTCAGCCATGAAAGGTCAAATCCAAAGGGAAAGAAGAGGGTTCGATCTTCGCGAGATGAGCTATCGAGCTCGTCTATCAGATCTACGAGGCAGGCACGGCGATGCTCCGAACAGGGCCATTTTCTATACTCGTATGCGTATGCTTGCAAAAGTGCATGCTAAAGATGGTAAAAGCACACGCACACACTAAAGATGGCAAAAGAGTACGCTTTCCAAGAAAAGTTACTTTTGGCCGATTTTTGGAGTCTAGAAAGGCTATAAAAGAAGAGGAGGCGTTCATTTACACAAGGCACGCAGATCGAGGCTATGCCATGAAGGAGAAGATAAGGCACACAGATCGAGGCTACGTCGTGAAGGAGAAGATAAGGCACGCAGATCGAGGCTGCACGAAGGAGAAGACAAGATCAAGATTCGGAGAGTGAGAGTGAGTGCGAGTGAGAGTGTGATTGAGAATGATATTTGATCATCTTCATGTGAGTGAGAGTGAGAGTGAGATAGCTCGGGGGTGGATGGGTGGTACGAGCTCCTTCACGGAGTGCTTCTTCTCCGAACTTCTTGTAAAATTGTCATCAATTGGATCAAATTCGAGTTTCCCTTCTTGTTTAATTCGTAATTATTGTCTTGCTGCAATTTTGTTTGTGATTGTGAAAGAACAGTGCATGACACTTTTACACGCATGTCTCTCGCCATGATTATACACGTGAACATACACGAGCCCATTACTTTTTCTCAGAAGTCAACTTTGGCAACTATAACAACACACGTATAAGCTTGATCCCTTGTAATGAGAGAGATTTTCAAAGCCCCTCTAGCTGAAGAATGGTTTTGAACTTGGTTTCTCACCTTTTATGACTACTGGGCAACATCAAGTTCAAGCTACAAAAATTTCCATTGGGACACCTTGACAATACTTCACTATGTTTCTTATAACATTTTCATCCAGAGGAGATCCCATTTGCTGTACTTTTGAATGTGGTTCATGGTAAGTCTCCTTGAGTGAGTCATTCACTTCCGACATCAATTACAACCACATTTTTCCTTTGATCCAACCATGCTTGCAAATTGTGTATACGAAGTGATTCATCTTCGCTGGGACAATTTCGTCACTTGTGTTGCCTATCGAAGAAGAGTTTGAAGACATCCTACACAAGAAATCCACAATTTAAACACCCATAGATCATATTTTTAACAAATCACAAACAAGGCTTTTACATTCTCAATCTGGCACGTGTTTATGTGCGTGCCTAACATTGCATCTATTTTATAGTTTACGCATTTATAAGCGCATCTATTATGGAGTTTACGCGTCTATAAGTGCATCTATTGTTCAGTGTGATGCATTTATAGACGCATTTTTAGACACGCAATCAGTTAAAAAACCCTATGCGAGTCATCTCTTTGCCACTTTTCTCCTTGCCTCTTTCAAGCGATTGTGCCTTGTTTGTGTGTTGGAGGCCACCTGTAGCAAGCAAGCAATGCATCCACACAAGCACCCTATCTAATTCCCAAGCAAGGAACTCACCTTACAAGTAAGATTTATCTTTCTCCTCTTTGTCCTTTGTCGAAAATTATTTGCAAGTTGTTTTGTCCTTTGCTTTTGTCTTTGGTGGTAAGGTAGCTATGCTTCTTTGGGAGTTGTGCAACGTTTGAAACTTACTCTAGCCTTATATTTTGTACCATGACTGTCAAGTTTTGTTGAAAAAGTAACATCCAAACTATCAACGTCTGACCTTTTGGTCGGGCGCACTCCCAAAAACGCGTCTATATGTGCATCTAAAAACACAGTTATTCAGCAACGATCATAGATGGGTTTTTGGCCAAGGCTATAGACACGTTTTTAGATGGGCATTTAAACAGGTTTTTAGACGGGTTTTCAAATGGGCTTTTACATGTGTTTTTTGAAGGATGCATACACGTGACTGTGCGTAAGTCATGGTATTTTTTTCATTTTTTGACGAATATATACACTTGTTTCAGTTTCACATTTCATTTTTGTTCTTTGTTGGTTGCAAAGTGGATTCTTTATAAAATGAGAAGGATAGAAGAAATAAAGAAAGAAAGGGGAAGGTAAGGGAAGATAAAGAAGAGAAGTTAGAGAAGAAGAGAAAGTAGGAATAAGAGGGAAATAGAAGGTAAGGGAGTAAGGAAAAGAGAGGAAGAGAGGAAGAGGGGAAGCGAAGGTAGGAAGAAGAGGGAAATAGAAGGAAGAAGAGGGAAAGAGAAGGTACACTACAAGACAATGCTGCCATACACGCGTTTCATACACGCGATAAATTACGAACGCGTGTATGGTCGCGCTTGTATTTGAATAAAATCGGGCGCGTGTATTTTAGCATTTAAATTCGCGTGTATATTTGCATTTATCAACGCGTGTATAAACGCGTTTATATACACGCAGTAATACACGCATAAATACACGATAATATTTACGGGGTAATACTCGCTATTATACACGGATAAATACACGCCACTGTACACGGATTAATACACGCATGGCAGAGAAAAACTGAAAAAAAACTGAATTCCTTAACAAAATTAAAAACTATTTTCCTTAAACCATCTCATAGTACATTACAGTATACATCATTACACAATCCCACTACATGCATTTACAACAATGAAATATATTCAAAAATAAATCATGCATATGAGATGATAGAAATGTCATCAATTTAGAACATACAGTGACGGATTGGTTAGGGTTCGATCTCATCTTCAATAAGATCCATCCTTGTCAAACGATCAACATCAATATCCATTTGATCAATTGGTAAGGCTACGATTAAATTTATTCCACTATCGATATTCTGTACTCCATTGATAATGGTATCGATGTCCTGATCATCCTCATCAACATCACCATCATCCTCAATGGTAGGGTCATTCTCATGATCATGAGAAATGGCATGCTCATCCTCATTATCACGATCATCTCTTATTTCTTGATCATCGATCACAACATCTTCAATGGCATGTTCGACGTCATCTTCATTGCGGCTTGTTACATCCTCCATATGCTCCATATCAGTGAATGTATTATACATCACTTTGGAACGTGGTGCAATAGGGATGACGTACCACCATTTGATGTCATGCACCATTGGTAGATAGATAACCTACTCAAATACACACAGTACAGTAATTAATTAGCATATCAAAAGTCAAGGGGTACGCGAGCTTAGATATATATGTACATGAAACACATTAGTAAAAAAATGCATACCTGCTCACATTGTTGTGGCAATACGAGCCTATCTTTCTTTGTTTGCCAGAACTTTGTAGAGTCAATAGTTACATATCCACTTGCATGGCGTTTTATCGTTGCATCAGGCCCTTTTTCCACCACGTTCATTTGCCATTTGACATCCAAAACATACACAAAGAAGCGACGAAAGTCAAGCCTAAATATGTCTTGGATTATGCCACAATAATCATCCATTTTTCCATTAGCTCCCTCAAAGCTACTAATGACACCGCAATCTTGTGTATTTCTCTTTTCATCAATTCTTTGTGTTCGAAAATGCTTGCCTTCACACCATATAGCATTGAACATAGTGCACTGGACCAAAATAGAAGCAATATTAATATTGTGTAAGCAATGTGAATAAATATTAAAAGCAAATCACTTACAACTAATGCAAAACATTAGTTATATGTACCTTTGACATGCATCCTCGTGCATACTCCCATTCTTCCGCCGTGATATGCAGCCCCTCGTCACTCTCTGCTCTCTCCATTTCCTCATGCAACCAATCAACATGGATATCATTCGGAAGTGTTGCTAGATGCTTAGGGTACGCCTTCCGAGAGCCATGTTGCCTCCGAAAGAGAGCTCTTTCTGCTTGCCTTTTTGTCTTTGCATCCTCATATCTTGTAACCCATCTGCTCATCACATCACTATTAAGGATACAAGTGAAATTGAGATCATCAATCAATGTTCTGTCAATTACTTTACTCTGTCCTTTTCCTTGAGGCACAATAGAGGTCATCCTCAAGTCCTCTTCATTGCTCCATAGTCGTGGCAAAGAGCTGTCCACCTGACCAAGAAATTCTGAAATATATACAAGAGACTCTTGTATCAACCAACCCTCGGCCATGCTTCCTTCAGGCCTTGCACTTTGCCTCACAAAGTCTTTTAAGGTCTTCATGAAGCGCTCTAGAAAGAACATCCAACGTGCATGCACAGTACCACATAAAGCAATTTCGTCCACTAAATGCACAATGAGATGTAGTTGACTTGTGAGAATGGTTCGCGGAAAAGTCTCCTCTACCAAACAAACCACCTCCACTGCCATAACACGCGCATCATCCAACGTGGCTGGATCAATTGCTTTGGAACTAACATATCTGAAAAATAAATAAATAGTACGTTATACTTCATGCACGTTCATTTTGCAAGGTATAATGAAGGGTGATCTGAGCATGGGTTTTACATACCTCACAAGCTCGCCCATCTTATAAATACATTTTTTCAAACTCTTATTCGCACAATGGTCGATGCTAGTAGGTAGTATGAACTGCGCACATAAGAGCACATTTATGGTTTATGGCATTACAAAATTTAATTTCAACGTACGTACAAGACTTGGAAAACACTTACTTGAAGCATCTTGTGCCAATCATGGGACTTCAACCCATATAGTTGCTCAACGCCTCTTTTCTTAGTGGTTGTAAAGGCTCCCTTCAATGATCTCATGCATCCAGTGGGAGTACGCAAAGTGGTGATGGCCTGCTTTACCTGCTTCTCCTCTTTCTTTGATATAATCCATGGTGCAGGCGGAAGACGAACGTGCCCACCCACCTCTCGTGGCCAAGCTTGACGCATACGTCCTGCGACCCGCAAGTCCTCACGTACGCTAACATTGTCTCGTTTACCAGTAATATGTTCCCAAATACCAGATCCCACATTCTTGAAGATGTGCATGGGATCAAGAAGATGGTTGATCTTAAGATGGGTCCAATATGGCAGCCGAAAAAAAATGGAGTACCTGCACAAGGGATTGCTCTATGTGACCTTTAATCCAATTAGAGACTACACAAAACAAGATTGAAAAAACATCACTATACCTGTTCATGCCATCTGGAGGAAGAATAGTTGTAGACTCCCAAATACGCTTCCAATCTTTTGCACGAAGTGTTTGTGGAGGAATGTTACTCTTACTAGCAACATATTTAGGATGATCTGAGGGGAGAAATCGATGATGATTATCGAATATAGTCTTACACAAACCATCAGCATACTCATGTACTAACGAAGGACCACAAACAGGACATGCATGTTTACCCGATGTTTTCAAACCTGTTAAAATATAAATAAAAGTTAGAATAATAAAGTCAAACCGTCTAATTAATATATATAGCCAATAGTAATAGAGTAGGGAGGTAATTAGAATTCTTACCAGAACAATCGCTGTATCCTGGAAAGTCATGCATTGTCCACATCAACACTGCTTTTAAGTCGAAGTGTCGAGAGGAGGGAGGCCTACTAATGTCCACCACCGCAACACCTCTCCATAGTTCCTCCAACTCATCAATCAGTGGTTCAAGATAAACATCCATATGCTTGACTTTATGTTTCCCTGGAATTAGAAGGGATAACATAAGATGTCCCTTCTTGATCGCCATTGATGGTGGAAGGTTGTAATTCACCAGCACAACTGGCCACACGCTGTATGCGGTGCTTTTGAAACCAAATGGATTCACTCCATCCATACCCAGGCCAAGTCTCAAGTTTCTGGGCTCTGTTTTAAAGCTGGGCCACTCATCTTCAATATGCTTCCAAGCAGGAGTGTCTGCGGGAATTCTCCACATGCCATCATCCGATCGATGTGAGGAATGCCATGACATGAGCTCTGCTATGGATTTGCACTTGAACATGTGTTTGATGCGAGGAATTATAGGAAAGTGACGCAAGACTTTACGAGGTACATCAAAACTCTTCATATCTGTTCTGTACCTTGCTTCACCACAAGTGGGACATGTCAGAGCCTCCTTATGCGTCCCACGAAATAGAATGCAATCATTGACGCATGCATGTATTTTATCATAATCCAGTCCTCCAAGAGATGTCACATAGCGCCTCGCTATGTCTCTTGAGGTGGGTAGTCTATTTTCCTTTGGAAGCATGTTTGACAATAGCCTGCATCCAATATCATCAATTATAATTAGTCTTAAATCCTAAACCTTAAACCACTAATTCAAATTTATAAGTTAGAATGCTTACTTCAACAATGCGTCAAGACTTGCATTGCTCCATCCATAAACTGTTTGTATATTAAGTAGTTCAAGGGAAGCACGTAAAACTGAGAATGTGCACCCTTCAAACACCGGTGTCGATGAAGCTTTATAAAGATGCTCTTGTTCCATATCATCGTCGTCCATACCTTTGGGATCATCCTTAAAAAGATTCCGCACCATATCATCAAGCACCTCCTCTTCCACAACTTCGTGGGGTGCAGGGCTATTGTCGTCCCTTTCCCACTCATCTCTAACAATAGATCCCGAAGCTCCAGCATCATCTCGTCGACGCTTTACGTGCTCTCGTCGCGCGTAGGGTACCATGTTAGGGTGTGGTACTGCATCCTGCTTCAATTTATCAAATTATATGTTACAACTCTATTAATTTAATTTGGATACCATGAGTCATTTGAATACCATCAATTTACATCTACTCACCTCTAAACCTGTTTGATTCCATTCTCCATACATGGAGATGTGATTCAAGGTGATTCGACGTGCTCGTACAATGCATCCTTGACATCGATTGCACATACATTTGATCCGTTGTCCCAACCACACATCGCGATTACGATGACGCATTGTCTCATCTTCCCCAGAACTGCTTGAAGAGGTTGATGACATCCTGTGTACAAACCAGAAAATACAAACTCATTACATATTTTTAATGAAAGCACAAAATCGCGTGTATTCACGCGGCTATCTCCTAAAACTTCCGTGTATAAACGCGGCTACTTCCTAAACAACGCGTGTATTCACGCGGCTAATTTCTGCAAAACGCGTGTATAAACGCAGCTAAAATCCTATACACGCAAATATACCTGCGTTTATAAACGCGAACATAAACGCGGCCATATATTTAAACTAAAAATAGCCCGCCTTCCCCAAATATAGATTTTGAACTTAGAAATCAACAGTGCATGCGTTTTCGCCTATTTTCGCCTCTTCCAATAGCAAGGAGGGAGCAGAGAAAGGAGCACACACACGGGAGAAGGAGGGAGCAGAGAAGGAGCAGAGAGGACTCACTTTTTCAGAGGTGAGTCACTTTGTCCTGTGCCTTGTCTCTTTTGTCAGATTTGTTTACTTTGCTCTTTGCTCTTTGGGTTTGTCTTTTTGCACACGATTGGGTTGCTGCATCCTGACAGGGGCGACAATGGCTGGTCCTTTTATAAGGACATTCTGTCTTTGTCGGGGGGTCGGTCTTTTCGAAAATTTTTTTTCGCAGGTCGCGTGTACAGACGCGTGTAGGAGCGCGTGTAACCTTTCGGCAGAGTTTTTTCACGCGCATATACACGCGTTTTTGGCCGGGTGTATACACGTGTTTTTTAACGGGTGTATACACGCGTTTCTGCAGACAGAAAACTGCGGCGTTTCAGATTTCATGGTTTGCAGGCAATTGACTTGTGTAATGACAATGTGTGAGTCAAGAGACAGCCCATGATGTACATGATGATGTTTGTTGCAGGTTCTTTATGGATATTCCAGGTTCTTCATCCGATCCATTTGCGTACAGCAATTGGTTGATGGAGATGATGAATCACTTTGGGCGCCAACCTGGTCCGGTTGAGCTTACAGAGTATATGTATGCCCATCCCCCTCCTTCCCTGCCTGGTGTCTATACCCCTACCGCGAGTATCCAGGGCACTCCAGTGCCGTCTATTCCTCCGAGTCCGACGAGACGGCATGCAGCTTCTCCTCTTCCACGTCCACCGAGGAGACATACCTCGTCCCAGACACACTCACGTACACCCTCACAGCCACCATCACGTGCTCCCTCAGAGCCACCGTCACGTCAGGGCTCACAGCCACTGTCACGTAGACAATCCCCCAGTCGTGACTCCACCCGCAGTAGTAGGAAGAGTGGGAGTGGAGGATGCGGCGGGTGCTTTGGTGGGGGAGGTGGGGGAGGTGGGGGAGGTAGTAGGGCACGGGGTGAGAGAGGAGATAGAGGGAGAAGAGTTAGAGGAGACAGTTCGGAAGAGGAGGAGATGAGAGAGATGGAGAGAGTGGTTTGCTATGATGTGACGGATAGGGGCGGGATAGTGATGGATGCGAGGAGGAGGGAGGTAATGGAGTACATGCGTGGGGTAGTATCAAACTCATATAGAAATTGTTTTATTAAATTTAAAGATCAAAATAGCCGATTAGTTGGGGAGGTGATAGAGGCTGTACACAGTCGGTACCCCAATCCCCCACATGCTACATTCTCGGATGTATGGGGAAGGACGCGAATAAGGGAGATCTTAAGTAATAAAAGATCTCACCTTAAAAAACTCGCGTACGATGACCGGCTAAATGTAGCTGCGGGTGGCTATCATGCCGAGAAACCTGCCACTGCGCACAAACGCGAGTGGAAGGAGGCAAAGAAACGAGCAGAGGGTGGCGTGAAGAGCAGGCAGCATGTGGAGGCACGACGGATCCAGATGGAGACCGTTGGATCTTCGCATTTCGGATCTGGCGGCGTCGAGTCATGGGAGGCAGAGTTCGTAAGTATCCTGTCACTTTATTTGATTGTTTACTTAATTCATTGATTCTATGAATTGTTTTAATCTTACAAATTGTGTTGATTATGATACAGCGACGACGGGTTACGGGGAGGAAGCCCACAACCCACGATACTGCGTATGCTCGCCGGCATAGCAGACGTGACACGTGGGCCATCTTCAGAGCCGAGGGACGTATTACGGACGCGCAGTTTGAGTTGGCCATGAGACCATACGGTCGACAGGTACTTGAAAATTCGTAACGAATGGTTTTGGTTTATTGAATTGCATATATATATACTTATATACTATATATTACTTGAACAGGCACAAGCTGCTGATGATCCACCGGCCGCCGCTGCAGAGGGTGGACGTGAGCACTACTCCTCGGACATTCCGACCGATGCGAGCTCATCTGAGCATGGGGGGAGCACCGAGTCATCATCTGGGTCTGAGTAGTACTCAGACTTGTAGTATCACATTCCATATTTAGGATGTGATTGTATATATTTTTTTGTAAACTCAAGCCATGGGCTACTTCGAGATATGGACTCCCTTGTATACATGTATGAAATTTTGATAGTAATATTGAATTGATTGATCGATAGTATTACATTCATGTCTGTCTTGAATCGTGTAATGACAATGTATGCATTCATGTCGTTCTTGTCTTAATCTCCCTCGTGCATATGTTCTTCGTGGATGGTCTAATGGGATGGTCTAATGCACCAAAAACCCTAAACCAGAGAGTGCTATTGGGTGCTGGAATGCTGGAACAGTATTCAGGCACCAAATAGCACTCTCTGGATTTTTTTTTTTACTCTCTGTTCGCGTGTATAAACGCGTCAAAACTGCTAAAATTCGCGTGTATCTACGCGGATACCCTGAAAATTACGCGTGTATTAACGCGTATAAACTGGCAATAACGCGTGTATACACGCAAGTAAAAACGCGTCTGGGACATGGGAACTGAACAGGATGCGGCTATACACCCGTGTATAAGCGCGTCTAATATAATAAGAAGCGTGTATAGGGGCGTGTATTAACGCGTCTGTATAAAAAAACGCGGCTATACACCCGTGTATACGCGCGTCTGAGAGGTACTTTACACACGGTTTTACACGCATGTCTCTGGCCGCGATTATACACGCGCTGATACACGGGCCCGCTACTTTTCTTCACAAGTCATTTTTAGCGGCTAAGAGCGCGGGTATGAGCCCAATCCCTTGTAGTGGTAGAGTAAGGAAAAGAGGGGAAGAGAGGAAGGGAGTAAGGAAAAGAGGGGAAGAGGGACAGAGAAGGTAGGAAGAAGAGGGAAAGAGGAGGTAAAGGAGTAAGGAAAAGAGGGGAAGAGAGGAAGGGAGTAAGGAAAAGAGGGGAAGACAAAGAGAGAAGGAAGAGAAGGTAGGAAGAAGAGGGAAAGAGAAGGAAGAGAACAAGGGGAAGAGAAGGTAGGAAGTAAGAGGGGAAGAGAAGGTAAGGGGAGAAGGTAAGGGAGTAAGGAAAAAAGAAGGTAGAAGTAAGACTAGGAGATAATTAAAAGAAGAAAAGAAGTATAAGGGGAAAAGGTAAGGGAGTAAGAGGAAGAGAAGATAAGAAGTAAGAGAAGGAGGTAAGGAAGAGGGAAATAGAAGGTAATGGAGTAAGTAAAAGTAAATGAATCAATGACGATAGATGCTATGTTTTTTTTTTGGGTGCAGATTCTTCATGGATCCAGGTTCTTCATCCGATCCATTTGCGTATGGCATTTGGTTTGCAGAGATGCTACATCATTTTGGTCACCAACCTGACCTAGTAGAGCTAATAGAGTATATGTATGCCCATTCCCCTCCTAGATTCCCTGATATGGTCACCCCTCCCTTCCCGAGTGCCAATGTCACTCCATTGCCATCTGTGCCTATGAGTCCAACGACACAACATGCTTCTCCTCTCCCACCCCATTGAGGAGACATACTCCTTCCCAGACACACTCATGCACCTCCTCCTAGTAGGCACCATCACATCAGGGCTCACAGTAGCCACCATCACGTACTCCCTCACAACCACTGTCACGAACTATGTCACGTGCACAATCTCCCAGTCGTGACTTCACCCGTAGTATAGAGCAAAGTAGATGCCGCAGTAGGGAGAGTGGGAGTGGAGGATGCGACGGGTGCTTTGGTGGGGGAAGTGGTAGGGCACGTAGTGGGAAAGGAGTTAGAGGAGACAATGAGGATGAGGAGGAGGTGAGAGAGGTGGAGGTAGTAATAAATTATGATGTGACGGACAGGGGCGGGATCGTGATGGTTGCGAGGGGGAAAGAGGTAATGGAGTATATGCATGGGGTAGTGTCAAATTTGTACAAAAATTGTTTTATTAAATTTAAAGATCAAAATAGTCGATCAGTTGGAGAGGTGATAGAGACTATACATAACCGATACCCGAATCCCCCACATACGACATTCTCGGATGTATGGAGAAGGACGCGAATAAGGGAGATCTTAAGTAATAAAAGATCTCACCTTAAGAAACTCGTGTATGATGATCGGGAAAATCGGGAGGCGGGTGGCTATCTCATGGAGAAACCTGCCAACTGCCTACAAACGCGAGTGGAAGGAGGCAAAGAAATGAGTAGAAGATGGCATGAAGAGCAGGCAACATGTGGAGGCACGATGCATCTAGATGGAGACCATTGGATCTTCGCATTTCGGATCTGGAGGCGTCGAGTCGTGGGAGGCAGAGTTCGTATCTTGTCACCTTATTTGATTTTTTACTTAATCCATTGATTGTATGATTGTTTTAGTCTTACAAATTGTGTTGATTATGTTACAGCGATGGGTTATGGGGAGGAAACCCGTAGCACATGAGATTGCATATGCTCGCCCAACATAGTAGATGCGACACGTGGGCCCTCTTCACAATGCAGGGATGTATTACGGATGCGTAGTTTGAGGAGGCCATGAGACCGTACGATCGACAAGCTTGAAAAATCTAAATGAATGATTTAGGTTTCTTAAATTTTGAATTACATATAGATATACTTATACATGATATCTTACTTGAACAGGCACAAGCTGCTGCACCTGCTGATGCTCTCGATACTGAAGATCACCTGCCTCTGCTGTCACTTCTTCTGCTCCTGCTCCTGTTCTGCACTACACATCAGACATGTATACCAATGTGAGCACATCTGATACTGGAGAGAGTGGCTCGTCATCATTTGATTCTGAGTAGTACTCAGACTCAGTATCACATCCGTATTGTGGATGTGATTGTATATATATATTTGAAACTGAAGCCATGGGCTTTTTTTGACAAACCAATTTGATTTTGTATATATTTGTTTATAATTTAAACCATGGGCTATTTCGACATATGGACTCCCTTGTATATATGTTTTTGCATAATGAAAGCCATGGATTTATTTTAGCACACCTCAAAATTTGATAGTATTGCATTCATGTTTGTCTTGAATTGTGTATTGATAATGTTTGCATTCGTGACGTTCTTGATTCGTGTCTTCACAATGCACAAAATGTTCTCTGTGGATGGTACCATGCATCCAAAAAAAATTTCAAAGAGTGCTATTTGGTGCTTGAATGCTGGAATAGCATTCAGGCAGCAAATAACACTCTTTGGAATTTTTATTTTACTCTCTGTTTGCATGTATATGTAAATAAAGTCTGTCAAGATCGCATGTATAAGTGCAGGAGCTTTGTTGTTGCAAACGCGTGTATTAGCGCAGCAACATTGGCAAAATGCTTGTATACACCCGTGTATAAGCACGTTTGTACTTGCTCATACAAGCTCTTTTACACCCATGTCTGTGGCCGTGATTATACAAGCGCTACTACACGGGCCCGCTACTTTCTTTTCACAAGTCATTTTACACGGCTAGCATCTCGGGGGTATGATCCCGATCCCTTATAGTGGGGTATGGGGAGACAAGGTGCATTCAAGATATGAATGGATTTCTCATAAAAATATGCAAGGGAGAAATATGAAAATCATAAGTCCCCCTCTCCCACAAATGATAAGGAATATACCTTGAAGAATATGCAAGACTTTACGATTTGTACATATTTTTCATGATATGTGAGACCCAGGGGGGGATATTTTGGATTGGGGGGGGTAAAACAAAAATAACACCATAATATGAAAACCAACCTCCTTTCAATATCCTATAACTTTCTCATATACTATCAAAATTTCAAGATGTAAAGACATATTTGAAACTCATTTAGTGTAGAACACAAGCATGCTAGTTCCACTAATTTTAACTCATGGCATGTTGTTAAAATCATCTCATACTCAATACTTTGATAGTTTTTTTACTAAAGGGAGTTGGTGCCCCATGGGCATTTCACCATCCATATTGTGCATTCATTGTCTCTCCCCCACATAAAAATATGCTTCGATCTAGGTCTAGGCTAGTATGAGGGCCATGTAAAGTTTCATCCCAATGGATAAGTTCACTCTAGTATTTGGTTAGTATATGTGTTCTTGTTTATACATCCTCACCTAGGAAGTGCATGCAAAATTAATGGCATTTCATCATCCATATTGTGCATCTAGTGTCTGTTGGCCACCAAAACTTGAACGAATCTAGGTCTAGATTAATAAAGATCCGTGCAAATTTTTGTCCCCAACACAAGCTCACATGCATATTTGGTCAACAGGTGTGCTCTTTTTTATATGTTTTCCTAGGGAGTGCTGCATGGCATCATGCCCGACATTCCAACTCCCATGTCATGCATGATCTAGTGCTAGATGCTAGATGGTCACAAACCTAGATTTATATCAGTACAAGAACCGTGCAAAGTTTTAACCATATAGAAAATGTTTACATGCATATTTGGTTAGTAGGTGCACAAATTTAAATACATGAACATTGAAATGACAAAAACACCATACACTATAGAAACGTAACCCCACTAATAAACACTTGTATGTAATGGTAGAACAAGGAATCCCATTAAGAAGACATTAAAAGCTTCCATGAAAAATACAATGATATGCTCAAACGTCCTATTTCTTTCATGTTTACTAGCTCTACAACTTTAAGAACCCATTCTCAATGAAAGTAGGAAGAAAAATACAATGATATGCTCAAATGTCCTATTTCTTTCATGTTTACTAGCTCTACAACTTTAAGAACCCATTCTCAATGAAAGTAGGAAGAAATACATGACAATGTGATGAAGTGGCTTAAGCTAAGCTAAGAATGGGTGCCTTATAAAAGGTAGCACACTCATCCACTAGGTTGATGTTGACTAAATTTGGTGGAGTTGGCTAAAAATGAGTGGCTATTGTAATTTAACTGATTTTTCTAGTCTACTTGAAATTAGTTGCTTTTGATCAAATTATATACAATGTAATTCCATGCTAATTTTTATTATTTCCATTTTTTATTTTTATCCTAATTTAACATTAACATACCATATATGCCTATCCTAACTTTTATTTTCATTATTGGTATTGGAAAATAACCTATGTGATAAACTATCTTGTAGAGTGGCTTGCCATTTCAATAGGCTAATTATCATCTTATTATTGGATGAAATGCCAAGGCTCTTGCCCACCATAGAGGAATAGGAACTGGGAATCAAAACCCCCATCTTATTCAATCCAAACAAAGGCCCAGACCTAAAGCAGATTCGCCGACTGTACCTTAAGGTTTGCAATCTACATGCCTTACATATATGCACCTTTAAGGATATGCACCTTTAAGAAGGATATGATGGACACAAGATTTTGGACTCTGCAACCATACTTTGCGGTCTTGTCTAAGAGGCCTTTTGCTCGTTCACAACCTCATGAAAGCGGTCCTAGCAACCAACCTGCTACTACGAGCATAGGTCTGAGGATGGGACCAAGAATAGGAAGGGGGCATGTTATGCACCGTACATCCTCCAACTATCTTTCTACATATTTCATTCTTTTAGTCTTCAAATTTATGTTGTATAAAGAAATAGGTCATGGGCCAAGGAAGGGAAAGAATAAAAGGCTAGAAGAGAGGACTCAAAGGATTAGGGTTGACCCTCCCTTCAAAAGCTGTATGTATAAAAGCTAAGTCATTTCACTTTGGTTTTCATTCTTCCATGTAAAGTTTGAGGAAATAAAAACTTGGAGCTTCCTTTCCTCTTACTATCTTGTTGCATTGCTATGATTATGTTTTCCCTTTCACCATGCTCACAATTTCCTTTCTCTACTATCTTTCCCCCTCCCTACCCCTTGCATGGAATGTACGAGAGAAGAATTTGAGGTCGACGGAGTGATGATGTTGCAAGATCATGCATATGATGGCTCTCACAAGGAAGTAGCAATGGAGGTTGAGCTCTCCATAGCAGCTTGTTTGGACAATCCCCATGACATGTTAGTTCGTTGATTGAGCTTAACACGTTTTAAGTCATAGCTAGTTGCGAAGGTATATGCACAGACTTATGGAATAGGCTATGAAGAGACATCAGCCTAGTTGCAAGGGTGGCAACTGTGAGAGCAATGATTGCAATGGAGATAGAAAAAGGATGGTGATTGCACCAAATGGATATCAAGAATATCTTCTTGAATGGTGATTTGCAAGATGAAGTTTATATGACATAGCCATAAGGATATGCGGATGATGCACATCTCGATTTTGTATGTAGGTTGTGCAAACTTATATGGCTTTGAAAATTCACCCAGAGCATGATGTAATAAGATTGGCTAATACCTTGTCACCATTGGATTTGAGATTTCCAATAATGATTTTTCACTCTATGTTGAAAAGAAAGAAAGGGGATTGTGCTTATAGTCATCTATGTTGAAAAGAAAGAAAGGGGATTGTGCTTATAGTCATCTATGTTAATGATTTGATTACCACAGGAGATAGTGATGCATATGTATGTGATGTCAGGATGCTCTTGAAGAAAAATTTAAAATGAAGGACTTGTTCATGGCAAAGGAATCAACAAGTAGATAGCAACACAGAGTGCTATTATTGTGGGAAGCCTGGACATAAAGAGAAGACCTATTATAAAAAGCTGAATGACATCAGAAATGGAAAGTTGCAGCAAAGCAACTATGCATCATCCAATGGGCATGGTGATGACAGAAATGAGCGCCTCTTTATGATGTAGCACATGGTTAACTCCATGATAAAAAATACTGCAGATTGTAAAAATGTATGGTTTGTTGATTCAGGTGCTTCTAACCACATGACCAGTCATGGTGAGTGGTTCAATGATGTCAGAAACCTGGAAAAGCCAGATTATGTTGAAATAGGTGATGATACTGCTCATCCAATTGCACAGGTTGGTAAGGTGCCATTGGCTATGCAGAATGGAAGAACAAAGTACTTGTCAAATGTACTTGTCAGAATGGAAGAACAAAGTACTTGTCAAATGTACTTCATGTTCCAAACATCACCAAGAACTTGATCTCATTTGGCCAAATGGTAGAGCAAGGTTTGCAGGTTAGATTTAACCCTGATGGGTGCTTTGTTGAGGATTTGAAAAATCAGTGCCACTTGGTTGCAAAAGGCAAAAGAAATGGTAGAATGTTTACCTTGGATGCTGATATCCCAAAAGTGCAAGCTACTATATTTGCGCATGGAAGAGGTGTCATTGCAGATATTGAAATATGGCACAAGCGCATTGGGCACGTGAACATACAAAGGCTGAAATCTATGTAAACACAGAGTATTGTTGCAGGTTTGCCAAAGTTCACAGTGGATGGAATGCAAAAGGTATGTGAAGCATGCCAAATGGGTAAGCAGGCCAGACATGCATTTCCACGCAATGCTGAAGTAAGCAACAGGGCTTCGGAAGTGATCCACTCTCAAATTAAATTAATGGAGTTGTAATATATATACTCTAATTGAAACAGGATGCAGTACCACACCCTTACATGGTGCCTTACGTGCGGCGAGAGTACGTAAAGCGTCGACGAGATGATGCTGGAGCTTCGGGATCTATTGTCAGAGATGAGTGGGAAAGGGATGAGAATAGCCCTGCAACCCACGAAGTTGTGGAAGAGGAAGTGTTTGATGATATGGTATGGTATCTTTTTAGGGATGATCCCAAAGGTATGGACGATGATGATATAGAACAAGAGCATCTTTACAAGGCTTCATCGACACCAGTTTTTGAAGGGTGCACATTCTCTATTTTACGTGCTTCACTTGAACTACTCAATATACAAACAGTTTATGGATGGAGCAATGCAAGTCTTGATGCATTATTGAAGTAAGCATTTTAACTTGAAAATTTGAATTAGTGGTTTAGGGTTTAGGATTTAGGACTAATTGATGATATTGGATGCACGCTATTATCAAACATGCTTCCAAAGGGAAATAGACTACCCACCTCAAGAGACATAGTGAGGTGCTATGTGACATCTCTTGGAGGATTGGATTATGATCGCATACATGCATGCGTCAATGATTGCATTCTCTTTTGTGGGATGCATAAGGAGGCTCGACATTGTCCCACTTGTGGTGAAGCAAGGTATAGAACAGATGTGGAGTTTTGATGTACCTCTTAAAGTCTTGCGACACTTTCCTATAATTCCTCGCATCAAACACATGTTCAAGTGCAAATCCATACCAGAGCTCATGTCATGGCATTCCTCACATCGATCGGATGATGGCATGTGGAGAATTCCCGCCGCCGCAGACACTCCTGCTTGGAAGCATATTGAACATGAGTGGCCCAGCTTTAAAACAGAGCCCAGAAACTTGAGACTTGGCCTAGGTATGGATGGAGTGAATCCATTTGGTTTCAAAAGCACCGCATCCAGCATGTGACCAGCTGTGTTGGTGAATTACAACCTTCCACCATCAATGGCGATCAAGAAGGGACATCTTATGTTATCCCTTCTAATTCCAGGGAGACAACAGATATGAAGAGTTTTGATGTACCTCGTAAAGTCTTGCGACACTTTCCTATAATTTCTCGCATCAAACACATGTTCAAGTGCAAATCCATAGCAGAGCTCATGTCATGGCATTCCTCACATCGATCAGATGATGGCATGTGGAGAATTCCCGCAGACACTCCTGCTTGGAAGCATATTGAAGATGAGTGGCCCAGCTTTAAAACAGAGCCCAAAAACTTGAGACTTGGCCTAGGTATGGATGGAGTGAATCCATTTGGTTTCAAAAGCACCACATACAGCGTGTGGCCAGTTGTGTTGGTGAATTACAACCTTCTATATTAATGGCGATCAAGAAGGGACATCTTATGTTATCCCTTCTAATTCCAGGGAAACATAAAGTCAAGCATATGGATGTTTATCTTGAACCGTTGATTGATGAGTTGGAGGAACTATGGAGAGGTGTTGCAGTGGTGGACATTAGTACGCCTCCCTCCTCTCGACACTTCGACTTAAAAGCAGTGTTGATGTGGACAATGCATGACTTTCCAGGATACAGCGATTGTTCTGGTAAGAATTCTAATTACCTCCCTACTCTAATACTATTGGATATATATATTAATTATAAATATTGACTTTATTATTCTAACTTTTATTTATATTTTAACAGGTTTGAAAACATCGAGTAAACATGCATGTCCTATTTGTGGCCCTTCGTTAGTACATGAGTATGCTAACGGCTTGTGTAAGACCATATTCGATAATCATCATCGATTTCAGATCATCCTAAATATGTTGCTAGTAAGAGTAACATTCCTCCACAAACACTTCGTACAAAAGATTGGAAGCGTATTTGGGAGTCTATAAATATTCTTCCTCCAGATGGCATGAACAGGTATAGTAATGTTTTTTCAATCTTGTTTTGTGTAGTCTCTAATTGGATTAAAGCTCACATAGAGCAATCCCTTATGTACGTACTCCATTTTTTTTCGGCTACCATATTGGACCCAGATCAACCATCTTCTTGATCCCATGCACATCTTCAAGAATGTGGGATCTGGTATTTGGGAACATATTATTGGTAAACGAGACAATGTTAGTGTACGCGAGGACTTGCGGGTCGCAGGACGTATGCATCAAGCTTGGCCACGAGAGGTGGGTGGGCATGTTCGTCTTCTACCTGCACCATGGATTATATCAAAGAAAGAGGAGAAGCAGGTAAAGCAGGCCATCACCACTTTGCGTACTCCCACTGGATGCATGAGATCATTTAAGAGAGCCTTTACAACCACTAAGAAAAGAGGCGTTGAGCAACTATATGGGTTGAAGTCCCACGATTGGCACAAGATGCTCCAAGTAAGTGTTTTCCAAGTCTTGTACGTTGGAATTAAATTTTGTAATGCCATAAACCATACATACATGTGCTCTTATGTGCGCAGTTCATACTACCTACTAGCATCGACCATTGCGCAAATAAGAGTTTGAAAAAATGTATTTATAAGATGGGCGAGCTTGTGAGGTATGTAAAACCCATGTCAGATCACCCTTCATTATACCTTGCAAAATGAACGTGCATGAGGTATAACGTACTATTTATTTATTTTTCAGATATGTTAGTTCCAAAGTAATTGATCCAGCCACGTTGGATGATGCGTGTGTTATGGCAGTGGAGGTGGTTTGTTTGGTAGAGACTTTTCCGCGAACCATTCTCATAAGTCAACTACATCTCATTGTGCATTTAGTGGACGAAATCGCTTTATGTGGCACTGTGCATGCACGTTCGATGTTCTTCTTAGAGCGCCTCATGAAGACCTTAAAAGACTTTGTGAGGCAAAGTGCAAGGCCTGAAGGAAGCATGGCCAAGGGTTGGTTGATACAAGAGTCTCTTGTATATATTTCAGAATTTCTTGGTCAGGTGGATAGCTCTTTGCCACGACTATGGAGCAATGAAGGGGACTTGAGGAGGGGACTTGAGGATGACCTCTATTGTGCCTCAAGGAAAAGGACAGAGTAAAGTAATTGACAGAACATTGATTGATGATCTCAATTTCACTTGTATCCTTAATAGTGATGTGATGAGCAGATGGGTTACAAGATATGAGGATGCAAAGACAAAAAGGCAAGCAAAAAGAGCTCTCTTTCGGAGGCAACATGGCTCTCGTAAAGCGTACCCTAAGCATCTAGCAACACTTCCGAATGATATCCATGTTGATTGGTTGCATGAGGAAATGGAGAGAGCAGAGAGGGACGAGGGGCTGCATATCACTGCGGAAGAATGGGAGTATGCACGAGGATGCATGTTAAAGGTACATAGAACTAATGTTTTGCATTAGTTGTAAGTGATTTGCTTTTAATATTTATTCACATTGCTTACACAAATATTGCTTCTATTTTGGTCTAGTGCACTATGTTCAATGCTATATGGTGTGAAGGCAAGCATTTTCGAACACAAAGAATTGATGAAAAGAGGAATACACAAGATTGCGGTGTCATTAGTAGCTTTGAGGGAGCTAATGGAAAAATGGATGATTATTGTGGCACAATCCAAGACATATTTAGGCTTGACTTTCGTCGCTTCTTTGTGTATGTTTTGGATGTCAAATGGCAAATGAACGTGGTGGAAAAAGGGCCTGATGCAACGATAAAACACCATGCAAGTGGCTATGTAACTATTGACTCTACAAAGTTTTGGCAAACAAAGAAAGATAGGCTCGTATTGCCACAACAATGTGAGCAGGTATGCATTTTTTTACTAATGTATTTCATGTATATATATATCTAAGCTCGCATACCCCTTGACTTTTGATATGCTAATTAATTACTATAGTATGTGTATTTGAGTAGGTTATCTATCTACCAATGGTGCATGACATTAAATGGTGGTACGTCATCCCTATAGCACCACGTTCCAAAGTGGTGTATAATACATTCACTGATATGGAGCATATGGAGGATGTAACAAGCTGCAATGAAGATGATGTCGAACATGCCAATGAAGATGTTGTGATCGATGATCAAGAAATAAGAGATGATCATGATAATGAGGATGAGCATGCCATTTCTCATGATCATGAGAATGACCCTACCATTGAGGATGATGGTGATGTTGATGAGGATGATCAGGACATCGATACCATTATCAATGGAGTACAGAATATCAATAGTGGAATAAATTTAATCGTAGCCTTACAAATTGATCAAATGGATATTGATGTTGATCGTTTGGCAAGGATGGATCTTATTGAAGATGAGATCGAACCCTAACCAATCCGTCACTGTATCGTTCTAAATTGATGACATTTCTATTGTATGTGTTGTCTTTTAATTATCATCTCATGATCTATTTTTGAATATATTTCATTGTTGTAAATGCATGTAGTGGGATTGTGTAATGATATATACTGTAATGTACTATGAGATGGTTTAAAGAAAACAGTACACGTGCTGATAAATGCAAATATACACGAGAATTTAAATGCCAAAATACACGCGCCTGATTCTATTCAAATACATGCGCGACCATACACACGCTCGTAATTTATCGCGTGTATGAAACGCATGTATGGCAGCATTGTCTTGTAGTGTAAGAAGGGGAAGCAACAGGAAGGAGAAGATGTGAAAGCTAAAAGGAAACGGAAGCCTCGTAGAAGGTTCTAGGTGTCAGACTTCCCACTGGTGGGGGACGGGCAAACCACCTATGACTTGAAATCTGATATGGTAAAAATAGGTGTCAGGAAGGCCAACATTACCTTGGGCAGTTGGTGGAGATGGTGCCAAAATTGAGAAGGCAATGGAAGGGACTTGTGAATCCAATGGAAAAGGAGTAAGAGAAGAGGTTAGTCAAGGTACTATCTTTAGAAGAGCTTCCAGATAAGGTAGGAACCTTGGTCAAACCTATATAGATGGAGGAGCTCAAATCTGTGTGATTGCCCAATCATGTGTGGAGCAGTCAAGCTTGAGGGTGTCTGGGGTTTTTGGTTTTCGAATCAGGATGGCTAATCATCAAAAGGTAAAATGTCTTGGTATGGTAAAGGAGTTCGAAATTGAAGCTTTTAATGTCAAAGCTACTGTAGATTTTCATGTGATGCCTGCGGGTCTTGGTGCTTTTCCAATTATTCTTGGACGACCTTGGTTGCGAGTGGTGGGTGCAGTACAAGACTGGAGGTATGGGACCATTTCTTTGCATAATAAGCGGGGTAATAAAAAATCTTTTGAGATGCATAGTAGGAGATCTTTGAATGATGTGTGGGAGAGGCCACAAGATTCGAGTGAAGAGGAAACTACCACCAGTACTTCTGAATCACAGATGGATTCATCGACTACTGCTTCTAGTGAAGAAGAGGCAGATGTGGCTTTCCTAATATTAGAGCAACAAGGTAATGAAGATAAAGAAGTACATGAAGTGGGTACTGAGGGAGAAGACACTTTGGGGTCATATGAAGTGATCGAGGAATTACTGCAGCCAAAGATAGAAGTGAAGAAGAAGCAGGAACTGATTGAAGGAATGCTGTGTCTGGATCTCTCGAGTGGAGAGAAAGTTAGGTATGTTAATATGCTGTCTCATTTTCCAGAATTGTTTATCACCTCTTATAAGGAGATTCGAGGATTTAAAGGGCCAGATTTGAGGATTGAATTGAAAGAAGGTGTAAAAACAATTAGCAGAAGCTATGCAGGATGGGACGAGAAATATAATTTGCTCTTTGTGCTTGAGTTTGGATATACTGTGCAGATTTGGAACGGCCGTATGTCTCCACATCCCAGAGGGTTTGGGCATAATAGCCATGGTGATGAGACGTGGTATTTGTGTGGATTCTGGTGTTTCAAAAGATCTGATAAAGGCCATATAGGCACTGCAGTGTGGCATGGAACCACCTTTTAAATATATATATAAACACCACCAAGTGGCAAGCGAAAGAGCAGCCAATTGGCTGCTTGCTTTGCTGCCAGCACAACCTTCAAGAAGGTTGGCAAGGAGAGAGCTTGTGGGAGTTGCCACCTGGAGACCATGGGGATACTTCTAGAGAGAGCTAATGGAGAGGGGTTAAGGTGTGTGAGTGCAAGGTTGGCAAGGAGAGCCAGCGCAGAGAAGAGTGTGGCCGCTCGTTGATATGGAAGTGCTCTGGTGATTTTGTAGAGTCGTTGAAGGTTCCTGCCTTGTGCTACGAGGCTTGACAGGGTGATGTGGTAGAGCTGCAGCAAGGGAAGGTGAGTTGCCGCCTGGAGACAAAGGATTTTTTTGGCGAGTGCAGAGCCGGTGAGTTGCTTGGTCGCCCATGACAGCTGTGGTGCTGGTGATGGACGAGACAAGAAGGACAAGAGGGAACCGCCTTTGAAAATAAGAAGGACAAGAGGGAACCGCCTTTGAAAATAATAAGGGTGTGCGTTGGTAAAACAGAGGTGCTTGGTGGGCAACAGGCGGGAGAGGACTGTCGGCTGGATGCGAGAGAAGCAAGGACGTGGAGGGTGTTGGTGTAGCTACTGGCGACAGACAGCTGCTGGTGGCGACTGGGAAACACCGACACACAAGGGGGCTGAAGGTGTTTGTGGCTATTGCTAAAGATAAGGTGGCAACGTTGATAGGCTTGAAGTGTAGAGGCTGGTGGGTACTGAAGTTGGGCGACTGGTGCAGCCGACAGTGAGAGTGTTGGTTTTTTTTCTCTCTCGGTGGCTTGGTGTTGCTATCAGGGTGGTAGAGGCCGGTAGCATGCATGCAGAGAAGAAGCTAGTGTGAGGGTGGCCACCTTTAGGATGCAAAAGGAGACTACTAGCCGACGGGAGTGAAGGAAGTCGAGTGGAGCCAGCTGGATTGTGAAAGAGGGATTTTTTTTGCATTATTGTGGATAAGTGTGCGGGCTTTGATTATCTTGTGGAATACAGAGTTTGAGGTATCTCTGTGTGGTGTTTTGAGAGATTTCTGTTTCCAGCATCGTGCTGGTGGTGCTCCTTGTGTTTGTTGTGTCTTCCAAGGCTACTGGGTAGGTAGCTATAGAGGCATTTCTTCTTTTCCTAGCCTCCCGACACCGTCTATGCCTGCGAGTCCGATGAGACAGCATGCAGCTTCTCCTCTTCCATGCCCACCGAGGAGACATACCCCGTCCCAGACACACTCACGCACACCCTCCCAGGCACCGTCTCACGTCAGGTCTCACAGCCACCATCACGTACTCCCTCAGAGCCACCGTCACATCAGGGTCACAGCCACCGTCACATAGACAATCCCTCGGTCGTGACTCCACCCACAGCAGTAGGAAGAGTGGGAGTGGAGGATGCGGCGGGTGCTTTGGTGGGGGAGGTAGTAGGGCACGCGGTGAGAGAGGAGATAGAGGGAGAAGAGTTAGAGGAGACAGTGAGGATGAGGAGGAGATGAGAGAGGTGGAGGGAGTGATCTGCTATGATGTGACGGATAGGGGCGGGATAGTGATGGATGCGAGGGGAAAAGAGGTAATGGAGTACATGTGTGGGGTAGTATAACACATAAAAAAGAGCACACCTATTGACCAAATATGCATGTGAGCTTGTGTTGGGAACAAAAATTTGCACAGATCTTTATTAATCTAGACCTAGATTTGTTCAAGTTTTGGTGGCCCAACAGACACTAGATGCACAATATGGATGATGAAATGCCATTAATTTTGCATGCACTTCCTAGGTGAGGATGTATAAACAAGAACACATATACTAACCAAATACTAGAGTGAACTTATCCATTGGGATGAAACTTTACATGGCCCTCATACTAGCCTAGACCTAGATCAAAGCACATTTTTATGTGGGCGAGAGACAATGAATGCACAATATGGATGGTGAAATGCCCATGGGGCACCAACTCCCTTTAGTAAAAAAACTATCAAATTATTGAGTATGAGATGATTTTAACAACATGCCATGAGTTAAAATTAGTGGAACTAGCATGCTTGTGTTCTACACTAAATGAGTTTCAAATATGTCTTTACATCTTGAAATTTTGAGCAAGTACAAACGTTTGTATGAGCAAGTACAAACGTGCTTATACACGGGTGTATACAAGCGTTTTGCCAGTGTTGCTGCGCTAATACATGCGTTTGCAACAACAGAGCTCCCGCACTTATACATGCGATCTTGACAGACTTTATTTGCATATACATGCGAACATAGAGTAAAATAAAAATTCTAAAGAGTGTTATTTGCTGCCTGAATGCTATTCCAGCATTCCAGCACCAAATAGCACTCTTTGAAATTTTTTTTGGGTGCATGGTACCATCCACAGAGAACATTTTGTGCATTGTGAAGACACGAATCAAGAACGTCACGAATGCAAACATTATCAATATACAATTCAAGACAAACATGAAGACAAGCCTTGATTTGCGTGCCTTGTGTAAATGAACGCCTCCTCTTCTTTTATAGCCTTTCTAGACTCCAAAAATCGGCCAAAAGCAACTTTTCTTGGAAAGCGTACGCTTTTGCCATCTTTAGTATGTGCGTGTGCTTTTACCATCTTTAGCGTGCACTTTTGCAAGCATACGCATACGAGTATAGAAAATGGCCATGTTCAGAGCATCGCCGTGCCTGCCTTGTAGATCCGATAGACGAGCTCGATAGCTCATCTCGCGAAGATTGAACCCTCTTCTTTCCCTTTGGATTTGACCTTTCATGGCCGACTCTTCCATCTCGACCTCCGTCTAATACCTGCAACTCTTGACACGAAAATCTAGATGCACTTTTTAGCTCAAAACCACTATGTTAGCAACTTCAAACCTCCATATAGGCATGAAAACGAATGAACCACAAAATTCCCACTCGGACAAAGTTTTTCTATTGAAAAGGATCTAAAACTCTCTCATACAGAGTTTCTTCAAATTATTGCTCTAACCTACTCAAATTCAAGCCGCAAAATCATGCCGACGCAATAATGGACAGAAACCAAAATTTTTCGACCAACACAACTTTCTCAAAACCTTCAAAACATCAAACCCATACATTTTGAACACTAACTATGATGTATATTCCAAAATATTTCACATACAAAATTGGAGCGTCATATACAAGTCGGATGCACTTATACATGCGCCAATACACACGCCTTACTAGTTTCGCTATAGTTATATACATGTTTTAAACAGAATTTTCACATTGATACATGGGATTCTGAATAGAGTACACACGCTTATACACATGAACAGAGAGCAAAAAATAAATAAAATCTAGAGAGTAATATTAGGTGCTTGAATCCCATTCTAGCATTCAAGCACAGATTTTTTTTGAGGTGCATTGCACCATCCACAAAGAAGATTTTGTGCATTGCACCATCTAGACATAAGATTTATTATACATGTGCGATTCAATAAAGATATCAAATTAACTTAAGTGGTTGTATTATTAATACATGCATGACAATATTATCAAAATTTTATGTATGTTGAAATAAGCCCATGGCTTTCACTTACAAACTACGTCCCTATGCCAAAGTAGCCCATGGCTTCAATTATTTAAAAAATATATACAATTAAGTTTATATGCCTAAGAAAGCCTATGGCATCAATTACAAAAAATATATACAATCACATCCTCAATATGGAGGTGATATTGTAAGGCCGAGTACTACTCAGACACATCAGATGACGAGTTGCTCCCTCCATCGTCATGTGAGCTCATATTAGTATACATGTCCGATGAGTGCCCACCCTCTCATTTGCATCTAGGAGAAATGGCAACGGTAGGAGAATCAGTAGGTGTAGTAACAGCTTGTGACTATTCAAGTAAGATATCATATATATCTATATAATGCAAAAATAAATAAACCAAAATCATCACTTTAGAGGTTTCAAGTACCTGTTGACCGTATGCTCTCATGGCTTTCTCAAACTGCGTGTCTGTGTAATATGTCCCTCGGATTTGAAGAGGGCCCATGTGTCAGGTCTGCTATGCCGACAAGCATATGTAGCCTCATGGGATATGGGCTTCCTCCCCATAACCCGTCGTTGTGAGGTAACATAGTTTGTAAGAACAAAATATTCATAGAATCAATGCAAGTAATAAATCAAATAAGGTTTCTAAGAGATAGTTATGAACTCTACCTCCCATGACTCAATGCCTCTAGATCCGAAATGGAACAATCCAATGGTCTTCATCTTAATCCTCTCTGCCTCCACATGCTACCTGCCCTTCACACCACCCTTTGCTTGTTTCTTTGGCTCCTTGCACTTGCATTTGTAGGCAATGATAGATTTCTCGGTGGTATAATAACTTGCAGCTTGATTTACGTGATCATCATGTGTGAGTTTCTTTAGGTGAGATCTTTTATTACTTAAGATCTCCCTTATTCTTGTCCTTTCCCATACGTCCAAGTGTCGCATATGGGGGATTGGGATACCAACTATGTACAACATCAATGACCTTCCCAACTAAACGGCCATTTTGATATTCAAATTTTATAAAATAAATTTTATACAAATTGGAGACCACCCTATGCATGTATTCCATCACTTCTTTCCCCCTTGCATCCATCACTATCCGCCTCCTATCTGTCACATCATAATATATGTCTCCCCCTACCTATGTCACCTCCTCCTCATTCTCACTATCCCCTCTAACGCCTCCCTTTCATTTTCTCCCTCTATCTCCTCTCTCACCACATGGCCTATCACTCCCCTTACCACAACTCCCGCTACAACCTCCACTCACACTCTCCCTACAATGGCATCTACTCTACTCCATTCTATGGGTGGAGTCATGGGGGGAGTGTGTACATGACTGTGCATGTGACTGTGGTCTCGAACTCGTAGGTATAGAAGGTTGTTGGGTGACCTGTGTGCTCATAATGGGGTTGTCGGAAAGACCATATTATTGTGTCTAGGAGGGGGATAGGCTTTCATATAATCGGCAAGCTAATTTGATTCAGGGATGTGCCCAAAGTGATTTAACATCTCTATCATCCAAGCGGCATACACAAATGGATCGGATGATGAATCTAGATTCATGAGATTAACTACAAAAAAAGCATTTGTGTGCATCATGCATCAGAATAATTTGTGCGTCAAGCATCATGCCTTAGAAACACGTGTAGAATCTCGTGTAGAACCACGAGTATAATTCTATGTAGAAGTGCGTGTAAGAGCACATGTACACTATGTTAACACAGGCCAAATGCTGGAATACATGCCTTCCTACATGCGCTCCTTCCAAAACACTTTTGAAAAAAAATGGCCAACCAACCGACCACCATTGACAAAATGATAGGGCTAGACAGAACTCATGTCCTTTTCATGACACCTTGCAAGAAGTACATACTGGTAGAAGACAAAGAAAGCACCATGGACACTTGCATAAACAAAGTAAAGCAAAGGAAAAGGGCAAAGTCACTCACCTCTTGAGAGGTGAGTTCTCCTTCTGAATCTGCTTGTGTGTATGTCCTCTTCCACCTAAGTAGCTATTCTTGGAGTAGTCCCTCGTATGCTTGGTGGCAAAACCTTGAGAGTGAGAGGTGAAGTAAAGAAATGTGTTTTATATTTTAACAGATTTAAAAATATTGGGTAAACATGCATGTGCCATTTGTGGTTCTTCGTTGGTATAAGAGTATGCCAACAACTTGAGTAAGGCCATATTCGATAATCATTATCAATTTCTCCCATCAGATCATCCTAAATATGTTGCTAGTAAGAGTAAAATTCCTCCACAAATACTTCGTGCAAAAGATTGGAAGCGCATTTGGGAGCCTTCAAAAGTGCTTCCTCTAGATGGCTTCCTCTAGATGGCATGAATAGGTATGGTAATGTTTTTCAATATTATTTGGTGTAGTCTATGGGATTAAAGATTACATAGAGCAATATTGTTTGGCATCTCTTGTGCAGGTACTCCATCTTTTTTCAGCTATCATTTGGACCCATCTCAAGGTCAACTATCGTCTTGATCCCATGCACATCTTCAAGAATGTAGCATCTGGTATTTAAGAACATGTGATTGGTAAAAGAGATAATGTTAGTGTAAGGGAGGATTTGTGGGTCCCAAGACGAATGCATCAAGCTTGGCCACCCACGAGAGGAGGGTGGGTGCGTTTGTCTTCCGTATGCACCTTACTAGATTCTATCAAAGCAGGAGGAGAAGCAAGTGAAGCAAGCCATCACTACTTTGCGTAGTCCCACTAGAAGTATGAGATCATTGATTGGAGCCTTTACAACTACTAAGAAAAGAGGTGTGGAATAACTATGTAGCTTGAAGTCTCAGGATTGGCATAAAATGCTCCAAGTGTTTCCCAAGTGTTGTACATTCAAATTAAATTTTCGGAGACCTCAAATCTAATAATCAACCATACATGTGCTCTGTGCCTTTTTGTACTTTTCATTTCCAAAAAGTGGGGGGGAAGTTTTTGAAATTTTGGACATCCATAACTTCTACATATGAGCTCAAAATTTGTCGGAGATTACAGATCCAGAATCTACTTGTCAAGCTCTTTCCATAGATATGTCACATGATATAGTTTTGCTCACTCAATTTTTAAAGTCAATTTTGACGGGAAACTTTGAAATTCAAACTTCTAGCCGTTTGAAGAACAAGAAGGTATCTAAAGTCAAAGAAACTTAACGTTTTAACAAAAAGTCATTAAAATCATAATATGGCAGCTTAAAGGCCCCCTATAGACCTCAACCTTCCCCTAATGCAAGAGCCATATTGCATCCAAAAGAGAGCTCTTTCTGCTTGTCTTCTTGTCTTTGCATCCTTATATCTTGTAACCCAACATCACTATTAAAGGATGCAAGTGAAATTAAGATTATTACTAAATGCTTTATCAGCTACTTTAATCTATCCTTTTCCTTGAGGCATAATAGAGGTCATCCTTAAGTCCTCTTCATTGCTCCATAGTCCTGGCAAAGAGCTGTCCACTTGACCAAGAAATTTTGAAATATATACAAGAGACTCTTGTATCAACCAACCCTCCTCCGCCATGATTTCTTTGGGCCTTGCACTTTGCCTCATAAAGTCTTTTAAGGTCTTCATGAAGCACTCTAGGAAGGACATCTAGTGTGCATGTACAGTGTTGCATAAAGAAATCTCGCCACCAAATTCAATGAGATGTAGCTCGCTCACCCACCAAATACACAATGAGATGTAGCCGGCTCGTGAGAATGGTTCGCGAAAAGGAACCCTCCACCAAACAAACCACCTCCATTGCCATAATGCAGGCACCATCCAACATGGTGGGATCTATTGCTTTGGAGCTCACATACCTGGAAAAAAAAATAGCATGTTATACCTCATGTGCATTTTGAAGAGCTTTCAAATCAAAGTCCAAGGTATAATGAAGGGTGTGGTGCCTGGGAAATACCTCACAAGCTTGCCCACCTTATAAGTACATTTCTTCAAACTCTTCTTTGCATAATGCTCGATATTAGAAAGTAATATGAACTGTGCATATCTTAATCACATGGCATCTTAAAGGGCCCCTATAGACCTCAACCTTCCCCTAATGGTGGTAAGGCATAACATAACCATCTAGTAATACTTCTAAATGATATCCATGTTGATTGGTTGCATGAAGAAAAGGGAGAGAGCAAAGAGAGACAAGGGGATGCATATCGCGACGAAAGAATGGGAGTATGCACAAGGATGCATGTTAAAGATACATACATATAATGTTTTGCATTAGTTATAAGTGATTTGCTTTTAATGATTCACATTGCTTACAAAGTTGCATTTGTTTTGGTCCAGTGCACTATGCTCAATGCTATATGGTTTGAAAGTAAGCATTTTCAAACGCAAAGAATCAATGATAATAGGAATACACAAGATTGCGGTGTCATTAGTAACTTTGAGGGAGCTAATGGAAAAATAGACGATTATTGTGGCATAATCCAAGATATTTTTAGGCTTGAGTCTCGTCGCTTCTTTGTGTATATTTTGAATGTCAAATGGCAAATAAACGTGGTAGAAAAAGGGCATAATACAACAATAAAATGCCATACAAGTGGCTATGTAACTATTGACTCTACAAAGTTTTGCAAACAAAGAAAGATAGATTAGTATTGCCAACAACAATGTGAGCAAGTATGCATTTTTTTATTAATGTGTTTCCTATACATATATATCTAACCTCATGTCTTGACTTTTGATATGCTAATTGTATGTGTATTTGTATAGATTATCTATCAACCAATGGTGCATGACACTAAATGGTGGTACATCATCCCTATTGCACCACATTCCAAAGTGATGTATAATACATTCACTGATATGGAGGATGCAATAAGTTGTAATGTAGATGATGTCGAACCTGCCAATGAAGATGTTGATGATTAAGAAATAAGAGAGGATCATGATAATGAGGATGAGTGTGCCATTTCTCATGATCATGAGGATGACCCTACCATTGGTGCTGATGGTGATGTTGATGTGGATGAGGGCATTGGTACCATTATTAGTAGATAGATTCATAGTGAATTAAATTTATTCATAGCCTTACAAATTGATCCAATGGATATTGACATTAATCCTTTGGAAAGGATAGACCTCATTGAAGATGAGATCAAATTTTAACTAATCCATCATTGTATCATTCTATGTTGATGATAATTCTATTGTATGTGTTGTCTTACAGTCATCATCATCTCATGATTTGTTTTTAAATACACATTGTTGTAAATGAATGTAGTGGGATTGTGCAATGGCATTGTACTGTGGTATGGATTTGCTTTAAAAATATGGTGTTTTTCTTTTAAATATTTTTTCCTAGTTTTGCATGTAAAAGAGCATGTATATGTGCATCTATAACACAATAGTTCTGCATGTATAAACGTGCTTTTACATGCGCTGTTTTTGTTAGTATACATGTGTGTGTAACTACAGAGTTACACACGTGTGATATTACTCAAGTACATGGGTGATAATACACACACCCATCGTTAATCATATGTAACTAATGCATGTAAGTTGACATTGTGTTGTAGTGTCTTGAAATTGGTGAATTTAAATAATTTCATATTTTTGAGGTAGGGGTATTGAGAGTAGTGCTTGAATATAGATTATTTTAATTCTAAGGTTTATTAGAACATATAAGAAACTATGAGGGATTTTGATATGTAAAAACCTCCTATATTACATGCATTAAATTTTTTACTTTTACTTACCTCTTATACCACCTCTATGTATGTGTTTATGGTAACCCCACAAGAAAATAAAACCCCAACTATTCAACTCGCATGATATTGTACATATTTCATGGTGAACTCCCCGCAAAGCAACTCAACAAGCCTATGGGGAGGTAAATTTGAAGCTCGATAGTTTTGCTAGGGTTACTATAATGATGAGCAACTTGATCTTAGAGAGGAGGACATGCCATACGCTGCACAATCTCTCTATAAAACTACTATAGCAAGTGTAGCATGAAACATATCAACTAGCACTAATGTCTATTAAGGTGGATGTAGTGAAGAAGCTAAAATTGATCTTATAGTACCATGTGACGAAAGTGAAAATAAAAGTATCATGTGGCATATACACACATCATTGTAAGAAGAATAGAGCCTGCTTCACACTCGGGTGGTTCACTCAATAGTATATGTGAATATCACATGAGTTCAACATAAGGACATATTTACTTCCATTTTTTCTCACACCTTCATTGACAAAAAGGTTCCATTAAAACAACTTTGGAAACAATTTTACACATTGAATACATTTTATTAATGAAAAATTCACAGATAAGGAGTTTTACAAATAGGCCTTGAACGCACATGATACATAGGTTTTATACATAGTGAACCCCCTGAGTCTTCACACTGAACTCCACCGCATACAAAATAGACTAATAATGTGGGATATGGTAAACTATGTGTCCCAAATATTTATCACTATGCTTTGCTTATCAGAGATGAGCTGCCTAGGATAGAGATGTGTGTTACTATACATCTCAACATGCGACCGGAACCAATCAACAAGATAAGATTAGTTATCAAAGTCAACTAAAGGAAGGCTAGAATGATCCATAAAGGTGGTTAAACACCCATTACGTAGGCAACCAAGTCATCATCACCGTATCATAATCTTATTTAATATCGACATTTACCAATCATTGTGGAAGTATATTCATACCTCTAACTAACCGTGATATGAAAATGTCAACACTTCCCATCAATACAACATGGGTGGAGCATTATACTAGTATCAAGATATAAATTGAAACTACATTATCAATTATAAGCTTCTTACAAGGATTCGAATATAAAAGAAGACATGGAGTTAAACTTGACACAATTCACTACATAAAGAGGATGGTGGATTTGATTAATGTGACTATATAGAAAGCTATACACTCAACTACATAACATAGTCACTCATTTTCTTAGAAGAAGATAATTTTGACATATTTCTACTTAATGTTGTTGTGAAAGGGAGTGTCTCACTCCAAAATCTTTGAAGTATAGATCACATTCTCTCTCTCACACACTTGGAAAGAGGAAGCTCTCACCTAATCACACAGCTACCTAGCCCTCAAGGCTCAAACCAAAAAGGAGGGCTCTTATACCATACTAAAGAAGTGAGACATTGAGAGGTTGAGAAATACCCAAAGAACACTACAGGAGTTTTATTCACGAATTACATTGATGTCACAAAGACTATGGCTTCTTAAGTTGACATAGGATGGAAGGTATGCTGATACGCAACTCTACCTAGCTACACCAACTCTACCTATCAACACTATTGTATCATTTTAGTGAATGAGGTGGTTTCCACTCAATCTACTTCCTCTCTCTATCTACAAGATCCTTCATCTAGTTCGAGTCCATTTTGCAAGCACATACATCGGTTGTTTCATATTCTAAATATATAATAAACATTTTTACTATTTAAAATTATTCAAACTTGTAACATTAGAAAGTAGGTACATGGAAACTTTCATTTGGATACAAACACTTAGCTTGTACACTTGAATGGCAAAGAAAAAAAAATCCAACATGGTCTACTTTAATTCAAAATTGGTGGACCCTCTCCATTTGGGTATCAACTCCAACATTGATCACCGTTGTCTCGCACTTTTTTTTTCAACATCAACATGGTTCAATAAAGAGATATAGAGTATGTGAAAAGTCAAATTTGTCATAAAACCCATTCATGGCTTCAGGGGGAGCAAGCTATGAATGTGTTTGGAGGAATGGACGGAGAGAAACATCGAATAGATGCAAATAAGGTGTTGAATCCATGGAGAGATTTAAGTTCAAACGCAAAGTTCACTTGCTTTGAATGATAAGCGATACACGAAGAAGGCAAATGATTAAGATTTCTTGTAGGATTTAATGTGGTGCACGTGCGAAGAGCACTACCAAGAAGCTGTTAACTTCTAAATTCGACCAAGAAAAGTTGCTTTCTGCCCAGGACCTCATCCACAAAATTGCATCTTTCAGCAAGAATGCAAGGATGGGAGACTGATGAAATGTTAGCGAGAATGTTCAACACTTCAAGACACATGTGAATCATTACCATTGTCATTTTCCAAAATATAGACTAGTACTATCATGTAGCTGTTTCAAGGGGAATGGCACACTACACTTCAAGACAGATGTGAATCATTACCATTATCAACGAAGCTCAATGCCGTCTTTTTTTCATTCTTGTCTTCATGAAGTGCTAGTTTCTCAATTCTATAGACTACTATCATATCTTGTCTACTATTCTACATGAATAATGTACCCGCATCTCCGCAATGAGAATGCACACACATTTCAAGAGATAGAAAATCGTCACCTTTCTCGTTGTCAATATTTTCAACCAAACCAAGTCATCTTCATTTCACTCGTCTTCGTGAATCATTATGCAAAAGTAAGTTGTTGAGGTGAAGGAATATCAAAGGTTAAGAGATAGGGGACGATAAGAAGAAGACGAAATAGCTCCATCTCTTTTCCCCATTGTCCCGATGATCAATGGGTGCCTGTTGAGCTGCTTAAGTACATTCAACAATATGACAGCCCCTACATCCAGCACCTTGAATGCTTCATTGACATCTGCATCCCTGCACCTCCTGCATCCCTGCAGGAGCTTACTGTACCTTCAATGAGCAGGAGATGAAGAGGTTGGGAAAGGGCAATTTAGGAACTAGGTTCCTCAAGTAGAGCAAGCGAGCAGTTAGACGGTACTCACTAATACGGCCTCCGTGACTCCAACGATGATGGCGCTGGTGCTCGTGTTATCGGCGTCGCTGCTACTACTGTCGGGCGTTTCAGCTACATCGTTCAACGTGGTGAACAACTGCGGCAACACGCTGGGCGTGCAAGTGGCGGAGAACAGTGGCGGGCCGTCCATCGGCACGTCCGGATTCAGCCTTGCGCCAGGGCAGTCGCAAGGGCTCAGCCCGCCCAATGGGTGGGCGGGTAACATCGGCACCGGTGTGCCGGGCCTGTTGGCCGAGTTCTCCATCAACATCCAAGCCAACACTGACCACTACGACGTGAGCGCTGTCAACGGCTTCTTCCTGGGCGTGGGCATGAGCATCACGGGAGACGGGCAGAGCTTGTCGTGCAGCGCCGCGGCCTCCATTTGTCCTGCCACCGACGTGAGCGGCAGCGCCTGCGTGAGCCCCAACCGTGACGACCCCAACTCCAGCTACGCCCAGAACGTGCGCGCCTCCTGCCCCGACGTCTTCAGCTGGTCCGGTGACAACACCAAGGACCATGGCACTCCTACCGGCGGCACCTTCACCATCACCTTCTGCCCGTGATCACTGATCGATTATCACTGATGACGAAGGAGCAGCACGATCGTCTAACCTTCTACACAATAACGCTGCCCATGTACACGATCAGTCCTTTGATCCCAATTGAATAAAGGGCACTTGCTTCCAACTGGTCTACAACATTTGCATGTTAGACATGCTTGTTTACAGTATTGGAAATAAGACAGTGAAAGTCTAATGCATTATAATTCACAATAACAAGTAGGGCATATGCAAAGGGAAGACATATAACGTACGCACTTGCTTTCGCGCATCAGGTCCACCCTTTTGGAAATGCTCTTGGATTTGAATCTATAGCAGATTCAAATCATCTTGAGTTTTATAAAAATCATGGTGAAATGCAAGGAAGTGGGTGCATCCTTTTCGCTCGTTGAGGTTGCAAAATCATCCCTACCCTATAGAAAGAGCGCAATTTCATAGACAAAGGTGTAGCTTTTCTCAAGAGTGACTGTCATACCCGATCTGGTAGAGCTTGGGAAGAAAGGCTTCAAATAACAGGGTGACCTTTTGTCTCATGGCTTCTTTCACGGTTTTTAAAACTTTCATGGTCCTTTTGGCGCACCTGCATGATGCTTCAACACTTGGGACTCTATTCTCTATTGGGACTCTATTCTCTATAAAGTTAGCACCGTGGGACTTATCTATAGTTTATTGGTCATTGTGAAAGCTAGCTAACAATGATCATTTCCCCATTTTACACGACATAGGACATGCGGTGATCACTTCATGTTTGAAGACCACATGTATCGACTATGGATTCTACTTGAAGTGGCATTAGCACGACGATAGATTCTCACCACTTTGTGGTCACATTCATGTTCATAGAAATGAGAAACCTTTCTAGATTGTTCACACTAATATCGTGTAATTGTGAGGATTTGGTCTCATAAAGTTCAATTGTGCTAGCAGTTGGCAATGTTGGCAATTGTAGATTAACTGTATCGATGCTACATCAGTGGGAGGTTAATTCTATAGGAGAATTGGTTCATCTTTCTCGTTGGTTTTGGCAATTCATGGTTGGGATTGTTGGAAAAATGGTGTAATGTGTGCAAAATGTGAGCATAGAAGGAGTGTTGATTAAGAGACACAGACCCAATCCTTGCCATTGATATACAAATCGAATCATTGAGCTTCTCTTGCATAGTCTTGAAAGTTGACACGATCTCTATCTGTCAACTTTGCTACCTATCTTTTCTTCTTATCCTTCCAATCGAAGTTGCAAGCAATGAGGTTCTTCTTCCATGAATTTCTTTCAATAGAGAAATCCTCTTCGATTTTCCGTTCCTAGGTTTCTCACCTTGTTGTCCAACATTCTCTCATTCAATTGGTCAATGCTTCCAAAGTTCCACCAGCTCTTTCTTACTCCTTTCGAGGTTTCAAGCAAGAATCTCATCCTTGTCTCTCTCAAGTTTCAGCAAATTACACTAACTCTAAGGAGGCATTCTAATATAAAAAGTACGAAGAGTTAATGTTAGGAATAAAAGTCATCCTAATATAAAAAAGATTAAGAGTTAATGTCGGGAATTGAAGGTTAAATGATGCTATCATCTTTGTCATTAAAGCTAGTGGGAATCTCTGTACTTTTTCTTCACCTCTTGCAATTGATTTTGAAGAGCTTTGGACCTTTTCTATTCCAAGCTTGATCCATGAAAATATCCAGATTTCAAGGAGCAACTATTCTTTTGTCGGCAAGCATCTTTTTATACAACAATTTAGCCAAGCTGGCATCTTTGCAACATTATATCATTTGAAAAAAATTATAAGGGATTATTATGTCAAGTCATAGAAATTTTATGCATATTTGGGGGGGGGAGAGAGAGAGAGAGAGAGAGAGAGAGAGAGAGAGCAATTCATGATGCTATACACGTATCCTCATTAGCATACTACAAGCACCACGTGGTCTAGATCTTCACTAATTAACATTGGTGAATCTTCAAATTGCTAGCTGGATTACATATATAATATACTCTACAAAGATAGAGATGTGACGTGCAAAAAGAATCTACGATAAACACATCCAGTCGTCAATCAGCCAAGTGACGTGCAAGTGCCCCATTATCTTGCATGGCAGCTTCAGTAAGCCTTTCAGGCCATAAGTGGGCGACAAACCCGATGCATGAGCAGCAACAACAACTGCCACCTTATTAAGCTTCTCTCCAATGTAACCGTGATGGCACCATGGTAACATCACAGATAACCTGTAAGAAAAGAATACAATATTTAAGCATGAGGCATATAACAAGATCTCGTATGCAAGAGAGAAAATATGACAATATGGAAAATTGAAAATTTATTACTGAAAGTTGATACAATGATGGCGTTGCCTCCTAGCCGTGCGCTTCTATGAAGAAGCTTCGATGGCTTGCTAGAAATAGTAGAGGATGGAGGCTACATGCTCTGAAAATTGGGTTGTTATAGCTATGGTGAATATGGACCTCACGGTCTCACTTATTTATGGCCACCAGGATGTGGTGAGCTAAATCCGATCGAGGACATAGACCAAGATGGCCCAACGTGGCTTCGTAAGGGTGAATCACTGACTTGGACACTGACTAGCCGATAGAATGGTGGCATAGGTTAGAGTAACTAATGGAGAACCTGCTCAATACACTAGTTGCATAACTGATGTTAGACCGTGTGTTGCACAAGTAAATCAAACTCCCCACAAGCCTTTTGTACATTGCTTTGTCCACCCACCAATGGTGATGAATCCTCTGTTGATAGCTTCATGCCAACCTCCCTAGGGGTACCCACCATTGATTCGCACTTAGGCATGCCAAATGCCTTCAATATCCCTCCAGCATACTACTATTGTGAGATGATCTAATCTGGCTCTTGCCAAACCTCAAATCCCGAACATACATGCATACATCTGAAGTTTGTCATTTCAAACTCTCCCCTCAGCATTTGCTTTGTATGCAAGATCTTTTCTTCACGGTTCCTTGTCATGACAGGATAATCCACATAAAGGACCACAATCATACACATGCCTTCTTATTTGTAGATATATAGATTAGCATTAGATGGGCTCCTCTTGAACCGTTTCTCAAAAAGTATGCATCAATCTGCTGGTACCATGCACATGGGGCCTGTTTCAGCCCATAAGTGCCTCCTTCTGTTTGTTGACTTTACCTTTTGAATTGAGGATCACAAAACCTGGTGGGTGATTCACGTATACCTCCTCCTTTGAGATCTCTGTTCAAAAAGGTGGATTTTATATCCATCTCAAACACGGGACATCCTTCTTGTGTTGCTAAGGCCAAAACACTAGGAATTGTGGATGGGCAAGCTATGGGTGCAAAAGTGTCTGATAATCAAAGCCGTGCACTTGTGCAAAGCCTTTTTCCACGAGATATGCCTTATACTTATCGAATGTGTTGTCAGACTTGTACTTGGTCTTATACACCCACTTTGATGCTAATTACCTTGCATTTTTGTGGCCGATCCACAAGGTCCCAAGTGTTCTAATTTTTTCATTATGGAGCCATACTCCAATTGCATGGCCTCCATCCAATTATCATCACCTTGTGCCTCTTCAATACATTTGAGCTCTTCGAAACAGATCACCTCTATCATCAATGCGTAGTTGACAAGTGTTCTTACACACTACGTTGCTCCCCTAATCTCTTTGACTGGTGGTGTTTGGATGGTGTCTCCTTAATGGTTAAGGATTCTCTGCTGTTCAAAAGCTGCTTCACCTACTTCGGGAATGGCCATTGCTGTTGTGGTTCAACGGGCTCATCTTATTTATCTATCTCTTCTTCAATCCACCCAAGCATTGTTGGGATCTACTGCTGGTGGTGGCTATGCTGCATGGATATCCTGATCCTAGGTGTCTGGGAAGGTAGCCTCCTCCTCCATTTGATGCACCTATTCTGAGCAAACCACATCATGGTTGACCAATACCTTCTTGGTCTCACGGCTCCTTGTACCCCAAGAAAATACATTTCTTACTCTTCAAATCCCACCCGGTTTTGTTGGCACCAGGAACATGCAGAAAATAACCACTTCCAAAAAATCTGAAATGTGTTGTTGAAGGTTTCTTACTAGATAAGGCTTGCATTGGAGTAATCCCCTTCACAGACTTTGTAAAGCTGAAATTCATAATGTATATTGATGTGGTACACACTTCAACCCAAAAATTGTTGGCAACCCTTTCCCTTTCATCATACTCCTTGCCATTTTAAAGATGACACAATTCTTGCACTTTCCTACTGTGTATTTGGAGAGGGCTTTTGCCTCTTGATTCTACGACTTTGGCAATAACTTTTGAATTCGCCTAATGTGAACTCATCTTCTCTGTCTGACCTTAACATCTTGAGCTTCTTTTTTTATTCCTTCTCAACCATCACATGCCATTCCTTGAATTTTCCAAGAGCGCGATGCTCGGACTTTGGGAAGTATATCCATATCCTCCTATTGTTGTCGTTTATTAATGTCATGAAGTAGTAGGAGCCAACCAACGCTTCCATCTCCATCTTCCCGCAGAGATTCGTATGAATGAGCTCTAGAGGAGCCTTTGCCTTGCTAGGATCTTTAGGAAATAGTTGCCGATGTTGCTTGCCCATCACACAAGCTTCATTGGCGTCTAGAAAATTTATAATTGCTACCAAATTGACAATCATTTTGCTTTTGTGCATTTCTTTAAAATAAGCAAGGTCATGCCACAACTTCGTATTGCTGACATTGGCTTGAGCACTAAAAGTTGAGAGCTCATAGATATTGTTGCACTGAGTTCCTTTGCCCACGACCTTCCCCTAACGGTCCATGATCTCTGCACTATTCTTATCGAAGTGAACTTTGAGGTTCTGATCCGTAATTGTAGCAATGGACAACAAGTCCCTCTTGATGTCTGACACATAAAGAACATCAAACAACTGCTCTACCACTCCATTTGACTTGAGAGCTATCGTAACTTTTCCTTTCATTCTGCACTTAGCATCATTGTCGACTCCTATTAGGATGACATTCTCTACCAGATGTAGAGAGGTATACCAATCCTTATGAGTGGTCATGTGGGATGATGCACCACTGTCAATAATGCAAGAGTCATCTGCATGAATGTGAACCAACTTCGTGCAAATCTCCTCAATTGCTACGAATAGTTTTATCAAACTTCCTACACATTGTTATTGGACTCTTTCTTCCTTGCTTGACAAAGTGAAGACTTGGTCAACTGACCGGCCTTATATACAATAGAAGTTTTATGGTCTCATCCAAGGGTGGTTGCAAGATCAGGGTGCCCAGTTTTGTCCACTCAGGCACCTTGTAAACAGTAAAAAAACAGGCATTTGTTTACCTTTAGTGGCTAATCTCTCCTAGTAAATCAAGGAATTTCGTTTCAAGTTCTTTTGTTGGAACATCATATTCAAAGTTGGAAATATAGTTACATAATTTGATTAAGCATTAGATAGTCAAAAGTCCTCATTTTCTTAGGTACAAAGTCTATGTATACACCCTGTCCCAAATTTGAACTAATTCCATAAAATGCTAATATCTTTTGCATATAAACTCATATGAGATTCCCACTTTGTACCTTAGATCTTCACATAATATAGAGCTTAACTTGATTTTTTGAGAAAATTTTAAGATATTTGTCTATTTTCTTTAAATATTTCAAGGTCTTTAAAGTGTTATAATATACGCCACTTTTTGTACCCACAATAGCTACCACTTAAAATCCTCAATCTTGTAGATCAAAAGTGTGGGTAGATACTGAGACATTAGTAGAATGTGGTGGTTAGTAAAAATTACAAATCCAATGGTTGGATTTTCAATTATCTCTTATTTAAAATTCTTCCAGATTATCAGAAGGCCTGCAAATATTAATAATCTAATTAGTAAAATTACATTTTTGATGTGAATCATCTAAAACCTATAGGGACTAGTGTACTTGTAATGGTGCATCTATGGAAAAATAAATTGGATCACTCTAAGTATGGAAAGATCATTTGTTTATCATTTCATCATATTTTTGATTAATTTTGATTAATTAGACTAATTCATATTAATTTAAGTTATACTGGGTTAATTTAAGGGCAAGCGTATTTTCTATTATTTGCTTGATCTCATTTTAAGTACCTTGCCCCCCAAAATTTGCTCTCCAAGCATTGTCCCAGTCCAGCATAAACTGGATAAAACTGGACACCCTGATCTTGTAACAACCCCCAACCCTAATCTTCCTACTAGCCTTATCCTACTCAAATAACCCAAAATAGGTCTAAATTGAGTTGTGAGAGTTCCTATCTCTTCCTTATATACAATAGAAGTTTTAGGGTCTCATCCAACCCTAATCTTCCTACTAGCCTTATCCTACTCAAATAGCCTTATCCTACTCAAATAACCCAAAATTGGTCTAAATTGAGTTGTGAGAGTTCCTATCTCTTCCTCCTGATCAGGAATATGAAACAAGCTTGAGTTTTGCTTTTCTAATACCTGCATTGCTTGCTAAACATATTACAATGAATGATTATGAGGCCCTTTTTGAAGGACTTCTTTTAAGCCTTTATGTACCTTTAATGGAGGGGTGCACAAGGGTAGGCATGGGAAGTTTTTTCTTGTAGACGTCGCACAAGTTCTATTTTAAAGGTCAATGTCATGGTGCATTCAATTAATCATTTGTAAAAAGTGTTTAGATTTAACCAATGATTCAATAATTGTTTCACAATGGTGTGTTTGTATAATAAAAAAAGAACTATTAATGATACCTTGAAAATTCAATCGAAAAAATCCATATCTTAAATTTAAAGACATGCTTGACATGGGCACAAGGCGTACAAAATTACACGAATATATTTGGAATGTTCTTTCATTGAAGGCCCACAATCAAAATTAGTGACACTTTACACTACGTTCACAAAAACCTTAGGAAATATGTGTTGCAAACCATATTTTTCCACAACAAACTCGTCACTGTCCATTCTTTGATTTTTTGATCTGCACATGATGCTCGCTTCTTGTTTCTATTTGAATTGTGGGTGGCTTGACCTAATTGTGATTTCTCTCGTGCATTGGAAGAACCAATAATTCCATCATAGAGCCATTCAAACATTTCTCTTAGTGCATTGCTTCTAGCCACACCACCCCCATGATGCATGCTTTTAAAATATGCACCTCTTGCTCTATAATGCGACTTCTTCATACCTTATGAAAACCATGAACCTTGCATAAAAGTTGTAAGTGAAGTGCAAAACATGCTTCTTTTTCTTCGACTAGCTTTGTTTGCAAATTAAGTACTTCACACTTGAGCTTTCCATATACATCTTGCATCACAGGTAAGTTCATCCTTGAAAAATGGGATGGAGTATCATGGGAACCAATTCTATTACAATAACCAAGAAAACCTTGGTTTCCATCTCCAACATACTTAAGAAAACTACATAAAGAATGAAATGGGGGAGGTGCACTTGTTCTAGGGTCCAATGGATATATTGCACCAATAGCGCATAGGTCAATGTGCTTGCATCTCGCTTGTCATAGGGCTACTCCAATGTCTCTTTAACAACACTCTTGTTGCCATTGCATCGATGAGTAGTAGCATACTTGGGTGCAAGATCAAGGTGTAGGCTACACGTTGTCCTCTTATTACTGATATCTTGTAATGGAGCTATAGTATATATTAGATTGGGCAATAGTAGTCCTAATACCCTTACACATGTATGGCATTTTGCATGAGATTGATTGCCATATGTTTTTGTTTCATGCATCTTGGGCTACTAGTCATCTCATCGACAGTAGTAGTCCTCGTCTGTGATCGTAGATGTCTTGAGTAGTGGGAGCCTATTGGGTTTGTTGTCCTACGACAGGTGGAAAAAAACTTATCCTTTTGGTTGCTACTTCTCTTAAGCTTGCATTTGGGCTTTGTTTGAACTTTGATGGGGTAAAATTTTGAGCATTGTGTCCTAATTTGGGCAAGATATGTTCTGAAGGATATCACATTATTGTGCTGTTGTGTAGCTTGTTGTCAATTGATTCTATTGTTGCATGGGTGCACTTTTTCTATAATCTTTATTTATAACAGCTGCAAGTTAAGAAGTGATTGCGAGAGATGCTGAAGCTTACACGAGTGTAAGTTTTCACTTTTTGCTTTTTGCTTTATGAAAGTTAAGATTCAAGAATTTAATTTTTGTTTTTTTCTTTATGAAAGTTAAGATTCAAGAAGAGTGTAATTTAGTAAATAAATGGATGTGATTCGCAAATGTGTTATTTTTTTTACAAGATTATATATAGACATTGACAATGACAATAAAAGAGATATGGTTCAGGATTTAGGGTTCAACCTTTCAATTGTTCTTGACTATGTGGCATGTATTGAAAGTTTTGCTTGAGTGAGATTAGAGATTGTTAAGAAAATGTTGTTCATTTAGCTAACTTACTCTATCATGATAGTTAGCCATTCATAAGTGGACGATAATCAACATGGATCAACATCTTGATGCTACTGTCAAATAACATAATCTCAATTTGGCAATGGCTATGGCTCTATTTCTAGACCCATGATTGTCTCTAGCTATAGGTATTGCAGCTTGCACTAGCACCCCCTTCCTATAGCCTGCACTAATGCTCTCAATGCTTCATATAAAAAAACCATTTGATGAATAGGAGGTGGCTGTGGGTATTGTATTTGTGGTTGACTCTGATATGGAAATGGTGATTGTGGCAGTATATATTGTTGTTGAGGTGGACTCGGCCTCATGTATTGTCTCACATTTGGATCCACAAAGAATGATGTACTTGGCCCATCAATCAATCGGTTTATCATTAGATGTGTTGGGGTAAATGTAGGACCCAATGTTACCGAGTTAAACCTCACTATTAGCCCTTGATATACCATTGTTGTGGTTGGGGATCTTAGAATTTGAGGTCCACCTTGGAATGATGGTCTTGGTCTAATTGGTAGTAGTGGGAACCTTAGGGAAAATCCCTTAGGTTGTTGCATCTCTTGGTATTGATGGTAGTCTCTTAGGGAAAATCCCTCAGGTTGTTGCATCTCTTGGTATTGATGGTAGTCTCTTGGTATGGATGGAAGTCTCCTTGAAGTTCGAATGGTCCAACTTACGAATCAAACCAATAGCTAGTTCCTCACTCGGCGTGCAGATTTTGAGACCGTAAATTAGTTTGAGAGGGTGGTGTCATCACCCTTGTGGTAGTTTTTGTAATAACAACAGGTGATCTTGAGGTCACTGGGTTTGTACGAGCAAATGGATTGACGTTTTTTGTATTTTCTTGAAACAATGGAGCTCGTGGGTTGAACCTTCCAAAGAATTTGGTTATTCCTTCGTGAATTCTAGTGGAAGCTGACTACATTGGGAACTGAGTCCCTGAATCTAGAGCTATGGATAATTGCGTGTCATTTCGGTTTTGTGTGTTGCTCTCTCCATGCTCAATGTCTCATCTATGCTTGAGTCATTCTCAAAGAATGGCCCTAGTATAGAAGATGTACTGTTCAAAGAAGACTCTTCCCTTAGGGTTTCTACACTTGGGCCCAAGATGGCCTCTAGCTTGACGTTTAATGCACTGTCTTCTAGATCCTAGTATTCTTTTGGATTTGAGGTGCATGTAGGATTTTGAGGTTCTAGATTTTTTCAACTTGTTGTCAGTCTACTGGCTCATGTTGTGTCACTCAAGCAAAAAGTCAGCCTAGGATTAACTCAACTAATCCAGCGTGGTGTCAGATTGACCTTATATAATAACAACTAGATTCCTTGGCTCTATAAATGATGATTCCACACTATTATCTATGACTACACTTGGCAATATTCTAGATCATGCTCAGATGACAATTATTAATTCAGTGCGTTGAATCAAATTAATCCAACGTCTCAAAATTCTCATTGTTGGGAACTCAATATGGAAGGTAGAATCAAAAGATTAACTTTTGAGTGTCAAGACCTGATATTTTCATAATGTTTCTGGTTTAAATTAATTTTGCGGTGTTGGGTTATTAATCTAGCGTGGCATCTTAGCAAGGAATGTTAAATGCAAAATTACTTGGGACTGACCTCGGGCTGTTTTCCTTTGTAACAATTCAGATTTTTCAGCCAGATCAAATGCAAGGAATAATGGAGCACACTCGTTTATTAACTTAACGGTGCTAGATTATAGATAAAGGATAAGCTAGTTTTAACCTTGGATTTTTTATGTGCACACAATTAGCTTCCTAAATTGGCCTTCAAGTCTAGAGCTAGGATAAGAGATTAATTCAGTGTGGTGGGTTGTTTTGGGGTTGGTGATGTGATAGTTGGCATGTTTACTAATGTCAAGTAGTAGGTGATACTTGGCAAAGAGCTGTTGTGATTAATTCTATGTTGGTAATCCAGCAGCACTGGGTTAAGCATAACCCAACGGCCTGGAACTGTAACACTGAGATGGTGAATTTTAGTCCTAAAAAAAGATTTTCTTCTTTCTGTGTGATTGTACAGTGTAGTATGGGTGCTATACTAATTATTTGAAGCAGAAAAACAATTAAAAACAACTTTTTTGGTACGAATTGACAACCTTGCTTTTTGACCTCACTTGTTACTTCATGGGTTGAATCCAACCCAAAAGTTGACTATGATAGGTCATTTTTTATGAGAAGACATTGATAAACAACTATTTTAACTTTTCATAAAGAAAACAACAACAAGATCATGTGTTTTGACTAATGTCCAGCCCTCTGGCCACTTTCTAGAACTAGCACCTATTCCAACTGGATCTACTAATTGTGCAAGGGTAATACGAGGAAAGGAAAACATGAATGACAAGCTTGAATGGCCGTACCTTCCCCAACAACAGTGCCAAAGCTGTTAAGTTCAATCGGGGAACTAACATGTCATGGGGATCATCCAAACAAGCTACTATGGAGAGTTCAACCTCCACCAGTACTACTTATGAGAGCCATCATTCAGATGATCTTGCAATGTTGTCACTCCATCATCCTTGAATTCTTCTTTTGTGCATTCTACTCAAGGGGGAGGGGGAAAAAGAGTAGAGAAAGAAAATTGTGAGTGTGGTGAAAGGAAAAACGTAATCATAGCAATGCAATAAGGTATTAAGAGGGAAATAGAAACAATGGAAAAACCACACAAGTGAAGGAAGCTCCATGTCTTTATTCCTCAAACTGTACATGGAAGAATGAAGACCAAAGTCAAATGACTTGGATTTTATACATACATCTTTTGAAGGGAGGGTCAATCCTAATCCTTTGTGCCTTCTATTCTTTCCCTTCCTTGGCTTATATAATATTTCTTTAAACAACATCAATTTGAAGACTAAAAGAATGAAAGATGTACAAAGGTATTTGGAGGATGTTACGGTGCATAACAAACCTGCTTATAGATCCATCAATATTGTGCTTTATGTGGTAAACTCACTTGCATCCAGTATCCTTCTTATCATGAGGCAATGGTACTAGCTCCCAAGGGTGGTTTGCATCCAAAGTTGCCATTTTCTCATTCATGAATGCATTCAATTTCTCTTTCCTACTGCATCCTCAAAGCATGTAGGCTCAAATTCATGTATCATCTTTGTCATATATGCATAGTGGTGGGTCAGATATCCATCATATTTGAGCCTATTGAATGGTATTTTATTCGTGTGGATCTTTGTAACACTGGCTTGCTACCAAGTGTCTTTGAAGCATCCATGCTTCTTCTTGCACTAGGTGTAACAACCCTTGGTACCCAACAACCTTCTGTACACCTACGAGTTCGAGATCACAGTCACATGCACAGTCATGTACACACTCCCCCCACGACTCCACCCATAGTATGGAGTAGAGTAGATGCCATTATAGGCAGAGTGCAAGTGGAGGTTGCAGTGGGTGTTGTGATAAGGGGAGTGATAGGCCATGTGGTGAGAGAGGAGATAGAGGGAGAAAATGGAAGGGAGGGGTTAGAGGGGATAGTGAGGATGAGGAGGAGGACATAGGTAGGGGGAGACATATATTATGATGTGACAGATAGGAGGCGGATAGTGATGGATGCAAGGGGGAAAGAAGTGATGGAATATATGCATAGGGTGGTCTCCAATTTGTATAAAATTTGAATATCAAAATGGCCGTTTAGTTGGGAAGGTCATTGATATTGTACATAGTCGGTATCCCAATCCCCCATATGCGACATTCTTGGATGTATGGGAAAGGACAAGAATAAGGGAGATCTTAAGTATAATAAAAGATCTCACCTGAAGAAACTCACACATGATGATCGGGTAAATCAAGCTGCAAGTTATTATACCACCGAGAAATCTATCATTGCCCACAAATGCGAGTGCAGGGAGCCAAACAAACAAGCAAAGGGTGGTGTGAAGGGCAGGTAGCATGTGGAGGCACAGAGGATTAAGATGGAGACCATTGGATTGTTCCATTTCGGATTTGGAGGCATTGAGTTGTGGGAGGCAGAGTTCATAACTATCTCTAAACCTTATTTGATTTATTACTTGCATCGATTCTATGAATATTTTGTTCTTACAAACTATGTTACCTCACAACGACGGGTTATGGGGAGGAAGCCTGTATCCCATGAGATTGCATATGCTTGTCGGCATAGCAGACGTGACACATGGGGCCTCTTCAAATCCCAGGGACGTATTACAGACACGCAGTTTGAGAAAGCCATGAGACCATACGGTCGACAGGTACTTGAAACCTCTAAAGTGATGATTTTGGTTTATTTATTTTTGCATTATATAGATATATATGATATCTTACTTGAATAGTCACAAGCTGTTACTACACCTACTGATGCTCCTACCGTTGCCGTTGCTCCTAGATGCAAATGCTCTAGAGGGTGGGCAATCATCAGACATGTATACTGATATGAGCTCACATGACGATGGAGGGAGCAACTCGTCATCTGATGTGTCTGAGTAGTACTCAGCCTTACAATATCACCTCCATATTGAGGATGTGACTGTATATATTTTTTTGTAATTGATGCCATGGGCTTTCTTAGGTATATAAATTTGATTGTATACATTTTTTAAATAATTGAAGCCATGGGCTACTTTGGCATAGGGACGTAGTTTGTAAGTGAAAGCCATGGGCTTATTTCAACATACGTAAAATTTTGATAATATTGTCATCCATGTATTAATAATGTAACCACTTAAGTTAATTTGGTGTCTTTCAAGAATCGCACATGTATAATAAATCTTATGTCTGGATGGTGCAATGCACAAAATCTTCTTTGTGGATGGTGCAATGCACCCCAAAAAAAAATCTAGAGAGTGCTATTGGTTGCTTGAATGCTAGAATGGGATTCAAGCACCTAATATTACTCTCTAGATTTTTTGTTTTTGCTCTCTGTTCATGTGTATAAGCGTGTGTACTCTATTCCAAATCCCATGTATCAATGCAAAAATTCTGTTAAAACATGTATATAACTATAGCAAAACTAGTAAGACGTGTATTGGTGCATGTATAAGTGCATCCGACTTGTATATGGCGCTCCAATTTTGTATATGAAATATTTTGGAATATATATCACTGTTAGTGTTCAAAATGTATGCTTTTGATGTTTTGAAGGTTTTGAGAAAGTTGTGTTGGTCGAAAAATTTTGGTTTCTGTCCATTATTACGTCGGCATGATTTTGCAGCGTGAATTTGAGTAGGCTAGAGGAATAATTTGAAGAAACTCTGTATGAGAGAGTTTAAGATCCTTTTCAGTAGAAAATCTTTGTCCCAGTGGAAATTTTGTGGTTCATTCGTTTTCATGCCTGTATGGAGGTTTGAAGTTGCTAACATAGTGGTTTTGAGCTAAAAAGTGCATCTAGATTTCCGTGTCAAGAGTTCTAGGTATTAGATGGAGGTCCACATGGAAGAGTCAGCCATGAAAGGTCAAATGCAAAGGGAAAGTAGAGGGTTCGATCTTCGCCAATGAGCTATCGAGCTCGTCTATCGGATCTACGAGGCGGCAGGCACGATGATGCTAGGGCCGTTTTTTATACTCGTATGCGTATGCTCGCAAAAGCGCACGCTAAAGATGGTAAAAGCACACGCACACACTAAAGATGGCAAAAGCGCACGCTTTCCAAGAAAAGCTACTTTTGGTCGATTTTGGGACTTTTGGCCGCTTTTTGGAGTCTAGAAAGGCTACAAAAGAAGAGGAGGCGTTCATTGTAACAACACAACACAAGGCACACAAATCGAGGCTACGCAAAAGAGAAGATAGGGCACGCAGATCGAGGCTATGCGAAAGAGAAGATAAGGCACGCAGATCGAGGCTACGCGAAGGAGAAGATAAGGCACGCAGATCGAGGCTGCGTGAAGGAGAAGACAAGATCAAGATTCGGAGAGTGAGAGTGAGAGTGAGAGTGAGAGTGAGAGTGCGAGTAAGAGTGTGATTAAGAGTGAGATTTGATCATCTTCATGTGAGTGAGTGAGAGTGAGATAGCTCAGGGGTGGACGGGTGGTACAAGCTCCTTTACGGAGTGCTTCTTCTCCGAACTTCTTGTAAAATTGTCATCAATTGGATCAAATTCGAGTACAAAAATTTCTATTGGGACACCTTGACAATACTTCACTATGTTTCTTATAACATTTTCATCCAGTGTCCATTTGAGGAGATCCCATTTGCTGTACTTTTGAATGTGGTTCATGGTAAGTCTCCTTGAGTGAGTCATTCACTTCTGACATCAATTACAACCACATTTTTCCCTTGATCCAACCATGCTCTTGCAAATTGTGTATATGAAGTGATTCATCTTTGTTGGACAATTCGTCACTTGTGTTGCCTGTCGAAGAAGAGTTTGAAGACATCCTACACAAGAAATCCACAATTTAAACACCCATAGATCATATTTTTAACAAATCACAAACAAGGCTTTTACATTCTCAATCTGACACATGTTTATGTCTGTGCCTAACATTATATCTATTTTACAGTTTACGCATTTATAAGCACATGTATTATGCAATTTACGTGTCTATAAGTCAATCTATTGTTCAGTGTGATGGATTTGTAGACGCATTTTTAGACACGCATTCATTTAAAAAACCCTATGCGAGTCATCTCTTTGCCACTTTTTTCCTTGCCTCTTTCAAGCGACTGTGCCTTGTTTGTGTGTTGGAGGCCACCTGTAGCAAGCAAGCAACGCATCCAAGCACCCTATCTAATTCCCAAGCAAGGAACTCACCTTACAAGTAAGATTTATCTTTCTCCTCTTTGTCCTTTGTTGAAAATTATTTGCAAGTCGTTTTGTCCTTTGCTTTTGTCTTTGGTGGTAAGGTAGCTATGCTTCTTTGTGAGTTGTGCAACGTTTGAAACTTACTCTATCCTTATAATTTGTACCATGACTATCAAGTTTTGTTGAAAAAGTAACATCCAAACTTTCAACGCCTGACCTTTTGGTCGGGCATGCTCCCAAATACGCATCTATATGTGTGACTAAAAACACAGGTATTCAGCAACGGTCATAGACGGGTTTTTTGCCAAGGCTATAGACACGTTTTTAGACGGGCATTTAAATAGGTTTTTAGATGGGTTTTCAAATGGGCTTTTACATGCGTTTTTTGATGGATGCATACACGCGACCGTGCGTAAGTCATGGTCTTTTTTCATTTTTTGACGGATATATACACTTGTTTTAGTGTCACATTTCGTTTTGTTCTTTGTTGTTGCAAAGTGGATTCTTTATAAAATGAGAAGGATAAAAGAAATAAAGAAAGAAAGAGGAAGGTAAGGGAAGATAAAGAAGAGAAGTTAGAGGGGAAGAGAAGGAAGAGAAAGTAGGAAGAAGAGGGAAATAGAAGGTAAGGGAGTAAGGAAAAGAGAGGAAGATAGAGGGGAAGAGAAGGTAGGAAGAAGAGGGAAACAGAAGGAAGAGAAGGTAGGAAGAAGAGGGAAAGAGAAGGTAGAGTAAGGAAAAGAGGGAAAGAGAGGAAGGGAGTAAGGAAAAGAGTGGAAGAGGGAAAGAGAAGGTAAGAGAAGGTAGGAAGAAGAGGGAAAGAGAAGGTAAAGGAGTAAGGAAAAGAGGGGAAGAGAGGAAGGGAGTAAGGAAAAGAGGGGAAGACGAAGAGAGAAGGAAGAGAAGGTAGGAAGAAGAGGGAAAGAGAAGGAAGAGAACAAGGGGAAGAGAATGAAGAGAAGGTAGGAAGTAAGAGGGGAAGAGAAGGTAAGGGAGTAAGGAAAAAAGAAGGTAGAAGTAAGAGGAGGAGATAATTAAAAGAAGGAAAGAAGTATAAGGGGAAAAGGTAAGGGAGTAAGAGGACGAGAAGATAAGAAGTAAGAGGAGGTAAGAAAGAGGGAAATAGAAGGTAATGGAGTAAGTAAAAGTAAATGAATCAATGACGATAGATGCTATGTTTTTTTTTGGTGCAGATTCTTCATGGATCCAGGTTCTTCATCTGATCCATTTGCGTATGGCATTTGGTTTGCAGAGATGCTACCTCATTTTGGTCACCAACCTGGCCTAGTAGAGCTGATAGAGTATATGTATGCCCATCCCCCTCCTAGATTCCTTGATATGGTCACCCCTCCCTTCCTGAGTGCCAATGTCACTCCATTGCCATCTGTGCCTGTGAGTCCAACGACACAACATGCTTCTCCTCTCCCACCCCATTGAGGAGACATACTCCTTCCCAGCAGGCACACTCATGCACCCCCTCCTAGGAACCATCACATCAGGGCTCACAACCACCATCACATACTCCCTCACAGCCATCGTCTCACGAACTATGTCACGTGCACAATCTCCCGTAGTATAGAGCAGAGTAGATGCCGCAGTAGGGAGAGTGGGAGTGGAGGATGCGGCGAGTGCTTTGGTGGGGGAAGTGGTAGGGCACGTAGTGGGAAAGGAGTTAGAGGAGACAATGAGGATGAGGAGGAGATAAGAGAGGTGGAGGCAGTAATATACTGTGTGACGCGGATAGGGGCGAGATAGTGATGGATGCGAGGGGGAAAGAGGTTATGGAGTATATGCATGGGGTAGTGTCAAATTTGTACAAAAATTGTTTTATTAAATTTAAAGATCAAAATAGTCGATTAGCTGGAGAGGTTTTGATCTGCTTCTTGACTTGCTCAATGCATTTTTGGAGGTGATTCTACATTCCAGCACTCATTGCTTGAGGTGACAATTGGGATTTCCCATTCAAGAAATTGTGCAAGTTAAGTAGCATGCTCTTGGAGATCTTCTCGAGAAAGAGATCGGACGTTTATTCACTATCTCTACTGCTGCTTGAACATGCCAGACTTTCAATGTTCCCCTCGTATCAAGAAAGAACTGCCTTATCTTTTTCAACTCTTCCTGATAATCATCACGCAAGCTTGAAACCTTGATTCCACCATCTACACTAATCTGTCAGGGAATAAATAGAGACTATACATAACCGATACCCCAATCCCCCACATACAACATTCTTGGATGTATGGGGAAGGCCGCGAATAAGGGAGATCTTAAGTAATAAAGATCTCACCTTAAGAAACTCGTATGATGATCGGGCAAATCGAAAGGCGGGTGGCTATCGCATGGAGAAACCTGCCACCACTGCCTACTACAAACGCGAGTGGTGGAAGGAGGCAAAGAAACGAGTAGAAGATGACGTGAAGAGCAGGCAACATGTGGAGGCACGACGCATCTAGATGGAGACCATTGGATCTTTGCATTTCAAATTTGGAGGCATCGAGTCGTGGGAGGCACAGTTCGTAAGTATCTTGTCACCTTATTTAATTTTTTACTTAATCCATTGATTGTATGATTGTTTTAGTCTTACAAATTGTGTTGATTATGTTACAGCGATGGGTTATGGGGAGGAAGCCCACAGCCCACATGACTGCGTATGCTCGCCAGCATAGTAGACGCGACACATGGGCCCTCTTCACAATGTAGGGACGTATTACAGATGCGTAATTTGAGGAGGCCATGAGACCGTACGATCGACAAGTACTTGAAAAATCTAAATGAATGATTTAGGTTTATTAAATTTTGAATTACATATAGATATACTTATACATGATATCTTACTTGAACAGGCACAAGTTGTTACACCTGCTGATGCTCCCGATGCTGAAGATCCACTTGCCTCTGCTGTCGCTTCTCCTGCTTCTGCTCCTGATCCTGTTCTACACTACACATCAGACATGTATACCAATGTGAGCACATCTGATAATACTGGAGGGAGTGGCTCGTCATCATCTGATTTTGAGCAGTACTCAGACTCATAGTATCACATCCGTATTGTGGATGTGATTGTATATATATATTTGAAACTGAAGCCATGGGCTTTTTTTTGACAAACCAATTTGATTTTGTATATATTTGTTTATAATTTAAACCATGGGCTATTTCGACATATGGACTCCCTTGTATATATGTTTTTGCATAATGAAAGCCATGGATTTATTTTAGCACACCTCAAAATTTGATAGTATTGCATTCATGTTTGTCTTGAATTGTGTATTGATAATTTTTTGCATTCGTGACGTTCTTAATTTGTGTCTTCAGAATGCACAAAATGTTCTCTCTGGATGGTACCATGCACCCAAAAAAATTTCAAAGAGTGCTATTTGGTGCTGGAATGCTGGAATAGCATTCAGGCAGCAAATAACACTCTTTGGAATTTTTATTTTGCTCTCTGTTCGCGTGTATATGCAAATAAAGTCTGTCAAAATGCGTGTATAAGTGCGGGAGCTCTGTTGGCAAATGCGTGTATTAGCGCAGCAACACTGGCAAACACTTGTATATAGCCGTGCATAAGCACGTTTGTATTTGCTCATACACGCTCTTTTACACGCATGTCTGCGGCCGTGATTATACACGCGCTACTACACGGGCCCGCTACTTTTTTTTCACAAGTCATTTTACACAGCTAGCATCACGGGTATGAGCCGGTATAGTGGGGTATGGGGAGACAAGGTGCATTCAAGATATGAATGGATTTCTCATATAAATTATAAATATGCAAGGGAGAAATATGAAAATCACAAGTCCCCCTCCCACAAATGATAAGGAATATACCTTGAAGAATATGCAAGAATTTACGATTTGTACATATTTTTCATGATATGTGAGACCCAAGGGGGGGGATCTTTTGGATTGGGGGGGTAAAACAAAAATAACACCATAATATGAAAACCAACCTCCTTTCAATATCCTATAACTTTCTCATATTCTATCAAAATTTCAAGATGTAAATACATATTTGAAACTCATTTAGTGTAGAACACAAGCATGTTAGTTCCACTAATTTTAACTCATGGCATGTTGTTAAAATCATCTCATACTCAATATTTTGATAGTTTTTTTACTAAAGGGAGTTGGTGCCCCATGGGCATTTCACCGTCCATATTGTGCATTCATCGTCTCTCTCACCCACATAAAAATATGCTTGGATCTAGGTGGGTTGTTGCAAGATCAGGGTGTCCAGTTTTATCCAGTTTCTGCTGGACTAGGACAATGCTTGGAGAGCAAATTTTAGGGGGCAAGGTAATTAAAATGAGATCAAGAAAATAATAGAAAATATGCTTGACCTTAAATTAACCCAATATAACTTAAATTAATATAAATTAGTCTAATTAATTAAAATTAATTAAAAATATGATGAAATGATAAATAAATGATCTTTCCATACTTAGAGTGATCCAATTTATTTTTCCGTAGACGCACCATTACAAGTACACTAGTCCCTATAGGTTTTAGATGATTCATATCAAAAATGTAATTTTACTAATTAGATTATTAATATTTGCAGGCCTTCTGATAGTCTGGAAGAATTTTAAAAAAGAGATTATTAAAAATTCAACCATTGGATTTGCAATTTTCACTAACCGCCACATTCTACTAATGTCTCAGTATCTACCCACTCTTTTGATCTACAAGATTGAGGATTTTAAGTGGTAGCTATTGTGGGTACAAAAAGTGGCGTATATTATAACACTTTAAAGACCTTGAAATATTTAAAGAAAATAGACAAATATCTTAAAATTTTATCAAAAAATCAAGTTAAGCTCCATATTATGTGAAGATCTAAGGTACAAAGTGGGAATCTCATATGAGTTTATATGTAAAAGATATTAGCATTTTATGGAATCAGCTCAAATTTGGGACAGGGTGTATACATTGACTTTGTACCTAAGAAAATGAGGACTTTTGACTATCTAATGCTTAATCAAATTATGCAACTATATTTCCAACTTTGAATATGATGTTCCAACAAAAGAACTTGAAACAAAATTCCTTCATTTACTAGGAGAGATTAGCCACTAAAGGTAAACAAATGCCTGTTTTTTTGCTGTTTACAGGGTGCCTGAGTGGACAAAACTGGGCACCCTGATCTTGCAACCACCCAGGTCTAGGCTAGTATGAGGGCCATGTAAAGTTTCATCCCCAATGGATAAGTTCACTCTAGTATTTGGTTAGTATATGTGTTCTTGTTTATAAATCCTCACCTAGGAAGTGCATGCAAAATTAATGGCATTTCATCATCCATATTGTGCATCTAGTGTCTGTTGGCCACCAAAACTTGAACGAATCTAGGTCTAGATTAATAAAGATCCATGTAAATTTTTGTCCCCAACACAAGTTCACATGCATATTTGGTCAATAGGTGTGCTCTTTTTTATATGTGTTCCTAGGGAGTGCATGGCATCATGCACGGCATTCCAACTCCCATGTCATGCATGATCTAGTGCTAGATGGTCACAAACCTAGATTTACATCAGTACAAGAGCCGCGCAAAGTTTTAACCATATAGAAAATGTTTACATGCATATTTGGTTAGTAGGTGCACAAATTTAAATACATGAACATTGAAATGACAAAAACACCATACACTATAGAAACATAACCCCACTAATAAACACTTGTATGTAATGGTAGAAAAGGGAATCCCATTAAGAAGACATTAAAAGCTTCCATGAAAAATACAATGATATGCTCAAACGTCCTATTTCTTTCATGTTTACTAGCTCTACAGCTTTAAGAACCCATTCTCAATGAAAGTAGGAAGAAATACATGACAATGTGATGGGGAGGCAAGAATGAAGAGGCTTAAGCTAAGCTAAGAATAGGTGACGTGGAACAAAAAAGTGTGGTGCCTTATAGACTCAGGTAGCACACTCATCCACTAGGTTGACGTTGACTAAATTTGGTGGAGTTGGCTAAAAATGAGTGGCTGATTTTTTTAGTCTACTTGAAATTAGTTGATTTTGATCAAATTATATACAATGTAATTCCATGCTAATTTTTCTTATTTCCATTTTTTGTTTTTATCCTAATTTAACATTAACATACCATATATGCCTATCCTAATGCTATTTTCATTATTGGTATTGGAAAATAACCTATGTGATAAACTATCTTGTAGTGGCTTGCCATTTCAATAGGCTAATTATCATCTTGTTATTGGATGAAATGCCAAGGCTCTTGCCCACCATAGATGAATAGGAACTGGGAATCAAAAACCCCATCTTATTCAATCCATACAAAGGCCTAGACCTAAAGCAGATCCGCCGCCGACTGTACCTTAAGGTTTGCAATCTACATGCCTTACATATATGCAGTGCCTTTGAGGATATGATGGACACAAGATTTTGGACTCCGCATCCATACTTTGCGGTCTTGTCTAAGAGGCCTTTTGCTCATCACAACCTCATGAAATCGGTCCTAGCAACCAACCTATTACGAGTATAGGTTTGAGAATGGGACCAAGAAATAGGAAGGGGGCATGTTATGCACCGTAACATCCTCCAACTATCTTTCTACATATTTCATTCTTTTAGTCTTCAAATTTATGTTGTATAAAGAAATAGGTCATGGGCCAAGGAAGGGAAAGAATAAAAGGCTAGAAGAGAGGACTCAAAGGATTAGGGTTGACCCTCCCTTCAAAAGCTGTATGTATAAAAGCTAAGTCATTTCACTTTGGTTTTCATTCTTCCATGTAAAGTTTGAGGAAATAAAAACTTGGAGCTTCCTTTCCTCTTACTATCTTGTTGCATTGCTATGATTATGTTTTCCCTTTCACCATGCTCACAATTTCCTTTCTCTACTATCTTTCCCCCTCCCTGCCCCTTGCATGGAATCCCTTGCATGGAATGCACGAGAGAAGAATCTAAGGTCGATGGAGTGATGATGTTGCAAGATCATGCATATGATGGCTCTCACAAGGAAGTAGCAATGGAGGTTGAGCTCTCCATATCAGCTTGTTTGGACAATCCCCATGACATGTTAGTTCATTGATTGAGCTTAACACGTTTTAAGTCATAGCTAGTTGCGAAGGTATATGCACAGACTTATGGAATAGGCTATGAAGAGACATCAGCCTAGTTGCAAGGGTGGAAACTGTGAGAGAAATGATTGCAATGGAGATAGAAAAAGGATGGTGATTGCACCAAATGGATATCAAGAATATCTTCTTGAATGGTGATTTACAAGATGAAGTTTATATGACATAGCCATAAGGATATGTGGATGATGCACATCTTGATTTTGCATGTAGGTTGTGAAAAACCTTATATGGCTTTGAAAATTCACCCAGAGCATGATGCAAGAAGATTGGCTAATACCTTGTCACCATTGGATTTGAGATTTCCAATAATGATTTTTCACTCTATGTTGAAAAGAAAGACAAGGGATTGTGCTTATAGTCATCTATGTTTTACCATAGGAGATAGTGATGCATATGTATGTGATGTCAGGATGCTCTTGAAGAAAAATTTAAAATGAAGGACTTTAGATGCATCTTGTGGTATGTTAAGTCCATGTTACATTACATACTTTTCTATCAGGTAGGAAGACTAATTGAGCTCTATGGAGATACAAATGCTGACTGGGTTGGTAGTATCTCAGATAGGAGATCTAGTCACGGATTCATGTTTACTCTTAGGAGTGGTGCTATTAGTTTGAGTAGTAAGAAGCAGACAACCGTTGCTTTTTCAAGCACAGAAGCTAAGTGCAGGGGTGCAGCAATGGCTACGTGTGAGGTAGCTTGGCTAAGGAAGCTACTTAATGATATGGGCCAGTCAGTGCAGGAATCTATTGTCATATATTGTGACAAGATTAGCAACATCATGCTTGCTATAAAAAGCACATTGAGATGCACTATCATTTTGTAAGAGAGAAGGTTCAAGCAGGAGATATTGATCTTGTGTATGTTAGCACCCAAAAGTAGGTTGCTGATATCTTTACAGAGCCATTGGGCATAGAGAAGCATTGCAGGTTCAGAGGCTTACTTGGTGTGCTGGAATTGGATTTGAGCTTGAGGTGGAGTGTTGAGATATCATGCTTAACCTCACATGTGATGCATGACTGATTGTCATTTATGTCACTGGTGTGGTTGGTTTTGGTTGTTACAGCTCCATTGAATAACAATTGTATGACAACTACTCTTATGTGTGGTAGTTGTAGCATAGTTATGTTGCCACATGTATGGTTCGGGTCCACACTATGGACCATGTACTCTAGGGTTAGACATATTCCCTCTTTTATGTATAGTTGTTGTGTGGCAAGTAGGAAGAAGAAAGATTCAGCATCCATCTCTTGTGTCGTCTTGCATTGCTATGAAGATAGCCACAAGGAAGACTCCTTTCTCTCCCACTTTCTTTTACATGCTGCCCATGTGGAAGGCCCAGTCATACACAAGTCATCAACTTTGAATTGTCAAAATGCCACCTAACTAGCTCGCATGGTGCCATGCCATCACTAATGTACCACAACACCTAACACTTTCACATGCAATGCTACATCATAGGCATGCATGGAGGCATGTCATCACACCCAGGGATTGTGTTAACGTCATCATATAAACGTGATCATGTTAATAACATGATGTAATTACATAGTAGAACATTGTTAACAACTTTTAAATTAGGCCTTGCTAACGAAACTGGTCAAAAACCAACCGGCAGACCTGCTAGGAAAGGGCCCCAGTGGGCTAATATTGTAGCCCAGCAGGCCCAACAGGTGATGGGCTTTTCCTGATGGGCATACTAATCTATATATAAATCTCCTCTACATTTGGCTAAACTGTGTGGAGTCACTTCTTCGGGAAACACACCCTTGCTATAGCTTGAGTGTTCAACTGTCCTTTGAAGTAGCCTCTGAAATGTGCTGTTGATTGGGCCATTTGTGCTTTTTTTGGGCTATGTTGGTCCTTGGCACAGACATTTCGCTTGAGTATCAACAAGGAGTTCTAGCTATTTTACGAGAATTGAGATATTTGTCCTTTACTGGATAAGAGTAGTTCTAGCTATTTTGCGAGAATTGAGCTATTTGTCGTTTACTGGATAAGAGTAGTTCTTGATACACATTATTGCTAGGGTATTTGACACTCTCATAGTGGGAATAGTAGTCCTAATACCCTTACACATGTATGGCATTTTGCATGAGATTGATTGCTATATGTTTTTGTTTCATGCATCTTGGGCTTCATCTCATTGACAGTAGTAGTCCTCGTTTATGATCGTAGATGTCTTGAGTAGTGGGAGCCTATTGGGTTTATTATCCTACGACAGGTCTGGACAAAAACTTATCCTTTTGGTTACTACTTCTCTTAAGCTTGCATTTGGGTTTTGTTTGAACTTTGATGTGGTAAACTTTTGAGCATTGTGTCCTAATTTGGGCAAGATATGTTCTGAAGGATATCACATTGTTGTGTTGTTGTGTAGTTTGTTGTCAGCTCATTCTATTGTTGCATGGGTGCACTTTTTCTATAATCTTTATTTATAACAGCTTGCACGTTAAGAAGTGATTGTTTGCAAGAGGTGCTAAAGCTTACACAAGAGTGTAAGTTTTCACTTTTTGCTTTTTGCTTTATGAAAGTTAAGATTCAAGAAGAGTGTAATTTAGTAAGTAAATGGATGTGATTCACAAATTTGCTATTTTTTTTACAAGATTATATATAGACATTGACAATGACAATAAAAGAGATATGGTTCAGAGTTTAGGGTTTAACTTTTCAATTGTTCTTAACTTTGTGGCATGTATTGAAAGTTTGTTTTGAATGAGATTAGAGATTGTTAAGAAAATATTGTTTATTTAGCTAACTTACTCTATCATGATAGTTAGCCATTCATAGGTCGACGACAATCAACATGGATCAACATCCTAATGCTACTGCAGGACAAACAACCCAGTCTAGCTCATTACAAGGTTCTAGAATAACAGAATCAGAGCCTCATCTCAATCCAAGTGTACAGAAGAAGAAGGCACCTAGTGTTGAGTGGAATTACATAGCCAACTTAAATGGCAAGTACTATGCTTGGAAATGTAATTTTTGTCCTGTAGCAAAATTGAGCAGGGCACCACGAATCAGGAGGCACTCTTTAGGTGGTCCTAAACATAACATTGGAAGATGTACCCATCCAGATAAAGATAGGATTGCTAAAAGATTGAGAGATGATATACTTAGGGAGGATCAGAGAAAAAACCGAGGTTGAACATCAAGGGTTACGGGTTTTCCTGCTGCAATAACTAGGATGCCTGCAAATGTGCAAAGCAACGTTCAAAGTGAGATTCATTTTGATGCGGAGACAATAGATTTAGAAGCAGAGACTCATTTCAGCACTCATGCATTTTCATCACATGCTTCAGAAGTACCTTTACCAAACAGATCATCAAGTTCAAGTTAAATGCCAACATCAATGATGAGGCAAACATCATTGCATGAAAGCTTCAAAGGACCCTTGTTAGAAGATGCACAACATGCTATTGCACAAGCAATTTTCTTCACAGGGTCTTCATTGTCAATGCTGGAGAGAGAACCCTGGAAACATGCATGGAAGAAGATTGGTGAGTTTGGGCCAAGTTTCTCTCCTCCAACATATCACACTATGAGACATAGCTTGCTGGACAAGTGTTATGTGAAGAGGTGAAAGAAAGAGTCAACCACGTTATCTTAAGCAATCTTGAATGTTCGGGATGTATAGTCATTAGCGATGGTTGGTCCAATGTGCAACATCGTCCTCTTATCAGTGTCATGGTTGTGTCTCCTCACGGCGGTGAACAACTCTTAATAGTAGTGGATAGCTCTGGACAAATAAAAAACGGTGCATACATAGCACAAGTTGTTGCATCTACCATTGATGCAGTGGGAGCAACGAATGTTATACAAGTGATCATGGATAATGCAAACAATTGTAGGGTTGCAGGTGTGCTGGTCAAGTCTATTATCGAAGCAAAACTATAGATCACCTTCAGTGAACGGTTGTTCCCATCCTTTGTGAATCTTTACATCCAGTCAAGCCTTATGTCGGTTCTACTTGTTGATCTCCACATGAAGTAGAGATTGTCGGCGTGTCTTTTCTATCCTTTCCAGTTGCATCAATTGAGCTTCCACCTTTTCATTTGTAGACAATTGTTGCTCTGAAGTGATCCTCAAAGCAGGCAGCTCGATCTCTAGAGGTAGCATAGCTTCGGTTCCATATACAGCCCAAAAGTTGTACGACCATTTGTTTTCTTGTGTGTGATGTTGTATGCCCACACTGCTTTAGTCACTTTCTGATCTTATTGTGTATGATGACCTATAGCTATCTTTCCAATGAATTTGCATAAAATGACATTAGTGCATTCTACTTGACCAATTGTCTCCCATGGTCGGAGATGATTTTCATAGGAGTGCCAAACCTATTGGATACATGAGTCGATCTTCTCCTTGTTGAGGAAGAATACCAACCAATGTATGCATACCAAATCCAAGGTTGATGTAGAATTCCTTTGACTAATATGGGTTGTCGAGAATGGGTTTTGAAGCTAAAGCATCTTTGACTTGTGTGAATTCACAATCACACTCTTCATTCTAGCAAAATACAGTATTGTTTTTCAATAGCAAGGTGATAGGTGGAGTCATAGCAACATACTCATCCATAAAGCGTTGATAATACCCAAGTAGGTTGAGAAAGAAACGAACCTTTGTGAAGGGAGGAGGAAGTTTGAGAATGGCATCTACTTTTTCACGATCAGGGTGTATACCATCTACAGATACAATGTGCCCAAGAAGTCGTCCATGTGTGGCCCCAATCGTACACATCTCTGGGTTGAGGCTCCCCTTGGCCTCATCAATTGTGTGGAAGGCCGTGCGAGCCTTTGTGAGGTGCTCTTGCCGTGTAGAGTAGATACAAAAATAATGAAGGAAGACTTCAATAAAAACTCCTAAGTATGGAGCAAATACCATCTGCATGAAATGCTGAAAAGTGGTAGAAGCATTAGTGAGCCCAAACGGCATCACCTTGAAAGAAAATGTGCCCCACGATGTAGTGAAGGTGGCCTTGATGACATCTTCTTGTGCAATACATATTTGATAGAAGCATGAGTAACCATCACAAAAGGTATACATCTCATGCATGATTACCTTTTCCAAGATGATATCTTGAAAAAGTAATGAGTGATGATCCCTTTTGGTTGCTGCATTTAACTTCTTATTAGTCAATGCAAATCCTCCACTTACCATTCCTTTTTGGAGTGACAATGATAGTGACACCCATTCGATGATGTAAATAGGTACAATGAACCCTTCATCCACCAACTTTGTGATCTCTAGTCTCAAAGCATATGTTTGTATTGGTCCCAAGCGTCTGTAGCATTGTGCCACAAGTTTGGTGTCTAGTTTGAGCTCTATTTGGTACTCAATGGATGTCACATGTCACAAATCATGAAAGCTTGTAGCAAAGAGATTCGGAAAATCTTCGAACATTTCGAGGAACTCATCCTTTTCCTCAAAACTCAAGTCATCAGAAAGCATAGACTGGAATTGTGGGAAGAAGCAGTTATCATTTCTTCATGTGAGTTGGTAGCATCCAAAACATATACCTTCTCATCAGTGAAGGTATATGTTTAGTTTTATCTTCCACGTTAAAGCAATAGTGGAGGAAACATTTCTAGCACATAAATATAGTGTACCTATCTTCTATCCTTTTGTTAATACCTAGGATCCCTTGGTGACCTTCCTAGATTTTCTTGTAAGTGTGGTCATACAACTTTCATCATCTAATTGTCCTAATGAAATCAAATTTCTTCTCACATTAGGAATGACAGTGACTTACATCCTTCAACATCCATTGGTTCCCATTTTGCAAGTTTATCATCACTTTGCATTTTGCAACAACTTTACACTGCCTCTCGATTGCCTCCTGAGTTGAGACCCTAAGTGCTGCTTCAACCTCTCTTGCTTCATCATCTCCCAATTGATCGAGTAGTTGGGATTTGGACTGTGATTATCCACTAGTGAATTCTGCTTCTTCGTTGGTGAGGGAGGTGAATTTATGGTGGCGTAGATAGTCTTTGGTGTCGAAAGACATCTTGGGAAGTGTATGAGTGAGGGTGGTTTGTTGGGGGTTTTGGAAGTGGATTTGTGTGGTGGGAAGTGGGTTTGGTTGCTCAATTTTTAGTAGAAATTTTGACAACATTCAATTGAAAATGATAATGCAGCACCCTGCAGTCTCTAGTTATATAGAATTATTTGAGCATGGTGCAATAATCAGCTAATGCAACACCCTATCGGAATTTCTCCTGTTTGGCATTCTGAAGTGTTTCTTGTCCCCGTTGTACTCTTCTCACATTGTCTACAAGTTCACTACCCATCTTTTGATAGCTCATTGACCAAACTTGCAATGGCTAATGCATTAACTGCCTTATTGCAACACGGCTGAATCATTTCTTGTTTTGGACAATATTGGTGCAACCCAATGCTTCATTCTTCAAAAATATGATTGTTGAAAAGATTTATGAATGGACTTGCCCACTATTGATGATGTTCTTACCAAACCCAATACCCTGATGCATTAATAGATTAATGCAGCATCCTAGATTATGTTCACACCAGCCACCCTTATGCATTCATGATGATCTCATGATGATTAATGCAGCATCCTAGATTATGTTCACACCAGTCACCCTTATGCATTCATGATGTTCTCATGGCAGTTGTAAGAGCTAGTATAATCAATCTGAATCCTTGGTTGCCTTTCAATAGTTAAACTTTATCATGCCGATGCATTAGCTCTACTGCTAATGCATCATGATGAACTTAGGAGACATACTTGGCTGATTTGGGTGCTTGGATGTCACTTGTACTCTTGATGGACCTTGGGTACCGACCTTCTTGCCCACTGTATGGTAGTTGGAAGTAGTATGCATACCCCCAATGCAATGCTGGGCTATTATAGTGTCTTCAATTTTGACTTCTCCTTAGTGTATTTTGAGATTATGAAGCCATGGCACTATAAAACCAAATGTGTTTAGCTAGCACATGGCTTATAGTGTGATTTGATGAATAAAAATTATTGCACCACACTGCAATAATTCCTAGGTGAAATTTTGCAAGTGCTCTACAGTGGCATGTAGGAGTAATGTTTGAACCTATTGTTGTAGAATTTGACTCTTCTTGACTTAATCAAGGTAGATGTGAGTGCTTGGGAAGTGCAAACCCTAGTTAGTGCTCATGCTCATTTAATGATTATGTCATGTCCCTAGCACCTGTGTTGTTTCCTTGCATCAACTTGGACCTTTGGCTTGACATTAGAAAAAGTGTGAGTGCTTGTGCAAAAATGTATCCGCCTTATGTGAGGTATTTCCCCCAAGGACCCTAGAGTTTGGCTTGACTTGATGGTGTCCTACCTTAAGTTTTGACTTTTAATCTAGCTTGATGAAATAAGTTAGACACTTGGCTATGGTATTGCATTGAGAAACCAAGTGGCATACCTCGTGTGACTCATACCCCCAAAGTTGGTGGTACTTTCAATTGCGATGTTACAATCATCGAAGTAGCAAGACCTTTCAGCATAGTTGTCGTTTCCTTGATGATGTCAACTTTAGGATGCTGTTCAATCTTTGGAGTGTCTGGGAAGAACATATTCTTGTGGCACTACTTCTTTGATGGAAGTAGGTTCTTCCATGATTGTTTTCACTCTTGCTTTCCCTTTGTTGATTTTACCCATGGTAGGTTCTTGTGGCACCACCTTAGGCCAAGTAACCTTCTTTACTTTTTAGTGCATTGGTAGTAACAGTAAATATGTTTTTGATAAAGAGGTGATATTTGTTGTATCGATTATCTTCCCCTTGACTTTGTCTTTGCGAACAGGTTCTTGTGTATCTACCTTTTGTGAGGTAGGTTCTTGTGGTTCTTGTGTATCTACCTTTTGTGAGGTAGGTTCTTGTGGTTCTTGTGTATCTACCTTTTGTGAGGTAGGTTCTTGTGATTTTTCTCTTTTAGCTCCCTGTGGTGTGGTGATGACGTTGGTAACGAGCTTTGTACCTGTAGAGTGAGTTGTTTTGCGTACCCATACCTCCTTTGTCTTTTGTGTTGCTTGTGCTGGTTGTGGGACAATAGCATGTGGTACTCTTGTTGTAGCTGCTCTTTTTTGCTTGGGCACCCAAATTTGTGTATTACCATGGTAAAAACCTTGGTTATTTAGCAATGTCTTTTGCTTTTGTTGGGATATTTTTGGCCCTTGATCGTGACGAGGTTTAGGAGAGGGTGGAAGTGTTGGCTTTCGATGTCAAGGTTCCTTTGGCAACCAAACACTTGCCTCCTCCTCAAAGTATCCTTGGGCATGAAGTAGCTTTTTGGGCACCCACCTTGGCACTAATGATTTTCATAGTGGCTTGTGTTGCCGAGGTTGAGGCAGTTGATGAGGTTGTGGAGTTTTGGATGCTGTGGTTGAGGTTGTGGATGTGTTTGTAGAGGTTTGAGAGATAGTTGTTGACAATAAACCTTCCAGAAGACTAGTTTTACATTTACCTTTTACCATAGTGATAACATTATTGTCTTGAGTTATAAGTGGTACTGGTAACTCTTGTCGTGCAGTAATGTCACATGACATGCCTGCCCCTTGTACAACATGTTGGCTTGGCACATGTGCCAATTAATTTGACAATTGAGCAGGTAGCATCATGTACGTCCAAGCACTACATGCTCCTCCATTGATCCTGCAAGCATAACTGATCCTGCAAGCGTAACATAAAAATGTGCCCGAATAGTTTTTTAGCAATAACAACGTCTAGAGTAACATGGCCTATAGGTTCAAAGGATATGAAATTATGACTTGGCCCTGGATCTAATAGTGCTTCCATACTAAAGGATGCATCATTCAAGATTTTCAATTTTAAGGGAATACTAGCAGGTTCAGTTTTTGGTTCATCTTCCCCAAGATTTCACCTATAAGGGTGTCTTTGTACAAGGTCATCCTTTTAGTCTTTGTTTTCATCTCTCTCTTTTGCTTCCTGGCAAGCTTTTTGCTGTGCTAATTTCTCTTCCTTTTTCCTCTTTTGTCCATTGTAGATTGTCTGTAAGGTTTGCAATGTTAAAGGTCCATAGAACCTTTTCAATTTGCTTCCATTTATATAACCTTCCATTACTAATCCGTCAAGAGTAGCAATCCTGATTGATCCTTGTGGTGTAATCTCCATGACTCAATAAGGTCTCATACCCTCATATTTCAATTCTTGCTTTGTATTCCTAATGCCATACATGAGACATAGATCTCTTTCATTGAGGTCCTTATTCCTTAGATTTCGGTCAAACCACTTCTTGCATCGTAGCTTTTCCACTCTTACTCCATAGGATTCATGAAGTCTAGTCTCTTTGAGTTGTTCTAGATCAAGTGACCTCATTGTTATGGACTTCATCAACCTTTCCCGCATTGCTACCCTAAGGCTTGGAACTAAGTGTTCCATTGGCATGATTGCCTCTAATCCAAATGCAAGACTAAAGGGTGTACAATGTGTTGCTACTTTGTAAGCAGTTCGATAAGCCCATAGAGTTGCTGTAAGCTTAATCATTCCGACTGGCTTCTACTATTTTGGTCAAGATTTGACATAAGTTTTTGTTGGTACTTTTAGCCTGACCATTGGCTTGTGGGTAATAAGCTGAGGAGTTTCTGTGGATAATCAGGAATTCGCTTATTAGGTGAGCAATCACATCATTTAGGAAGTGCGATCCACAATCATTGAGATCAACTCCAAGGGACATCCATAACGAGATATCACTTGTTCATAGATGAATTTAGCAATTGATCATGCATCTACTTTATGCATTGCTCTGCTTCTGCCCATTTGGTAAAATAATATGTGGCCACTATAATGTACCTCGCCTAGCTCTTGCATGGAGCTGGACTAATGAGGCCGACAAAATCAATTCCCCATTTTTTGAATGGTTGAGTAGCTAGGTTCATTGACAAGGGCATTCTATCCCACTTTTATGGTTCTGTGGTTCTCTGACAAGGGTCGCATCTTTTAACGAACTCTACCGCATCACTAAACAATGTAGGCCACCAAATGCCTACTTGAAGTTCTTTTTGTGCTATGGTTTCAGCAGCAAAGTGCCCTCCTACAATTCTTGAGTGTGCTTTGTCAAGGATGAGAACAAATTCATCCTCTCTCACACATCTCTAGACAATTCTGTCTTTTCCTTGTTTGTACAATTGTCCTGTAATAAGTTGATAAGGAGTTGCATCCCTAATCAACCTTCTTGCCTTAGCCATGTTAAGGGGTCTATCAGTTGGTAATCCATTTGTCAAATAATGACAAATCTCTTCAGCCCATTCTAGAACCAAGTCAATCAGAAACAAGGGTGCATTGGTAATTCAGCATCCACCCCTGTTGGTGCTTCTCCATTGGGAATTCTAGACATGTGGTTAAAAAGCACATGAGTTCTTCCTTTGCTTACTGCCACGATGATGTCAAACTCCATCAGGATCAGTAACCATCTCATAATATGAAGACAAGGTTTATATACAACATACAATAGTGCTTGGTGATCGACCAAAGAACACAAATTTGTTGACCAATAGATAATGCTTGAATTTCTTCACAGCATACACCATTGACAAACCCTCTCGCTGAGTTGTGATATAACTTCATTCAGCTAGTGGCTCGCAAAGTATATTGGATGATCAAGTTTTTGTTCTCTAGGCTGAGTTAGCACACACCCGATTGGATGATCAAGTTTTTGTTCTCTAGGCTGAGTTAGCACACACCCGATTGTGAAGTTTGAAGCATCAATATGAACATGGAATATCAAATCCCAGTTCGATGCTCTTAGTATCAGTGCTATTGCTAATGCTTGTTTCAAGGCATCATATGCTTTTTGGCACTCATCTGTCCATTTAAATGCAATAAGCAATTTGTACAGTGGACGAGCTAACTCTGCATACATATAGATGAATCTCCTGTAATAAGTAGTACCCAATATGTTTGGTGAACCGTTGAACACCTTTAAAATTTGTTGGTGGGGGTAATTCTAAGATCAATTTGATCTTATTGAAATTTGTGGAAATTCCATTTTCGGACACCACATGTCTTAAGATAACACCATGCCTTATCGAGAATTGACATTTTAATGGGTTAAGTGAAATCCTATATAACCTACAACGATCGAAGACCATTTGTAAATATTTGAGGTATTCTAACCATCGAGAGTATACTCATAGATCGTCTAAGAAGATTTCCGGCCATATACGCAAGTACTCTTTAAAAGCTGTACTCATTAGTCTTTGAAACCTTGCTGGGCGTTGGTTAATTCGAACAGCATCTTTCTATATGCAAATACACCCCAAGTTGTGGCAAAGATTGTTTTATATTAATCCTTGGGATCGATAAACACTTGATTGTATCCAAAGAATCCATCCAGGAAACTATAAGCTTCATGGCCTCCTGCCACTCTTTGAAGCACATGTTCGGTGAACGGAAAAGGATAATGATCCATTATGGTTGTTGCATTGACTTTTTTTGAGCTCAATACACACACCTATTTTACCATTTTACGATCACAATGGGAGATACCCATTCTATATGCTCAATTTTACGATCACAATGGGAGATACCCATTCTATATGCTCAATTTCATAGATGAATCTCGCATCGAGAAGTTTATCAATCTTCTCTTTTACTATTGTCCCACATTTGGGATTCATATCGTACAGTCTTTGTTGCACTGGCTTTGCATCATCTCTTATGGTGGGGATTGTGTGTTGCACCACTTCTAGTGGCACACCTTTCATATCCTCGTATGACTCGACAAAACAATTAGTGTGATAAGGTCTCTTTCTTCTTCCTTTGTAAGATTCATTGACACAAAGGCTGATTTCGAAGTTTCTCCTGGTTTAGCCAAATTGACTTCTTTTTCTTTCGCTGGCCCCTCAAAAACCCCATCATCGTAAGTGTCAACAATCTGGGTGGGAACGCTTGCATATCAACTTGAGTTGCCTGAGAACATAAAAGTGCAACCTGTTTTCCATGTCTGTTTATTGAAATCTCATGTTGCCAACCCATCTCATATTTTGCAGGACAAGTCTAGGATAATGGAGGATGGGACTTTGAAAGTTGAGCCTCAATATATTTTGGATAGGGACATGAAGCTTCTTAGGAATAGAACAATAGAAGAAGTTTTGGTTAAGTGGGATGCTTATCCTGTTGAAGATGCTTCATGGGTAGACTTAGATGCTTTACTTACTGAGTTTCCTTCCTTCAAACTTTGAGGACAGAGTTCCTGAAGAGGGGGCAGATGTGATGCTCCAATTTTGTATATGTAATATTTTGGAATACATATCGCAGTTAGTGTTCAAAATGCATGATTTTGATGTTTTGAAGGTTTTGAGAAAGTTGTGTTGATCGGAAAATTTTGGTTTTTGTCCATTATTGCGTCGGCATGATTTTGTGGCTTGAATTTGAGTAGGTAAGAGGAATAATTTGAAGAAACACTGTATGAGAGAGTTTTAGATTTTTTTGTGAGTAGAAAAACTTTGTCCTAGTGAAAATTTTGTGGTTCATTCGTTTTCATGCCTGTATGGAGATTTGAAGTTGCTAAAATAGTGGTTTTGAGCTAAAAAGGTCATCTAGATTTTCGTGTCAAGAGTTGCAGGTATTAGACGGAGGTCCAGATGGAAGAGATAGCCATGAAAGGTCAAATGCAAAGGGAAAGAAGAGGGTTCGATCTTCGCGGCAATGAGCTATTGAGCTCATCTATCGGATCTACGAGGCAGGCACGACGATGCTTCGAATAGGGCTATTTTCTATACTTATTAAAAAAATTAAAAAAATAAAAAAAAAGGTGTCAAGATCTCGTATGTGTATGCTAGCAAAAGCGCACGCTAAAGATGGTAAAAGTGCACGCTTTCCAAGAAAAGCCTGCTGCACGCTAAAGATGGCAAAAGCGCACGCTTTTCAAGAAAAACTTACTTTTGGCCGATTTTGGCTTTCGGGCATTTTTTGGAGTCTAGAAAGGCTATAAAAGAAGAGGAGGCATTCTTTGTTGAAGACAAGACACGCAAATCAAGGCAGTGCAAAGGAGAAGACAAGATCAAGATTTTTGAGAGTGAGAGTGAGAGTGCGAGTGTGAGTGAGAGTGAGAGTGGGATTTGATAATCTTCATGCGAGTGAGAATGAGAGTGAGATAGCTCGGGGGTGGACGGGTAGTACGAGCTCCTTCACGGAGTGCTTCTTCTCCAAAATTCTTGTAAAATCTCATCGATTTGATTCAAATTTGAATCTCCCTTCTTGTTCAATTTGTGATTATTAATGTACTATTACTTTTTTGCATTTAAATAGGAGGTTGTTCTTTTGTTCAAATTCCTATGCAAATTGTTTTATCTTGCAGCTTAAAACCATGTGAAGGTACCCTACTATTTTCGGGACTCAGTATCGTTGTGGACATAGTAGGTGAGATACTTGGCAGCACTTTTATGATGAGGGCTGATTGATGAGGGGAAGTATACTCGAGCTATGGGAGCATCCATGGAGCATGTATGTGAAAGTACTTGAGAAAACCCAATGTTGTAAATTTTATCCATTCTATTTGTATTGGTTCATGGTGTCCATTGTGTATAGGCACAAGGCGATGAGGAGCAAGGGAGAGGAGGTGACAAGGAGGATAGTGCTACTTAGGAGCCACGTCCGTGATATGGATGTGGCACATTTTTGTATATGGAAGCCACATTTGGCAAGACCATATGTGTATGCATTATTCATTTTTGGGCATCGATTAATATGTCTTCCCCTTCTCCTTTTCGCATTCAATCCTTCCTCTAATTTTTTATGCATGTTAGCTTTGAGATGTATACTGTTCATAACTTGTATTGTTTCACTAATTTGGAATCATCTACTTCTAACACATCAAATTTTGTGCTTTTTAATTTAGAAAAAAAAAAGCATAGCATGATGTGTGGTTGAGATACTCCAGTTCATATTGTAGAAGTGGACCTCTGAAACCATATAGTATGCCACACTTTCTTTTTTTTATAGATTTTAAAACACATTCATATGCCCGTGTATCAGCCTGCTATAAGTGTGTTTTGCTATAAGTGTGTTTGCCTGCTAGATATGCAAAAATATAGCCCCGTGACTCTAGCCATGCATATAGCCACACGTACACATGCACCCATCACTTTTTCAAACATAATAGAAAGCATATAGCCGTCCATATAGTCGCACATACACATGCCCTTTGCCTTGTTGTGCATGGTATTAGTTGGAAATTCCTTCTCAATCAGAATGCAACTTCCATAGCTTAGATTCTCATTTCTTAAATAGATTAATTCTTTGTCTCTTTTGATTATATCCACCTACACGTAGACATTAAACAAATAAACAAGTTCATATATAAGCTACATAGGGTTTCAATCACTCCTTACCAAAACAAACCTACAAATTTGCAAAGCTTGTTGATAGCATTCCTAACATCTTTAGTATTGCACCATCACAAAGCTAGTGGTAACATATACAATGTTAAACAAGAATAAGTCAGTAAGTCAAATCTATCCTTTAGGAAAGCTTCACATTTTGATACCCATCACTTTCAAGTCCTTGTGTGTTCTTGTTGTCTTTGGTCCCAATCAAATGCTTCCATACACTCTTTTACTTGTTCTTAAATATATGCATTGGATCCAAAAGATTGGACACTTTGGGATTTCTATCATATAAGGAAGTGAATTAAAAATGGAAATGTGAGACATGTCAAGTGGAGGAGTTTGCACAATAGGATCATGCCATAGTCTTTCCCAATCTCTTGATTTCATCAGTGGAGGAATGGGTCCATGTTTTGGTCTTCCAAAAGATGGATGCTCTTGAAATGGATGATCCAAAGGAAGAAACCTCTTGTGATTCTCTTACACAACCTTTGAAAGTTTTGATGAATTTCAACTATATAAACTATCTCCAGATGAGGGACATGCCACATGTGTAAGTACTAAGAGACCTACAATACATAGGAAAGAAGAGCAAGCATCAAAGGACAAATAACTAAACTGTAGCCATCAAAAAGAGGTAATGGTCAAGTAGAAAGTTTTGTATACCTGCACAATCATGCAAGTTGGGATATTCATGCATTGTGGGTGGTAGCAAGCTACGGGTGTCCACTTCATGTTCACTCCCCAATTGTGAGGTGGAAAATAAGCATTTAGGAACGCAAAAGTCAAAATTTGACCTACTTCCCTATGGATATACTCTTTGAAGTCTTCATGCATGACATCACACATGCTATTTTGCACACAATGGTGTTGTCAGATCAAAAATTTGATGCACACATAAAAAATATATTTGTGGTGCACGTCATGGTCATAGGGCAATCACACCTTTTTCACAAACAGATAGTATCATATTAAATGCACAATTTCTCACCTAATTTAATTGAAATGATATTGAAACTTTGTAGGAGGTATACAACCATTATGTGGAACTTAAATTGATTTATTGGTAATTATTTGAATATTTATATAGTTAAAATTAATTATATTTAATAAATAAAGTACTTAAATAGATACATTTTAGTAGCACACCACATTTTTTTAGTATTTGTAGAAACTAATCGAATCCAATTTAGTGGAAGTTTAGTAGACACATAACGGTGTCTGGTTCAATTATCAAACCCCAAATCTAATGGTTAGATTTAAAGAGATTGAAGATTAGTTTTTACTTTTACTTGTTAGAGGAGTACCAAATAATATAACAAATAAATGTAGTAATTCATGCATATAAGTAAATAGGCCAAAAATCACATTAATATTATTCCTCCTCATGATGAATGAGACAAAAAAAGAAGGTTAAATTTGAGTAAGGTAAGCATCCACAAGTGAAATACCCCTTTTGTGGGGGAAAAGGGATACCCTAGCCAAATGCCAAGCCTATGTAGGCTTGGTACTAGGTTGGGAGACGTAGGTTATGAGCATCATTGAGCCTAGTAGCAAGCCTTTGATGTGTGCATGATATTGAGATATCAAGCTCAACCTCACATGTGATGCCTGGGTGATTGTCATTTATGTCACCGGCATAGTTGGTTGCAAATGTTACATCGCTACCAAATAACAGTTGTATGAAATTATGTGTGGTAGTTGTGGCATAGTTAGGCTGCTACGTACGTATGGTTTAGGTTCAAACTATGGACCATGTACTATATAGTTAGATATATTGGATATACCCCTCTGGGGCATCAAATCAATATGTATAATGTTACTACCCTCATTAAAAAATTAGGTATGGGGAGACAAGGTCCATAAAATATATGCATTTGTTACTTCTAAAAATTATAAATATGAAAGGGAAAAATACAAAAATCACATGTCCCCCCTCCCACATGTGAGACCCAAGTGGGGGGGGTCGTTTGTATGAGAGGGGTAAAACCAAAATACACTAAAATATGAAAACCAGCCTCCCTTTAAGATCCTATAACTTTTTCATATGTTGTCCAAATTTCAAGGTGTAAAGACATACTTGAAGCTCTTTTAGGTAGAACACAAGCATGTTGATTCCACTAATTTTTACTCATATCATATTGCTAAATTCATCACATACTCAAGATTTTGATAGGTATTCTTACTAAAGGGAGTTGGCGCCCCATGGTATACCCCTCTTTTATGTATAGTTGATGTGTGGATTTTGCATGTAAGAAGAAGAAAGCTTCAACCTCCACCTCTTGCATCTTCTCCCTTGTGTTGTTGTGATGAAGATAGTTGCAAGAAAGACTCCTCCCTCTCTCCCACTTTCTTTTCATGGTATCGGTGCTTGGTTTATGGCAAGGAGTTCAAGAAGCAAGGTAGAGCCTATGTCATCTTGGTAAGAGGAGGTTTGCCTCTTTTCCATTCAGACTTTTGGGAGCAACAAGGTACACGGTTATAAGTGCAAGCTATGCTGCTGCCTATTGGTAAACCTTTGACATAGAGATCGAGAGCATTACCTAAGTTTCTGAGACATTTTGGGCCCTTTTTAACATCGCAAGTTTTCAAGAGGCACTCAAAAGGAGTGGTCATTTTTGGTTGTTTGTGCGAGGAAAAATTGTTTTGGGAGAAACAGACCTACAATTTTGGGTCTAGGCCTGATGCAAAGCCATTGAGAAGCATAGAGCAATGGTGAATTCCCATCTATGCATAAACATCACTTGGTGTGACTGTGTGGTTGTTAGTTTCAAGCACAAGTTTCAGACCTGCGTTTTTGGCCGTCTGTGTGACGAAAGTTTGAGTTTGCAAAAACTTTCTCTTGCAAGGAAGAATCTCTATTTTTACAATTTTAGATTGTTGGTTGTAGTTGATTGGGATGGACTTTAATAGTCTCACGTAGATTTTGAGTGAGAAGTAGAAAAAAACAATTACCTTACATGGAAGTTCAAAATTTCCAACTTCTTGATGGGTAACGGCTATTGGGATTTCATTACAAGAGATGAACAAGAACTATTCTTCTAGATGCCCCTACTGTAGCATAAGTGCAAGCACATAAGACCTAGCATGAGAGAGCTAGAAAAGATATGCGATGGATTTCTATAAACATCTGTGATGCTATGATTATGCACAGTTAGGATGCAGAGATGCCAAAGGAGGCATGGGACACATTGTCCAAACAATATAGCACATATGCAAAGGCACAGAAAATGCACCTCAAGCAAGAGTTGCATAATGTGCAGAGGGGAAATATGAGCATCATTGACTACTCCATAAAGTTAAAGAAGCTTATTGATTCATTTGCTTCTATTGGTGCACCAATCGAAGATGATGGCTTGGTGTCCGTGATCTTGAATAGTGTCGGTAAGGAGTATCATCAATTTTGGACATCTATTGGAGTTCGGGAGACATTTCTTGATTTTCAAGTGTTGGTTGCTCTTTTGATAAGTGAAGAGCAGAGAAATGGAACTAGCCCTTTAAGTGGAAATTAAAATGTCTGATTTCTATTCAAATTTTGGTAGAGGCAGAGGTGGTTATTCAGGGGGACAGCCACCTCTAGAAATCAGAAGCAGCAAGATGAGCATAATTATAGAGGTGGTCATGGTAACTCTAGAGGCAAGGGGAGCCAGAGAGGCCATGGCAGAGTGCAAAGGAACAATGATGCAAACAACCATACTATTGTGGAAAACCAAGCGATGTGAAGAAGGACTTTCATAAAAGGCAAAATGATCTGAAAAATGAGAAGTTGCACAGCAGTGCAACTATGCGTCATCAATCATAAGAGAAATGAACAATTGTTTGTTATGTGGAATATGCTTAGTTTAATTATGATAGGAGAAGCTAATTATTCAAATGATGTTTGGTATGTCAGCTCAGGAGCTTCAAACCACATGACTAGCCATGATGAGTGGTTTGGAGAAATGAAAAACCTGGAGATACCAGGTTATGTTGAAACAAGGGATGATAATGCCCACCCTATTGTGCACATTAGCAAGGTGCCACTATCTATGCAAGATGGATAGAGGAAATACTTGAGATATGTACTTCACATCCCAAACAGAACTAAGAATCTTGTTACGAGACAAATGTTTGAGCAGGGCATGCAAGTGAGATTTAATTCTCATGGATGCTTTGTGGAAGACATGTGAAGAATGATTGTTGTTTAGTTGCAAAAGGAAATAGAAATGGCAAGGTGTTTACTCTAGATGTAGGGATACCATAAATGAGTGTTGTAATGTTTGCACATGGAAAAGAGGCCATTGGAGATATTGATATTTGGCATAAGCACATAGGCCATGTCAACATTTACCAAAAGAAAGTGCAGTTCTAGAAAATTATTGTCAGGCTGCCAAAGTTTAAGGTGGATAATATGCACAAGGTATGTGAGGCATGTCAATTGGGTAAACATGCAAGCCATGCATTTCCACATAATGCAAAAGTAAGTAAGAGACCCATGGGGGTAATATAGAGTGATTTGCGGACTACAAAGACAACATCTATTGGAGTCTATAATTATTATGTCAACTTTACTGATGACCACACAAGGACAGTGTGCGTATAGATTATGAAACAGAAAAGTGAAGTGTTCAGCCACATTAAGAAATTTAGAGCAATGATGGAAAAGAAAAAGGGATGCATATCAAATTCCTAAGTTAATGGAGGGGGAGAGTATTTCTCTGATGAATTTTGTGAATACCTACAAAATTAGCAAATTCATAGAAAATATTTATGTAGACATACCCCTCAGCAAAATGGGGCTATAGAGAGGAAAAAAACATATTGCAAAAGTTGCTCATGCTTTGATGAATGATAAAAGTATGTCAAACTACTATTGGGTTGAAGCAGTACCAACCACGCTGTATATCATGAACAAAACTTCCACTCTAGTAGTGCATGCTGAAGAGAAGTTTACAAGAAGAAAGCCAAATCTTTCACTTCTAAAGGTTTTTGGATGCATTAGAAACGTGCACATTCCAAATGAGAGTACTAAGCTGGAACCTAAAGTAGAAAAGTGCATCATCATTGGTTACTCTCTACAATAGAAAGGATATAGATGTTATAACCATACCACTCGATAGATGAGGGTGAGTAGAAATGTTTTGTTTGCTGAGATGAGCAGCTAGTATTCTCCCATGGAAATCAATCAGCCAAGGGCCCAAGTGACGTGCAAGTGCCCCATTATCTTGCATGGCAGCTTCAGTAAGCCTTTCAAGCCATAGGTGGGCGACAAACTCGATGAATGAGCAGCAACAACAACTGCCACCTTATTAAGCTTATCTCCAATGTAACCATGATGGCACCATGGTAACATCACTGATAACCTATAAGAAAAGAATACAATATTTAAGCATGAGGAATATAACAAGATCTCGTATGCAAGAGAGAAAATATGACAATATGGAAAACTGAAAATTTATTACTGAAAGTTGATACAATGATGGCGTTGCCTCCTAGCTGTGCGCTTCTATGAAGAAGCTTCGATGGCATGCTGGAAACAGTAGAGGATGGAGGCTACATGGTCTAAAAATTGGGTTGTTATAGCTATGGTGAATATGGACCTCACGGTCTCACTCATATATAGCCACCAAAATGTAGTGAGCTAAATCCGATCGGGGACATAGACCAAGATGGCCCAACGTGGCTTCCTAGGGGTGAATCACTGACTTGGACACCAACTAGCCGATAGAATGGTGGCATAGGTTAGAGTAACTAATCCATGATCTCAGTTCCGCGCCCATAGCCATCGGAGATGTCTAGGGCCCCACAACGCAAAAGTGGGCCGAGCTTGGGAATATGCTCCAACTATCCTCAATGCGGTTAGCCATGGGATGCCTTCTTGCACTTACATGTAGCCTAGTTGGCAGTGTACCAAGCCTATCTATATCCATCCAGCCACCATCAGGCCACACATGGCCCCCATACATCTAGTGTCTAAACTAGTACCTAGTTGTACCTAGCTATTCAAGTGCCTTCTCCTCATATGGGAGGCTCATATGTAGAGTTAGCTGGTTCCCATGTAGTTACATGAGCATGGAACATTGATATCTAAACCCCCCTCAACTTGGGGGGGTCACTTAGAAAATGTTAATGTACCATGTGAGTTCAATGAGGGGTTTATTAATTTGAAATTTCATGAAAAATTAATAGATTTACATTCATAGGATGGGTTTTTTTAATTAATTTTGAAAAAAAATGAAAACTTTTGAAGAAAAGAGGGCATTATAAACTTGCTAAATAGGAAGTTTTTAAAATACATCTTAAATACACGTGATACATAGGGTTTTTAGTCGTGACCCCGCTGAGCCCCTCATTATCCACCCATAGGTGAACTACTTTTTTGGCCCAATGCCGAGTCAATAAAGATGCCTCTCCAGCAAGTCTCTCCCAAGAGCCTTCATGAAGATGTCTGTAGCATTCTATGCAGTCGAACAATACACCTCTCCATCCATGATGAGTTTGCACACAAAGTGATACTGAATCTCAATGTGCTTAGGAGCGTGGAACATCGGGTTCTTTGCAATTGCCATGCAACTCCAATTATCACACAACAACTGTGTAGGCTTGCTCTGCACTGTGCCAATGTCACCTAAAGTCCTCCTTAACCAAACGGCCTCATAAGAAGCAAAGCAAGGTCATTTGTACTTGACCTCAGTAGAAGAAAGAGAAACCATTGATTGCTTCTTGCTGACCTATGAGACAACTCTAGATCTAAGAGAAAAACAGTACATGTCACTGATCTCCTGCTGTCCACATCTCCTATCTAAACTGAATCACAAATTTTGGTCAAGGTATTTCTCTTGGTATAGATGATGTCATACTATAATGTGCTTGGAATGGTATGTCATCACTTGCATCTTTTCCCTCCAATGGTTCTCCCAGGCCTTGTTGGAGAACCTGCTCAATGCACTAGTTGCATAACTGATGTTAGACCGTGTGTTGCACAAGTAAATCAAACTCCCCACAAGCCTTTTGTACATTGCTTTGTCCACCCACCAATGGTGATGAGTCCTTTGTTTGATAGCTTCATGCCAACCTCCATAGGGGTACCCACCACACTGATTCGTACTCAGCCATGACAAATGCCTTCAATATCCCTCCAACATACTACTATTGTGAGACGAAGATCTAATCTGGCTCTTGCCAAACCTCAAATCCCAAACATACATGCATACATCTGAAGTTTGTCATTTCAAACTCTCCCCTCGGCATTTGCTTTGTATGCAAGATCTTTTCTTCATGGTTCTTGTCACATGACAGGATAGTCCACATAAAGGACCACAATCATACGCATGCCTTCTTATTTGTAGATATACAGATTAGCATTAGATGGGCTCCTCTTGAACCGTTTCTCAAAAAGTATGCATCAATCTGCTGGTACCATGCACATGGGGCCTGTTTCAGCCCATAAGTGCCTCCTTCAGTTTGTTGACTTTACCTTTTGAATTGAGGATCACAAAACCTGGTGGGGGGTGATTCATGTATACCTCCTCCTTGAGATCTCTGTTCAAAAAGGTGGATTTTACATCCATCTCAAAAACAAGACATCCTTCTTGTGTTGCTAAGGCCAAAACACTAGGAATTGTGGATGGGCAAGCTATTGGTGAAAAAGTGTCTGATAATCAAAGCCGTGCACTTGTGTAAAGCCTTTTTCCACGAGATATGCCTTATACTTATCCAATGTGTTGTTAGACTTGTACTTGGTCTTATACACCCACTTGATGCCGATTACCTCAAGCATTTTTGTGGCCGATCAACAAGATCCCAAGTGTTGTAATTTCTTCATTATGGGGCCATACTCCAATTGCATGGCCTCCATCCACTTATCATCACCTTGTGACTCTTCAATACATTTGAGCTCTTCGGAACATATCACCTCTGTCATCAATGCGTAGTTGACAAGTGTTCTTACACACTATGTTGCTCCTCTAATCTCTTCAACTGGTGGTGTTTGGATGGTGTCTCCTTAATGGCTAAGGATTCTCTGCTGTCCAAAAGCTACTTCACCTACTTCAGGAATGGCCATTGTTGTTGTGGTTCAACGGGCTCATCTTATTTGTCTTTCTCTTCTTCAATCCACCCAAGCATTGTTGGGATCTACTGCTGGTGGTGGCTATGCTGCATGGATATCCTGATCCTAGGTGTCTGGGAAGGTAGCCTCCTCCTCCATTTGATGTAGCTATTCTGAGCAGACCACATCATGGTTGACCAATACCTTCTTGGTCATGGGAATAAAGTGGTAAACCCTTGCTTACTCCTTGTACCCCACAAAAATACATTTCTTACTCTTCAAATCCCACTCGGTTTTGTTGGCACTAGGAACATGCAGAAAATAACCACTTCCAAAAAATCTAAAATGTGTTGTCGAAGGTTTCTTACTAGATATAAGGCTTGCATTGGAGTAATCCCCTTCACAGCAGCCTTTGTAAAGATGAAATTCATAATGTATATTGATGTGGTACACACTTCAATTCAGAAATTGTTGCAACCCTTTCCCTTTCATCATCCTCTTGATGTCTGACACATAAAGAACATCAAACAACTGCTTTACCACTCCATTTGACTTGAGAGCTATCGTAACTTTTCCTTTCGTTCTGCACTTAGCATCATTGTCGACTCCTATTAGGATGACATTCTCTACCAGATGTAGAGAGGTATACCAATCCTTATGACTGGTTGTGTGGGATGATGCACCACTGTCAATAATGCAAGAGTCATCTGCATGAATGTGAACCAACTTTGTGCAAATCTCCTCAATTGCTACGAATAGTTTTATCAAACTTCCTACACACTGTTGTTGGACTCTTTCTTCCTTGCTTGACAAAGTGAAGACTTGATCAACTCACCGGCCTTATATACAACAGAAGTTTTAGGGTCTCATCCAACCCTAACCTTCCTACTAGCCTAATCCTACTCAAATAACCCAAAATAGGTCTAAATTGAGTTGTGAGAGTTGCTATCTCTTCCTCCTGATCTAGGAATATGAAATAAGCTTGAGTTTCCCTTTTCTAATACCTACATTGCTTGCTAAACATATTACAATGAATGATTATGAGGCCCTTTTTGAAGGACTTCTTTTTAAGCCTTTATGTACCTTTAATGGAGGGGTGCACAAGGGTAGGCATGGGAAGTTTTTTCTTGTAGACGTCACATAAGTTCTATTTTAAAGGTCAATGTCATGGTGCATTCAATTAATCATTTGTAAAAAGTGTTTAGATTTAACCAATGATTCAGTAATTGTTTCACAATGGTGTGTCTGTATAATTAAAAAAGAACTATTAATGATACCTTGAAAATTCAATCGAAAAAATCCATATCTTAAATTTAAAGACATGCTTGACATGGGCACCAGGCGTACAAAATTACACGAATATATTTGGAATGTTCTTTCATTGAAGGCCCACAATCAAAATTAGTGACACTTTACACTACGTTCACAAAAACCTTAGGAAATATATGTTGCAACCCATATTTTTCCACAACAAACTCTTGTCACCGTCCATTCTTTAATTTTTTGATCTGCACATGATGCTTGCTTCTTGTTTCTATTTGAATTGTGGATGGCTTAACCTAATTGTGATTTCTCTCGTGCATTGGAAGAACCAATAATTTCACAATAGAGCCATTCAAACATTTCTCTTAGTGCATTGCTTCTAGCCACACCACCCCCCGACGCATGCTTTTGAATTATGCACCTCTTGCTCTATAATGCGACTTCTTCATACCTTATGAAAACCACGAACCTTGCATAAAAGGTGTAAGTGAAGTGCAAAATATGCTTCTTTTTCTTCGACTAGCTTTGTTTGCAAATTTAGCACTTTCACACTTGAGCTTTCCATATATATCTTGCATCACAGGTGAAAAATGGGATGGAGTATCATGGGAACCAATTCTATTACAATAACCAAGAAAACCTTGGTTTCCATCTCCTACATACTTAAGAAAACTACATAAAGAATGAAATGGCGGAGGTGCACTTGTGCTAGGGTCCAATGGATATATTGCACCAATACCCCATAGGTCAATGTGCTTGCATCTCGCTTGTCACAGGGCTACTTCAATGTCTCTTTAACAACACTCTTGTTGCCATTGCATCGATGAGTAGTAGCATACTTGGGTGTAAGATCAAGGTGTAGGCTACACGTTGGCCTCTTATTACTGATATCTTGTAATGGAGCTATAGTATATATTAGATCGGGCAATAGTAGTCCTAATACCCTTACACATGTATGGCATTTTGCATGAGATTGATTGCCATATGTTTTTGTTTCGATGATGTACCACCATTTAGTGTCATGCACCATTGGTTGATATATAACCTATACAAATACACATACAATTAGCATATCAAAAGTCAAGACATGAGGTTAGATATATATGTATAGGAAACACATTAATAAAAAAATGCATACTTGCTCACATTGTTGTTGGCAATACTAATCTATCTTTCTTTGTTTGCAAAACTTTGTAGAGTCAATAGTTACATAGCCACTTTCATGGCATTTTATTGTTGTATTATGCCCTTTTTCCACCACGTTCATTTGCCATTTGACATTCAAAATATACACAAAGAAGCGACAAGACTCAAGCCTAAAAATATCTTGGATTATGCCACAATAATCATCTATTTTTCCATTGGCTCCCTCAAAGCTACTAATGACACCGCAATCTTGTGTATTCCTATTGTCATCGATTCTCTGTGTTTTAAAATGCTTACTTTCACACCATATAGCATTGAGCATAGTGCACTGGACCAAAACAAATGCAACCCTGTAAGCAATGTGAATCATTAAAATCAAATCACTTATAACTAATGCAAAACATTATATGTATGTATCTTTAACATGCATCCTTGTGCATACTCCCATTCTTTCGTCGCGATATGCATCCCCTTGTCTCTCTTTGCTCTCTCCCATTTCCTCATGCAACCAATCAACATGAATATCATTTAGAAGTATTACTAGATGGTTATGTTATGCCTTACAAGAGCCATACTGCATCCAAAAGAGAGCTCTTTCTGCTTGCCTTCTTGTCTTTGCATCCTTATATCTTGTAACCCAACATCACTATTAAGGATGCAAGTGAAATTAAGATTATCACTAAATGCTTTATCAGCTCTACTTTAATCTATCCTTTTCCTTGAGGCATAATAGAGGTCATCCTTAAGTCCTCTTCATTGCTCCATAGTCTTGGCAAAGAGCTGTCCACTTGACCAAGAAATTTTGAAATATATACAAGAGACTCTTGTATCAAACAACCCTCGGCTGCCATGATTTCTTTGGGCCTTGCACTTTGCCTCATAAAGTCTTTTAAGGTCTTCATAAAGTGCTCTAGGAAGGACATCTAGATAGTGCCGCATAAAGCAATCTCGCCCACCAAATTCACAATGAGAGGTAGCTCGCTCATCCACCAAATGCACAATGAGATGTAGCCGGCTCGTGAGGAGAATGGTTCGCGGAAAGGAACCCTCCACCAAACAACCCACCTGCCATAATGCGGGCACCATCCAACGTGGTGGGATCTATTGCTTTGGAGCTCACATACCTGGAAAAAAAAAATAGCATGTTATACTTCATGTGCATTTTGAATAACTTTCAAATCAAAGTCCAAGGTATAATGAAGGGTGTGGTGCGTGGGAAATACCTCACAAGCTTGCCCACCTTATAAATACATTTCTTCAAAGTCTTCTTTGCATAATGCTCGATGTTAGAAAGTAATATGAACTGTGTATATAAGAGCACATGTATGGTTGATTAATAGATTTGAGGTCTCCCAAAATTTAATTTGAATGTACAACACTTGGGAAACACTTGGAGCATTTTATGCCAATCTTGAGACTTCAAGCTGCATAGTTATTCCACACCTCTTTTCTTTTAGTAGTTGTAAAGGCTCCAATCAATGATCTCATACTTCTAGTGGGACTACGCAAAGTAGTGATGGCTTGCTTCACTTGCTTCTCCTCCTGCTTTGATAGAATCTAGTAAGGTGCATACGAAAGACAAACGCACCCACCCTCCTCTCGTGGCCAAGCTTGATGCATTCTTCTTGGGACCCACAAATCCTCCCTTACACTAACATTGTCTCTTTTACCAATCACATGTTCTTAAATACCAGATGCTACATTCTTGAAGATGTGCATGGGATCAAGAAGATAGTTGACCTTGAGATGGGTCCAAAATGATAGCTGAAAAAAGATGGAGTACCTGCACAAGAGATGCCAAACAATATTGCTCTATGTAATCTTTAATCCCATAGACTACACCAAATAATATTGAAAAACATTACCATACCTATTCATGCCATCTAGAGGAAGCACTTGTGAAGGCTCCCAAATGCGCTTCTAATCTTTTGCACGAAGTATTTGTGGAGGAATTTCACTCTTACTAGCAACATATTTAGGATGATCTGATGGGAGAAATTGATAATGATTATCGAATATGGCCTTATTCAAGTTGTTGGCATACTCTTATACCAACAAAGAACCACAAATGGCACATGCATGTTTACCCAATATTTTCAAATCTGTTAAAATATAAAACAAGTTAAAATAAAGAGGTGTTTATAATTAAAATAATGAAAAGTATGAGTAGAGAGTTAATTAGAATTCTTACTAGAACAATCATTGTATCCTAGGATGTCATGCATTGTCCACATCAACACCACTTTCAAGTCCAAGTATTGAGAGGAGGGAGGCCTACTAACGTGAACTACTACAACACCTCTCCATAGTTCCTCCAACTCATGAATCAATGGTTTGAGACAAACATCCATGTGCTTTACTTTATGTTTCCCTTGAATTAGAAGGGATAACATAAGATGTCCCTTCTTGATTACCATTGATGGTGGAAGATAAGCACAACTAGCCACACACTGTATGCAATGCTTCTAAAATTAAATGAATTCACACCATCTATACTTAGTCCAAGTCTCAAGTTTTTGGGCTATGTTTTAAAGCTGGGTCACTCATCTTCAACATGATTCCAAGCAAGAGTGTCTATGGGAATTCTTCACATGCCATCGTATGATTGATGCAAGGAATGCCATGACATGAGCTTTGCTATAGATTTGCACTTGAACATTTGTTTGATGCGAGGAATTATAAGAAAGTTCGCAAGATTTTACAAGGGTACATCAAAATTGGACATTTGTTCTATACCTTGCCTTGGAACAACGTTGAGCCTCCTTATGCATCCCACGAAAGAGAATGCAATCATTGATGCATGCATGCATGCGATCATAATCCAATCCTCCAAGAGATGTCACATAGCCAATATCATAAATGATTAAAATATATAGATTTATTCATTGCAAGTTGAATAACTACTAATTCTAACTTGTAGTTTAGAATGCTTACTTCAGTAACATGTTAAGACCTCACTACTCCATCCATAAATTGTTTGTAGATTGAGTAGTTCAAGTGAAGCACGTAGAATAGAGAATGTGCACCCTTCAAATATTAGTGTCGATGAAGCTCTGAAAAGATGCTCTTGTTCCATATCATCGTGGTCCATCTTTTTGGGATCATCCCTAAACAGATGCCGCACCATATCATCAAACACTTCCTCTTCCACGACTTCGTGGGGTGAACGGCTATTGTCATCCTTTTCCCATTTTTCCCATTCATCTCTGATGGCAGATCTTGAAGCTCCCGTATCATCTCATTCACACTTTGCATGATCACGTCGAGTGTAGGGCACCATGTTAGGGTGTAGTATTGCATCCTATTCCAATTAGAGTACATATGAAAACATAAGTAATTTGCATACCATCAGTAGTTTGGACACTATCAGTTTGCTTTTACTCACTATAAACCTATTTGATTCCATTCCCATACATGGAGATATGATTCAACATACTTTGACGTGCACAGACAATGCATCCTTGACATCGATTACATATATACTTGATCCTTTGTTCCAACTACACATCGCGATCATAGTGATGCATTGACTCATCTTCGCGAGAATTGTTCCAGGAGATTGATGACATCCTGTTGTTGACACAAAACCAAACATATCGATCAATAGTTTTTGATAGTATGTCTCTATGATTTCTTGTTTCATAATTAGCAAACATCTATCTGTAAATTGTTTGTAAATTGGGTGAGGTAAACTAACACACACTTTTACACGCGCTTTTACACGTGCCCGTCTACATCAAACCTAAACGCAGCCGTTGTTTTCTCATTCCAAACTCACATTTCTTTACTTCACCTCTCACTCTCAAGGTTTTGCCACCAAGCATACGAGGGACTACTCCAAGAATAGCTACTTAGGTGGCAGAGGACATACACACAAGCAGATTCAGAAGGAGAACTCACCTCTCAAGAGGTGAGTGACTTTGCCCTTTTCCTTTGCTTTACTTTGTTTATGCAAGTGTCCATGGTGCTTTCTTTGTCTTCTACCAGTATGTACTTCTTGCAAGGTGTCATGAAAAGGACATGAGTCCTGTCTAGCCCTATCATTTTGTCAATGGTGGTTGGTTGGTTGGCCTTTTTTTTTCAAAAGTGTTTTGAAAGGAGCGCATGGAGGAAGGCATGTATTCCAGCATTTGGCCTGTGTTAACATAGTGTACATGTGCTGCTACACGCACTTCTACATAGAATTATACTCGTGGTTCTACACGAGATTCTACACGTGTTTCTAAGGCATGATGCTTGATGCACAAATTATTCTGATGCATGATGCACACAAATGCTTTTTTTGTAGTTAATTTGAAGAATCTAGATTCATCATCCGATCCATTTGTGGATGATGGGCACATCCCTGAATCAAATTAGCTTGCTGATTATATGAAAGCCTATCCCCCTCTTAGACACCCTTATATGGTCTTTCCGACAACCCCATTATGAGCACACAGGTCACCCAACAACCTTTTGTACCTACGAGTTCGAGACCACAGTCACATGCACAGTCATGTACACACTCCCCCCATGACTCCACCCATAGTATGGAGTAGAGTAGATGCCATTGTAGGGAGAGTGCGAGTGGAGGTTGCAGCAGACGTTGTGGTAAGGGGAGTGATAGGCCATGTGGTGAGAGAGGAGATAGAGGGAGAAAATGAAAGGGAGGGGTTAGAGGGGATAGTGAGAATGAGGAGGCGGTGACATAGGTAGGGGGAGACATATATTATGATGTGACAGATAGGAGGCAGAAAATGATGGATGCAAGGGGGAAAGAAGTGATGGAATATATGCATAGGGTGGTCTCCAATTTGTATAAAATTTATTTTATAAAATTTGAATATCAAAATGGCCGTTTAGTTGGGAAGGTCATTGATGTTGTACATAGTCAGTATCCCAATCCCCCATATGCGACATTCTTGGATGTATGGGAAAAGACAAGAATAAGGGAGATCTTAAGTAATAAAAGATCCCACCTAAAGAAACTCACACATGGTGATCGGGTAAATCAAGCTGCAAGTTATTATACCACCGAGAAATCTATCATTGCCCACAAATGCGAGTGCAAGGAGCCAAAGAAACAAGCAAAGGGTGGTGTGAAGGGCAGGTAGCATGTGGAGGCACAGAGGATTAAGATGGAGACCATTGGATTGCTCCATTTCGGATCTGGAGGCATTGAGTCATGGGAGGCAGAGTTCATAACTATCTCTAAACCTTATTTGATTTATTACTTGCATTGATTCTATGAATATTTTGTTCTTACAAACTATGTTACCTCACAAACGACAGGTTATGGGGAGGAAGCCCATATCCCATGAGGTTGCATATGCTTGTCAGCATAGCAGACGTGACATGTGGGCCCTCTTCAAATCCCAGGGAGGTATTACACAGACACGCAGTTTGAGAAAGCCATGAGAGCATACGGTCGACAGGTACTTGAAACCTCTAAAGTGATGATTTTGGTTTATTTATTTTTGCATTATATAGATATATATGATATCTTACTTGAATAGTCACAAGCTGTTACTACACCTACTGATTCTCCTACCGTTGCCATTTCTCCTAGATGCAAATGAGAGTTGGGCACTCATCGGACATGTATACTAATATGAGCTCACATGATGATGGAGGGAGCAACTCGTCATCTGATGTGTCTGAGTAGTACTCCGCCTTACAATATCACCTCCATATTGAGGATGTGATTGTATATATTTTTTTGTAATTGATGCCATGGGCTTTCTTAGGCATATAAATTTAATTGTATATATTTTTTAAATAATTGAAGCCATGGGCTACTTTGGCATAGGGACGTAGTTTGTAAGTGAAAGCTATAGGCTTATTTCAACATACATAAAATTTTGATAATATTGTCATGCATGTATTAATAATATAACCACTTAAGTTAATTTGATGTCTTTCTTGAATCGCACATGTATAATAAATCTTATGTTTGGATGGTGCAATGCACAAAATCTTCTGTGGATGGTGCAATGCACCCCAAAAAAAATCTGTGCTTGAATGCTAGAATGGGATTCAAGCACCTAATATTATTCTCTAGATTTTATTTATTTTTTGCTCTGTTCATGTGTATAAGCATGTGTACTCTATTCAAAATCCCATGTATCAACGCGGAAATTCTGTTTAAAACATGTATATAACTATAGCAAAACTAGTAAGATGTGTGTATTGGCGCATGTATAAGTACATCCGACTTGTATATGACGCTCCAATTTTGTATGTGAAATATTTTGGAATATACATCACAGTCAGTGTTCAAAATGTATGGTTTTGATGTTTTGAAGGTTTTGAGAAAGTTGTGTTGGTCAAAAAATTTTGGTTTCTGTCCATTATTGCATCGGCATGATTTTGCAGCTTGAATTTGAGTAAGTTAGAGCAATAATTTGAAGAAACTCTGTATGAGAGAGTTTTAGATCCTTTTCAATAGAAAAACTTTGTCCCAGTGAAAATTTTGTGGTTCATTCATTTTCATGCCTGTATGGAGGTTTGAAGTTGTGGTTTTGAGCTAAAAAGTGCATCTAGATTTCCGTGTCAAGAGTTGCAGGTATTAGACGGAGGTCCAGATGGAAGAGTCAGCCATCAAAGGTCAAATCCAAAGGGAAAGAAGAGGGTTCGATCTGCACGAGATGAGCTATCGAGCTCGTCTATCAGATCTACGAGGCAGGCCACGACGATGCTCCGAACAGGGCCATTTTCTATACTCGTATGCATATGCTTGCAAAAGGGCATGCTAAAGATGGTAAAAGCACACGCACACACTAAAGATGGCAAAAACGTACGCTTTCCAAGAAAAGTTGCTTTTGGCCGATTTTTGGAGTCTAGAAAGGCTATAAAAGAAGAGGAGGCATTCATTTACACAAGGCACGCAAATCAAGGCTATACAAAAGAGAAGATAAGGCATGCAGATCGAGGCTACGCCATGAAGGAGAAGATAAGGCACACAGATCGAGGCTACGCCGTGAAGGAGAAGATAAGGCACGCAGATCGAGGCTATGCGAAGGAGCAAACAAGATCAAGATTCGGAGAGTAAGAGTGAGTGCGAGTGAGAGTGTGATTGAGAGTGAGATTTGATCATCTTCATGCGAGTGAGAGTGAAAGTGAGATAGCTTGGGGGTGGATGGGTGGTACGAGCTCCTTCACGGAGTGCTTCTTCTCCGAACTTGTAAAATTGTCATCAATTGGATCAAATTCGAGTTTCCCTTCTTGTTCAATTCGTGATTATTGTCTTGCTGCAATTTTGTTCGTGATTGTGAAAGAACGGTGCGTGACACTTTTACACGCATGTCTCTCGCCATGATTATACACGTGAACATACACGAGCCCATTACTTTTTCTTAGAAGTCAACTTTGGCAGCTAACAACACACGTATGCGCTTGATCCCTTGTAGTGAGAGAGATTTTCGAAGCCCCTCTAGCTGAAGAATCGTTTTGAACTTGGTTTCTCACCTTTTGTGACTACTGGGCAACATCAAGTTCAAGCTACAAAAATTTCCATTGGGACACCTTGACAATACTTCACTATGTTTCTTATAACATTTTCATCCAGTGTCCATTTGAGGAGATCTCATTTGCTGTACTTTTGAATGTGGTTCATGGTAAGTCTCCTTGAGTGAGTCATTCACTTCCGACATCAATTACAACCACATTTTTCCTTTGATCCAACCATGCTTGCAAATTGTTTATATGAAGTGATTCATCTTCGCTGGGACGATTCGTCACTTGTGTTGCCTCTATCGAAGAAGAGTTTGAAGACATCCTACACAAGAAATCCACAATTTAAACACCCATAGATCATATTTTTAACAAATCACAAACAAGGCTTTTACATTCTTAATCTGACACGTGCGTGCCTATCATTGCATCTATTTTATAGTTTACGCATTTATAAGCGCATCTTTTATGGAGTTTACGCATCTATAAGTGCATCTATTGTTCAGTGTGATGCATTTATACACGCATTTTTAGACACGCAGCCATTTAAAAAACCCTATGCGAGTCATCTCTTTGCCACTTTTTTCCTTGCCTCTTTCAAGTGATTGTGCCTTGTTTGTGTGTTGGAGGCCACCTGTAGCAATCAAGCAATGCATCCACACAAGCACCCTATCTAATTCCCAAGCAAGGAACTCACCTTACAAGTAAGATTTCTCTTTCTCCTCTTTGTCCTTTGTCGAAAATTGTTTGCAAGTCGTTTTGTCCTTTGCTTTTGTCTTTGGTGGTAAGGTAGCTATGCTTCTTTGTGAGTTGTGCAACATTTGAAACTTACTCTAGCCTTATATTTTGTACCATGACTGTCAAGTTTTGTTGAAAAAGTAACATCCAAACTATCAACGTCTGGCCTTTTGGTCGGGCACACTCCCAAAAACGCGTCTATATGTGCGTCTAAAAACACAATTATTCAGCAACGGTCATAGACGGGTTTTTGGCCAAGGCTATAGACACGTTTTTAGATGGGCATTTAAATAGGTTTTTAGATGGGTTTTCAAATGGGCTTTTACATGCGTTTTTTGACGGATGCATACACGCGATTGTGCGTAAGTCATGGTATTTTTTTCATTTTTTGACGAATATATACACTTGTTTCAGTTTCACATTTCGTTTTTGTTCTTTGTTGGTTGCAAAGTGGATTCTTTATAAAATGAAGAAGAGAAGAAGAAATAAAGAAAGAAAGGGGAAGGTAAGGGAAGATAAAGAAGAGAAGTTAGAGGGGAAGAGAAGGAAGAGAAAGTAGGAACAAGAGGGAAATAGAAGGTAAGGGAGTAAGGAAAAGAGAGGAAGAGAGGAAGAGGGGAAGCGAAGGTAGGAAGAAGAGGGAAATAGAAGGAAGAGAAGGTAGGAAGAAGAGGGAAAGAGAAGGTAGAGTAAGGAAAAGAGGGGAAGAGAGGAAGGGAGTAAGGAAAAGAGGGGAAGAGGGAAAGAGAAGGTAAGAGAAGGTAGGAAGAAGAGGGAAAGAGAAGGTAAAGGAGTAAGGAAAAGAGGGGAAGAGAGGAAGGGAGTAAGGAAAAGAGGGGAAGACAAAGAGAGAAGGTAAAGGATAAAGGAGAAGAGGGAAAGAGAAGGTAAAGGAGTAAGGAAAAGAGGGGAAGAGAGGAAGAGAGTAAGGAAAAGAGGGGAAGACAAAGAGAGAAGGAAGAGAAGGTAGGAAGAAGAGGGAAAGAGAAGGAAGAGAACAAGGGGAAGAGAAGGAAGAGAAGGTAGGAAGTAAGAGGGGAAGAGAAGGTAAGGGGAGAAGGTAAGGGAGTAAGGAAAAAAGAAGGTAGAAGTAAGAGGAGGAGATAATTAAAAGAAGGAAAGAAGTATAAGGGGAAAAGGTAAGGGAGTAAGAGGAAGAGAAGATAAGAAGTAAGAGAAGGAGGTAAGGAAGAGGGAAATAGAAGGTAATGGAGTAAGTAAAAGTAAATGAATCAATGACGATAGATGCTATGTTTTTTTTGGGTGCAGATTCTTCATGGATCCAGGTCTTCATCCGATCCATTTGCGTATGGCATTTGGTTTGCGGAGATGCTACATCATTTTGGTCACCAACCTAACCTAGTAGAGCTGACAGAGTATATGTATGCCCATCCCCCTCCTAGATTCCCTGATATGGTCACCCCTCCCTTCCCGAGTGCTAGTGTCACTCCATTTCCATCTGTGCCTATGAGTCCAACGACACAACATGCTTCTCCTCTCCCACCCCATTGAGGAGACATACTCCTTCCTAGACACACTCATGCACCCCCTCCTAGTAGGCACCATCACATCAGGGCTTACAGCCACCATCACAAATACTCCCTAGCAATGGAGGTTGAGCTCTCCATAGCAGCTTATTTGGACAATCCCCATGACATGTTAGTTCGTTGATTGAGCTTAACACGTTTTAAGTCATAGCTAGTTGCGAAGGTATATGCACAGACTTATGGAATAGGCTATGAAGAGACATCAGCCTAGTTGCAAGGGTGGCAATTGTGAGAGCAATGATTGCAATGGAGATAGAAAAAGGATGGTGATTGCACCAAATGGATATCAAGAATATCTTCTTGAATGGTGATTTGTAAGATGAAGTTTATATGACATAGCCATAAGGATATGCGGATGATGCACATCTCGATTTTTTATGTAGGTTGTGCAAAACCTTATATGGCTTTGAAAATTCACCCAGAGCATGATGTAACAAGATTGGCTAATACCTTGTCACCATTGGATTTGAGATTTCCAATAATGGTTTTTCACTCTATGCTGAAAAGAAAGACAGGGGATTGTGCTTATAGTCATCTATGTTAATGATTTGATTACCACAAGAGATAGTGATGCATATGTATGTGATGTCAGGATGCTCTTGAAGAAAAATTTAAAATGAAGGACTTGTTCATGGCAAAGGAATCAACAATTAGATAGCAACACAGAGGAAGCCTGGACATAAAGAGAAGACCTATTATAAAAATCAGAATGACATCAAAAATGGAAAGTTGCAGCAAAGCAACTATGCATCATCCAGTGGGCATGGTGATGACAGAAATGAGCGCCTCTTTATGATGCAGCACATGGTTAACTCCATGATAGAAAATGTTGCAGATTGTAAAAATGTATGGTTTGTTGATTCAAGTGCTTTTAACCACATGACTAGTCATGGTGAGTGGTTCAGTGGTCAGAAACCTGGAAAAGCCAGGTTATGTTGAAACAGGTGATGATACTGCTCATCCAATTGCACAGGTTGGTAAGGTGCCATTGGCTATGCAGAATGGAAGAACAAAGTGCTTGTCAAATGTACCAAACATCACCAAGAACTTGATCTCATTTGGCCAAATGGTAGAGCAGGGTTTGCAGGTCAGATTTAACCCTGATGGGTGCTTTGTTGAGGATTTGAAAAATCAGTGCCGCTTGGTTGCAAAAGGCAAAAGAAATGGTAGAATGTTTACCTTGGATGCTGATATCCCAAAAGTGCAGGCTACTATGTTTGCGCATGGAAGAGGTGTCATTGCAGATATTGAAATATGGCACAAGCGCATTGGGCACGTGAACATACAAAGGCTGAAATCTATGCAAACACAGAGTATTGTTGCAAGTTTGCCAAAGTTCAGAGCGGATGGAATGCAAAAGGTATGTGAAGCATGCCAAATGGGTAAGCAGGCCAGACATGCATTTCCACGCAATGCTAAAGTAAGCAATAGGGCTTTGGAAGTGATCCACTCTAATGTGTGGACAACCAAAGCTGCTTCTCTTGGTGGATGCCACTATCCCGCCCCTATCCGTCACATCATAGCAGATCACTCCCTCCACCTCTCTCATCTCCTCCTCATCCTCACTGTCTCCTCTAACTCTTCTCGCTCTATCTCCTCTCTCACCGCGTGCCCTACTACCTCCCCCACCAAAGCACCCGCCGCATCCACCACTCCCACTCTTCCTACTGCTGCGGGTGGAGTCACGACTGGCGGATTGTCTACCTGATGGTGGCTGTGAGCCCTGACGTGACGGTGGCTCTGAGGGAGTACGTGATGGTGGCTATGAGCCCTAACGTGACGGTGCTTGGGAGGGTGTGCGTGAGTGTGTCTGGGATGGGGTATGTCTCCTCAGTGGGCATGGAAGAGGAGAAGCTGCATGCCATCTCATCGGACTCGCAGGCATAGACAGTGTCGGGAGGCTAGGAAAAGAAGAAATGCCTCTATAGCTACCTACCCAGCAGCCTTGGAAGACACAACAAACACAAGGGGCACCACTAGCACGATGCTAGAAACAGAAATCTCTCAAAACACCACACAGAGATACCTCAAACTCTGTATTCCACAAGATAATCAAAGCCCGCACACTTGTCCACAATAATGAAAAAGAAATCCCTCTTTCACAATCCAGCTGGCTCCACTCGGCTTCCTTCACTCCCTTCGGCTAGTAGTCTCCTTTTGCATCCTAAAGGTGGCCACCCTCACACCAGTTTCTTCTCTGCATGCATGCTACTGGCCTCTACCACCCTGATAGCAACACCAAGCCACCGAGAGAGAAAAAAAACCAACACTCTCATTGTCGGCTGCACCAGTCGCCCAACTTTAGTACCCACCAGCCTCTACACTTCAAGCCTGTCGATGTTGCCACCTTATCTTCAACAGCCACAAACACCTTCAGCCCCCTTGTCTGTTGGTGTTTCCCAGTCGCCACTAGCAGCTGTCTGTCGCTAGTAGCTACACCAACACCCTCCACGTCCTTGCTTCTCTCGCATCCAGCCGATAGTCCTCTCCCGCCTGTCGCCCACCAAGCACCTCTGTTTTACCAACGCACACCCTTCTTATTTTCAAAGGCGGTTCCCTCTTGTCCTTCTCATCTCGTCCATCGCCAGCACCACAGCTGTCATGGGCGACCAAGCAACTCACCGGCTCTGCACTTGCCAAAAAAATCCTTTGTTTCCAGGCGGCAACTCACCTTCCCTCGCTATAGCTCTGCCAAATCACCCTTTCAAGCCTCGTAGCACAAGGCGGGAACCTTCAACGGCTTTGAAGTATCACCAGAGCGCGTCCACATCAACGAGCGGCCACACTCTTCTCCACGCTGGCTCTCCTCGCCAACCTTGCACTCACACACCTTAACACCTCTCCGTTAGCTCTCTCTAGAAGTATCCCCTTGGTCTCCAGGCGGCAACTCCCACAAGCTCTCTCCTCGCCAACCTTCTTGAAGGTTGCGCTGGTAGCAAAGAAAGCAGCTGTTGGAAATCATGGATCTAGGACTAGGCTAGCCTATGGAGGCTCAAACATAATGCTAAACATGATTATAAACAAATGACAAACAGCAATACAAAGCAACACAAGATGCACTTACTTGACCAAGAGATTGTGTACTTGACAATGAGTTGTTATATTACATTACATTGAAATGACCCTTTATATAGGTCCAAGTACCATATGGGCTTTGCCTTTGCATGTGGGATAACTCCTAGCCTTCACCACATTCATCCACATCCCTTTGACCTTGTCTATGATATGACATAGATCACTTTTTCTAACACCCTTCCTTGATCATGGCATATCATAATGCCCTTTCTTGCTTCTAACATTACATGAAAGAAAAAGCTTAACTCATAAGGAGTATAGCTCTACAGTACATAAAAGAAATTAGCATCGCTCATAGGGAGCATAGCTTCTACATTGCGAAAAGAAAATAGCATGTCATGAAATCATTCCTACATGAAAACATTCCTCTCCCATACCCCATCATCATCATAGCATCATCATCATCATATCCATGGGCATCATCATCATTTGTTGGTCATGGAGACCCAACGCCCCATCAATCCCCCCTTGAGGGCTACATGGCCTACTGAGAGATATTGTGGGCATCATAAAAATAACACATAACCTACATCATCGGTGGTTAGAGGTGTCCATACATTTGGGTAAGAGAGGGCATAATTCATTCGTCATTATGACATGTGAGCCATGACATAATAATTAACATAGATAGCATCTTGTTCATTGACATCTTCGTCTTTGTCTCCATCCATTTTTGCATCTCTGTCTGCATCTTCATATGCATCTTCATTTTGCATAGCATCTTCTTCGTCCTGACATTGCACATAGACTGGACGTGCGTGCATTCCCATCCTTGAGGTATTTTCATAATGCAGAGAATTTTCCAAAAAGAGGTAAAAGAACATCCTTCCTTAAGTACCATATGAACAACCTCTTAAAGGTTTTTCAAACCTTAGTCTCAAAATAAAGAATAAATCCTTTATTTCAAGTGAGAAAAACGGCTCCACCGGCACCGCCCGTTTATTGCTGCGCTGATTTCGGATTTGTCAGGAGCTCCACGCTGCGCTACTGTGATCTGGTCAACTGCATCACTTGCTTCTCTTCAAGCACTCCCTCTTCCGGCTGTTGTGTAATATTCTAAGATGTGCTGGGTGCTGATCATCCGTTACCTCGCTGCCGTCAGCTTCTCCCATTGCCTTCTAACCGGTTGGCTGTATCTGCAACTTCTGGCGCATTCGTTGCTGCTACAAAGCAATTCACGAAGGGGCATGGTTCCCAACTTGTGAAGTGGTGCAGCTCCTTCACCCCACTTGTGGTGCCAGCTTTCAAGCTGCCTTCATGGCCAGCTACTTGCGCAGTGCTCCCTTCTTACTATGGCCTTTGTAGCCTCTTCTTTGGTGTTGGTCTTGAGAGACGACCACTCAATGAGGCCTCGACTGCTGCTTACTGGTTGTTCCAAGGATGAACTATTGGGTTCTAAGCTTGTGCATATCCACTTTCTCTTCTTTACTCTCTCTCAATCAAATAAGAACAACAAGAAATATCTCCCTTTGAGAGTCTAAAGGGCTCTAAACTAAAGAGACCAACACAATAATCCTAATGAAAGAGATTAGTGCTAATGATGTGAAAAATACTAAGCTAAGCTAAGAGAGATAGACCTAAGCTATTGGAGAGCTAAACCTACCAGATCCCTAATGGTGCAAAGACTAATGCAATAATTTTGTTATTCCTTCTTCTCAATGGCACTTCCTTTTGCGGGCACCATATTGAAGGGAAATGGCAAAACAACTAAACTAAGCTAAGCCATTGCCAACCAGGCTCTGATACCATGTTGGAAATCATGGATCTAGGACTAGGCTAGCCTATGGAGGCTCAAACATAATGCTAAACATGATTATAAACAAATGACAAAGAGCAATACAAAGCAACACAAGATGCACTTACTTGACCAAGAGATTGTGTACTTGACAATGAGTTGTTATATTACATTACATTGAAATGACCCTTTATATAGGTCCAAGTACCATATGGGCTTTGCCTTTGCATGTGGGATAGCTCCTAGCCTTCACCACATTCATCCACATCCCTTTGACCTTGTCTATGATATGACATAGATCACTTTTTCTAATAGCGGCCAGTTGGCTGCTCTTTCGCTTGCCACTTGGTGTTGTTTATATATATATATATATATATATTTAAAAGGTGGTTCCATGCCACACTGCAGTGCCTATATGGCCTTTATCAAATCTTTTGAAACATCGGAATCCACACAAATACCACGTCTCATCACCATGGCTATTATGCCCAAACCCTCTGCTATGTGGAGACATACGGCCATTCCAAATTTGCATAGTATATCCAAACTCAAGCACAAAGAGAAAATTATATTTCTCGTCCCATCCTGTGTAGCTTCTGCCTAATTGTTTTTACACCTTCTTTCAATTCAATCCTCAAATCTGGCCCTTTAAATCCTTGAATCTCCTTACAAGAGGTGATAAACAATTCTGGAAAATGAGACAGCATATTAACATACCTAACTTTTTCTACACTCGAGAGATCCGGACATAGCATTCCTTCAATCAGTTCCTGCTTCTTCTTCACTTCTATCTTTGGCTACAGTAATTCCTCGATCACTTCATATGACCCCAAAGTGTCTTCTCCCTCTCAGTACCCACTTCATGCACTTCTTTATCTTCATTACCTTGTTGCTCTGATATTAGGAAAGCCACATCTGCCTCTTCTTCACTAGAAGCAGTAGTCGATGAATCCATCTCTGATTCAGAAGTACTGGTGGTAGTTTCCTCTTCACTCGAATCCTGTGGCCTCTCCCACACATCATTCAAAGATCTCCTACTATGCATCTCAAAAGATTTTTTATTACCCCGCTTATTATGCAAAGAAATGGTCCCATACCTCCAGTCTTGTACTGCAACCAAGGTCGTCCAGGAATAATTAGAAAAGCACCAAGACCCGCATTCAAAGATCTCCTACTATGCATCTCAAAAGATTTTTTATTACCCCGCTTATTATGCAAAGAAATGGTCCCATACCTCCAGTCTTGTACTGCAACCAGGGTCGTCCAGGAATAATTGGAAAAGCACCAAGACCTGCATTCAAAGATCTCCTACTATGCATCTCAAAAGATTTTTTATTACCCCGCTTATTATGCAAAGAAATGGTCCCATACCTCCAGTCTTGTACTACACCCACTCGCAACCAGGGTCGTCCAAGAATAATTGGAAAAGCACCAAGACCCGCAGGCATCACATGAAAATCTACAGTAGCTTTGACATTAAAAGCTTCAATTTCCAACTCCTTTACCATACCAAGACATTTTACCTTTTGATGATTAGCCATCCTAATTCGAAAACCAGAAACCCCAGACACCCTGACTGCTCCACACATGATTGGGTAATCACACAGATTTGAGCTCCTCCATCTATATAGGTCTAACCAAGGTTCCTACCTTTACTCCACACCTCCACAATAGGGCAAATATCTGGAAGCTCTTCTAAAGATAGTACTTTGACTGACCTCTTCTCTGACTCCTTTTCCATTGGATTCACAAGTCCCTTCCATTGCCTTCTCAATTTTGGCACCATCTCCACCAACTGCCCAAAGGTAATGTTGGCCTTCCTGTTTACCATATCAGATTTCAAGTCATAGCTGGTTTGCCCATCCCCCAGTGGGAAGTCTGACACCTGGAACCTTCTACGAGGCTTCCGTTTCCTTTTAGCTTTCACATCTTCTCCTTCCTGTTGCTTCCCCTTCTTACGGCTGGGTCCAGCCACCCCCTTTCCTTCTCTTTCATCCGTTCTGTGCTTGCCAACGGGCATCACATCCCCTTCTTCTCTTACCTGAACATTCTCCAGAGTAACAACATTCACGACCTTTGCCTTCCCCTTCTCCTCAGTTGTGATTCCACTTCAATACCATAGTCGTTTGACCTGTCAGGTAACTGTGAAGGTAGTGGGTACATATCACCACCCATTCGCTGAGGCTTATCACAATCTGTACTTAGATGACCAAGCTCACCACAATTCCAGCATGTAGGGATGAAACGAAGGCCCCTATCACGACCACGTCCATACCCTGCTTGTCCATCTCCCCCTTCTTGATTATTGCCTCTACCTCTACCACGTCCACCACCTGTACTTCCCATTAAACTTAAGCTCAAATTCTTCATAGGATCGACCATCTGTTTCATATCCTGTCGCAATCCCTCATCAAAACCTACAGGAACCATAGGTACTCCTTGACTAGCTTGTGGTACCATCTGCATAGCCTGGGCTTCAGCGGGCTTCATCCTCTCAATCACTGCATTCATGGGTGTAGCCTCCACTCTACGAATCTCCGACTGTGCTACAACTGGAATCATCCCCAGCTGATTCATCCGTTGCAACTTCCAATCCTTTGATTTGGCAATCTCCACCGCATCCTCATAAGACCTGGGCTTCTTTAATTCCACCTTCCAGAGCGAATACTCCTCTTAAGCCCGGTTACAAACTTGTTTTTCTTCATCATGTCATGAGGTACCTGGTCTTCCCCTAAAGCCCTGCATAAAGTCTCCCACAGCAAAGAGAATTTCTTCACATAATCATCAATTGATTCTAACTCACCCTGTATTAGAGCTTGCACCTCATGCCAAACCTTGTCGGGGTCTTCTACCTTCTTAAACCTGTTGCTAACTGCTGTCTTTAATCCATTTTCAATCATATCGATACGTGGAACAGCAACCCTCAATGACTCCTCATAAGCTCTATACCAGGTCCTTGCATCCCCTTTTTCAAGCAGATGCTCAGTAGCCGCAACACCTGTACCGACTCAATTCTTTCAAGGAAGTTTGCTACATCTTCATTAGGACCACCAAAAACTCTGGATAAGACATCATTTTAATCCCCAAACTTCACCTCAAGACAAACACCTTCCCTAAAACCCTCAACTCCTAGGGTATACACCCTTGTAAACTGAGAAAAAAACCTGAGGTATCCATAGTGGGGGCACCAGAAAGCTGTCGAGAGGCAAGGAAAAGAAGAAATGCCTCTATAGCTACCTACCCAGCAGCCTTGGAAGACACAACAAACACAAGGGGCACCACCAGCAGGATGCTGGAAAAAACAATCTCTCAAAACACCACACAGAGATACCTCAAACTCTGTATTCCACAAGATAATCAAAGCCCGCACACTTATCCACAATAATGCAAAAAAATCCCTCTTTCACAATCCAGCTGGCTCCACTTGACTTCCTTCACTCCCTTCGGCTAGTAGTCTCCTTTTGCATCCTAAAGGTGGCCACCCTCACACCAGCTTCTTCTCTGCATGCATGCTACCGACCTCTACCACCCTGATAGCAACACCAAGCCACCGAGAGAGAAAAAAAACCAACACTCTCACTGTCGGCTGCACCAGTCGCCCAACTTCAATACCCACCAGCCTCTACACTTCAAGCCTGTCGACGTTGCCACCTTATCTTCAGCAACAGCCACAAACACCTTCAGCCCCCTTGTGTGTCAGGGTTTCCCAGTCGCCACCAACAGCAGGTGTCTCTCGCTAGTAGCTACACCAACACCCTCCACGTCCGTGCTTCTCTCGCATCCAGCCAACAGTCCTCTCCCGCCTGTCGCCCACCAAGCACCTCTGTTTTACCAACGTACACCCTTCTTATTTTTAAAGGCGGTTCCCTCTTGTCCTTCTCGTCTCGTCCATCGCTAGCACCACAGCTGTCATGGGCGACCAAGCAACTCACTGGCTCTGCACTTGCCAGAAAAATCCTTTGTCTCCAGGCGGCCACTCACCTTCCCTCGCTGCAGCTCTGCCAAATCACCCTTTCAAGCCTCGTAGCACAAGGCGGGAACCTTCAACGGCTTTGTAGAATCACCAAAGCGCTTCCACATCAACGAGCGGCCACACTCTTCTCCACGCTGGCTCTCCGCCAACCTTGCACTCACACACCTTAACACCTCTCCGTTAGCTCTCTCTAGAAGTATCCCCTTGGTCTCCAGGTGGCAACTCCCACAAGCTCTCTCCTCGCCAACCTTCTTGAAGGTTGCACTGGCAGCAAGCAAGCGGCCAGTTGGGTGCTCTTTCGCTTGCCACTTGGTGGTGTTTATATATATATATATATATATATATATATATATATATTTAGAAGGTGGTTCCATGCCACACTGCAGTGCCTATATGGCCTTAATCAGATCTTTTGAAACACCGGAATCCACACAAATACCATGTCTCATCACCATGGCTATTATGCCCAAACCCTCTGCAATGTGGAGACATACGGCCATTCCAAATCTGCATAGTATATCCAAACTCAAGCACAAAGAGCAAACTATATTCAACTGGTGTCCCTTGTAGATTTCAATATTTACAGTCTAGATTAGGCTCTCTCTCTCCACGTAAACCAGCATATGTACATCCATTTCTATCATGGGCTCATCAAAGCCCCAATCATTGACATTCTCATGCTCTTCCACCTCTTATTTGCACACATCCAAGACACCCTCTTGACAAATAGAAAGCTCATACAATAAAAACTTCAAGTCTCAAGCAGCTGCTTCAAAGAAAAATGCATGTACTAACTCACTGCAAAGCCATTCAGTCTGTACATTTGCCAGGGCATTCAGGGCAAAGTTTTATTGCATACCAAGCATCCCATATGCACACGGACTCAAAACACCTTTACAAAATTTTGTCTGACAACGGTAGTGGAGTGACCTGGATACTCGGGGGCGGGGTATAGATACCAGGCATGGAAGGAGGGGGATGGGCATACATGTACTCTATAAGCTCAACTAGACCAGGATGGCACCCAAAATGATTTAGCATCTCCATCATCCAAGTACTGTACACAAATGGATCGGATGAAGAACCTGGATCCATAAAGAATCTGCAAAAATAAAAGTATATACATGATTACATCAAAGCACAAATAGCACATATGATTTTGTGAAGGCAAGCCATATGCAGATGGGATCATCTCTCTGAAGAACCTGGATCACAAGCATGGGTGAAACACAGTCGCGTGTATACACCCGTCCAAAAACGCATGTATATGCACATGAATGTTCTGCGCAGACAGGATACACACAGACATACACGCGTTCCTACACGTGGCCTGCGAATTTTTTTTTTTGAAAGCGACCGACCTCCAACAAATCGTCCTTATAAAAAGGCCACTGTCGCCTACTGTCACAATCGTTTCACCAGATGGCAACCAGAGAAGGAGAAGGACGGAGACAAGCGCATAAAGGAAAGAGACAGGACAAAGGACAAACTGACTCACCTCTAAAAAAGTGAGTCTTCTTTTTGGTTGGTTTCCTTCACCCGTGTGTGCTCCTTGTCTACTCCTTGCACTTAGGTTTAGTGCTCTATTGGAAGAGGCGGCAACGAAGGAGAGTAAATCTTTAGTTTGAAAATGTTTATTTGGAGAAGGCGGGTTATTTTTAGGTATGGACAGGTCATCGCGTGTAATCGCGCGTGTATTTTCGCATTTATAAAAAGTCAGCCGCATTTATACATGCGATTTTTAGGATGTAGCCACGTTAATACACGCAATTTTTAGGATACAGCCGTGTTTATACACACGATTTTTAAGATTTAGCCGCGTTTATACACACCCTTTTTAGGATGTAGCCGCGTTTATATAGGCGATTTTCAGGATGTAGCCGCGTTGATACACACAATTTTTATACTCTCAATAAAAACTGATTATGATTTTGTGTTTACTCTTTTGTACATAGGATGTCATCAACCTCCTCAAGCAGTTCTGGTGAGGATGAGACAATGCGTCATCGTAATCGCGATGTGTGGTTGGGACAAAGGATCAAATGTATGTGTAATTGATGTCAAGGATGCATTGTACGAGCGCGTCGAACTACCTTGAATCACATCTCCATGTATGGAGAATGGAATCAAACAGGTTTAGAGGTGAGTAGATGTAAATTGATAGTATTCAAATGACTCATGGTATCCAAATTAAATTAATGAAGTTGTAATATATATACTCTAATTGAAGCAGGATGCAGTACCACACCCTAACATGGTGCCCTACGTGCGGCGAGAGTATGCAAAGAGTCGACGAGATGATGCTGGAGCTTCGGGATCTATTGTCAGAGATGAGTGGGAAAGGGATGACGATAGCCCTGCACCCCACAAAGTTGTGGAAGAGGAAGTGTTTGTTGTTGATGATATGGTGCGGTATCTTTTTAGGGATGATCCCAAAGGTATGGACAACGATATGGACGACGATGATATGGAACAAGAGCATCTTTACAAGGCTTCATCGACACCAATTTTTGAAGGGTGCACATTCTCTATTTTACGTGCTTCACTTGAACTACTCAATATACAAACAGTTTATGGATGGAGCAATGCAAGTCTTGACGCATTATTGAAGTAAGCACTTGCAAATTTGAATTAGTGGTTTAGGGTTTACGATTTAGGACTAATTGATGATATTGGATGCACGCTATTATCAAACATGCTTCCAAAGGGAAATAGACTACCCACCTCAAGAGACATAGCGAGGCGCTATGTGACATCTCTTGGAGGATTGGATTATGATCGCATATATGCACGCATCAATGATTGCATTCTCTTTCATGGGATGCATAAGGAGGCTCGACATTGTCCCACTTGTGGTGAAGCAAGGTATAGAACAGATGTGAAGAGTTTTGATGTACCTCGTAAAGTCTTGCGACACTTTCCTTTAATTCCTCGCATCAAACACATGTTCAAGCAGAGCTCATGTCATGGCATTCCTCACATCGATCGGATGATGGCATGTGGAGAATTCCCGTAGACACTCCTGCTTGGAAGCATATTGAACATGAGTGGCCCAGCTTTAAAACAGAGCCCAGAAACTTGAGACTTGGCCTAGGTATGGATGGAGTGAATCCATTTGGTTTCAAAAGCATCGCATATAGCGTGTGGCCAGTTGTGTTGGTGAATTACAACCTTCCACCATCAATGGCAATCAAGAAGGGACATCTTATGTTATCCCTTCTAATTCCAGGGAAACATAAAGTCAAGCATATGGATGTTTATCTCGAACCATTGATTGATGAGTTAGAGGAACTATGGAGAGGTGTTGCGGTGGTGGACATTAGTAGGCCTCCCTCCTCTCGACACTTCGACTTAAAGTCAAGCATATGGATGTTTATCTCGAACCGTTGATTCCAGGGAAACATAAAGTCAAGCATATGGATGTTTATCTCGAACCGTTGATTGATGAGTTGGAGGAACTATGGAGAGGTGTTGCAGTGTTGATGTGGACAATGCATGACTTTCCAGGATATAGCGATTATTCTGGTAAGAATGCTAATTATCTCCCTACTATAATACTATTGGCTATATTAATTATAACTATTGACTTTATTATTCTAACTTATATTTATATTTTAACAGATTTGAAAACATCGGGTAAACATGCATGTTCTGTTTGTGGCCCTTCGTTTTAGTACACATGAGTATGCTGACAGTTTGTGTAAGACCATATTCGATAATCATCATCGATTTCTCCCGTCAGATCATCCTAAATATGTTGCTAGTAAGAGTAACATTCCTACACAAACACTTCGTGCAAAAGATTGGAAGCCTATTTGGGAGTCTACAAATATTCTTCCTCCAGATGGCATGAACAGGTATAGTAATGTTTTTCAATCTTGTTTTGTGTAGTCTCTAATTGGATTAAGGATCACATAGAGCAATCCCTTGTGTAGGTACTCCATTTTTTTTCGGCTACCATATTGGATCCATCTTAAGATCAACCATCTTCTTGATTCCATGCATATCTTCAAGAATGCAGGATCTGGTATTTGGGAACATGTTATTGGTAAATGAGACAATGTTAGCGTACGGGTGGACTTGCGGGTCGCAAGACGTATGCGTCAAGCTTGGCCACGAGAGGAGGGTGGTGGGCACGTTCGTCTTCCGCCCGCACCATGGATTATATCAAAGAAAGAGGAGAAGCAAGTAAAGCAGGCCATCACCACTTTGCGTACTCCCACTGGATGCATGAGATCATTGAAGGGAGCCTTTACAACCACTAAGAAAAGAGGCGTTGAGCAACTATATGGATTGAAGTCCCACGATTGGCACAAGATGCTCCAAGTAAGTGTTTTCCAAGTCTTGTACGTTGAAATTAAATTTTGTAATGCCATAAACCATACATACATGTGGTCTTATGTGCACAGTTCATACTACCTACTAGCATCGACCATTGTGCAAATAAGAGTTTGAAAAAATGTATTTATAAGATGGGCGAGCTTGTGAGATATGTAAAACCCATGTCAAATCACCCTTCATTATACCTTGCAAAATGAATGTGCATGAGGTATAACATACTATTCATTTTTTTTTCAGATATGTTAGTTCCAAAACAATTGATCCAGCCACATTGGATGATGCACGTGTTATGGCAGTGGAGGTGGTTTGTTTGGTAGAGGAGACTTTTCTACGAACCATTCTCACAAGTCAACTACATCTCATTGTGCATTTAGTGGACGAAATTGCTTTATGTGGCACTATGCATGCACATTGGATGTTCTTCCTAGAGCGCTTCATGAAGATCTTAAAAGACTTTGTGAGGCAAAGCGCAAGGCCCGAAGGAAGCATGGCCGAGGGTTGGTGGATACAAGAGTCTCTTGTATATATTTCAGAATTTCTTGGTCAGGTGGACAACTCTTTGCCACGACTATGGAGCAATGAAGAGGACTTGAGGATGACCTCTATTGTGCCTCAAGGAAAAGGACAGAGTAAAGTAATTGACAGAACATTGATTGATAATCTCAATTGCACTTGCATCCTTAATAGTGATGTGATGAGCAGATGGGTTACAAGATATGAGGATGCAAAGACAAAAAGGCAAGCAGAAAGAGCTCTCTTTTGGAGGCAACATGGCTCTCGTAAGGCGTACCCTAAGCATCTAGCAACACTTCCAAATGATATCCATGTTGATTGGTTACATGAGGAAATGGAGAGAGCAGAGAGCGACGAGGGGTTGCATATCACGGTGGAAGAATGGGAGTATGCAAGAGGATGCATGTTAAAGGTACATAGAACTAATGTTTTGCATTAGTTGTAAGTGATTTGCTTTTAATATTTATTCACATTGCTTACACAAATATTGCTTCTATTTTGGTCCAGTGCACTATGTTCAATGCTATATGGTGTGAAGATAAGCATTTTCGAACACAAAGAATTGATGAAAAGAGGAATACAAGATTGCGGTGTCATTAGTAGCTTTGAGGGAGCTAATGGAAAAATGGATGATTATTGTGGCACAATCCAAGGCATATTTAGGCTTGACTTTCGTCGCTTCTTTATGTATGTTTTGGATGTCAAATGGCAAATGAATGTGGTGGAAAAAGGGCCTAATGCAATGATAAAACGCCATGCAAGTGGCTATGTAACTATTGACTCTACAAAGTTTTGGCAAACAAAGAAAGATAGGCTCGTTTTGCTACAACAATGTGAGCAAGTATGCATTTTTTTACTAATGTGTTTCATGTACATATATATCTAAGCTCGCGTACCCCTTGACTTTTGTATTTGAGTAGGTTATCTATCTGCCACCAATGGTGCATGACATTAAATGGTGGTACGTCATCCCTATTGCACCACGTTCCAAAGTGATGTATAATACATTCACTGATATGGAGCATATGGAGGATATAACAAGCCGCAATGAAGATGATGTCGAACATGCCAATGAAGATGTTGTGATCGGATGATCAAGAAATAAGAGATGATCACATGATAATGAGGATGAGCGTGCCATTTCTCATGATCATGAGAATGACCCTACCATTGAGGATGATGGTGATGTTGATGAGGATGATCAGGACATCGATACCATTATCAATGGACAGAATATCGATAGTGGAATAGATTTAATCGTAGCCTTACAAATTGATCAAATTGATATTGATGTTGATCGTTTGGCAAGGATGGATCTTATTGAAGATGAGATCGAACCCTAACCAATCCATCACTGTATCGTTCTAAATTGATGACATTTCTATTGTATATGTTGTCTTTTAATTATCATCTCATGATTTATTTTTGAATATATTTCATTGTTGTAAATGCATGTAGTGGGATTGTGTAATGATATATACTTTAATGTACTATGAGATGGTTTAAAGAAAATAGTTCTTAATAAAGCACTCACGTGTATTGATGCGTGTATAACTGCGTGTATATACACGCCCTTATACACGCGTTTCTGAAACCAGTATACATGCGAATTTAGATGCCGATATACATGTACTGATAGACGCGTTTCTTAAAGTTCAATACACGCGAATTCATATGCTAATATACATGCGCCCGATACTATTCATATACATGCGCGACCATACACACGCCCGTAACTTATCGCATGTATGGAACGTGTGTATAGCAGCAGTGTCTTGTAGTGAAGTTGATTCCACTAATTTTTACTCATATCATATTGCTAAATTCATCACATACTCAAGATTTTGATAGGTATTCTTACTAAAGGGAGTTGGTGCCCCATGGTATACCCCTCTTTTATGTATAGTTGATGTGTGGATTTTGCAAGTAAGAAGAAGAAAGCTTCAACCTCCACCTCTTGCATCTTCTACCTTGTGTTTTTGTGCTGAAGGAAGTTGCAAGAAATACTCCTCTTCCCTCTCTCCCACTTTCTTTTCATGGTATCAGTGCTTGGTTTATGGCGAGGAGTTCAAGAAGCAAGGTAGAGCCTATGTCATCTTGGTAAGAGGAGACTTGCCTCTTTTCCATTCAGACTTTTGGGAGCAACAAGGTACACGGTTGTAAGTGCAAGCTACGTTGCTGCCTATTGGTAAACCTTTGACATAGAGATCGAGAGCATTACCTAAGTTTCTAAGACATTTTGGGCCCTTTTTTACATCGCAAGTTTTAAGGAGGCACTCAAAAGGAGTGGTCATTTTTGGTTGTTTGTGCGAGGAAAAATTATTTTGGGAGAAACAGACCTACAGTTTTGGGTCTAGGCCTTTGATGCAAAGCCATTGAGAAGCATAAAGCAATGGTGAATTCCCATCTATGCATAAACGTCACTTGGTGTGACTGTGTGGTTGCTAGTTTCAAGCACCAGTTTTAGACCTATGTTTTTGGCCGTCTGTGTGACGAAAGTTTGAGTTTGCAAAAACTTTCTCTTGCGAGGAAGAATCTCTTTTTTTACAATTTTAGATTGTTGGTTGTAGTTGATTGAGATGGACTTTGATAGTCTCAAGTAGATTGTGAGTGAGAAGTAGAAAAAAACAATTACCTTACATGGAATTTCAATTGCAACTTCTTGATGGGTAACGGATTGGGATTTCATTACAAGAGATGAACAAGAACTATTCTTCTAGATGCCCCTATTGTAGCATAAGTGCAAGCACATAAGACCTAGCATGAGAGAGCTAGAAAAGATATGCGATGGATTTCTATAAACATCTGTGATGCTATGATTATGCACAGTTAGGATGCAGAGATGCCAAAGGAGGCATGGGACACATTGTCCAAACTATATAGCACATATGCAAAGGCACAGAAAATGAACCTCAAGCAAGAGTTGCATAATGTGCAGAGGGGAAATATGAGGATCATTGACTACTCCATAAAGTTAAAGAAGCTTATTGATTCCCTTGCTTCTATTGGTGCACCAATCGAAGATGATGGCTTGGTGTCTGTGACCTTGAATAGTGTCGGTAAGGAGCATCATCAATTTTGGACATCTATTAGAGTTCGGGAGACATTTCTTGATTTTCAAGTGTTGGTTGCTCTTTTGATAAGTGAAGAGCAGAGAAATGGAACTAGCCCTTTAAGTGGAAATTAAAATGTCTGATTTCTATTCAAATTTTGGTAGAGGCTGAGGTGGTTATTCAGGGGGACAGCCACCCCTAGAAATCAGAAGCAGCAAGATGAGCATAATTATGGAGGTGGTCATGGTAACTCTAGAGGCAAGGGAAGCCAGAGAGGCCATGGGGCAGAGTGCAAAGTAACAATGATGCAAATAACCATATTGAATTCTACTATTGTGGAAAACCAAGCGATGTGAAGAAGGACTTTCATAAAAGGAAGATTGATCTGAAAAATGAGAAGTTGCATAGCAGTGCAACTATGCGTCATCAATCATGAGAGAAATGAACAATTGTTTGTTATGCGGCATATGCTTAGTTTACTTATGATAGGAGAAGCTAGTTATTCAAATGATGTTTGGTATGTTAGCTCAGGAGCTTCAAACCACATGACTAGCCATGATGAGTGGTTTGGAGAAATGAAAAACCTAGAGAGACCAAGTTATGTTGAAACAAGGGATGATAATGCCCACCCTATTGTGCACATTAGCAAGGTGCCACTGTCTATGTAGGATGGATAGAGGAAAGACTTGAGATATGTGCTTCACATCCCAAATAGAACTAAGAATCTTGTTTCTACGAGACAAATGTTTGCGCAGGGAATGCAAGTGAGATTTAATTCTCATGGATGCTTTGTGGAAGACATGAAGAATGATTGTTGTTTAGTTGCAAAAGGAAATAGAAATGGCAAGATGTTTACTCTAGATGTAGGGATACCATAAATGAGTGTTGTAATGTTTGCACATGGAAAAGAGGCCATTGGAGATACTGATATTTGGCATAAGCACATAGGCCATGTCAACATTTACCGAAAGAAAGTGCAGTTCTAGAAAATTATTGTCAGGTTGCCAAAGTTTAAGGTGGATAATATGCACAAGGTATGTGAGGCATGTCAATTGGGTAAACATGCAAGCCATGCATTTCCACATAATGCAAAAGTAAGTAAGAGACCCATGGGGGTAATATATAGTGATTTGTGGACTACAAAGACAACATCTATTGGAGTCTATAATTATTATGTCAACTTTACTGATGACCACACAAGGACAGTGTGCGTATAGATTATCAAACAGAAAAGTGAAGTGTTCAGCCACATCAAGAAATTTAGAGCAATGATGGAAAAGAAAAAAGGGTGCATATCAAATTCTTAAGTTAATGGAGGGGGAGAGTATTTCTCTGATGAATTTTGTGAATACCTACAAAATTAGCAAATTCATAGAAAATATTTATGTAGACATACCCCTTAGCAAAATGGGGCTATAGAGAGGAAAAAAACATATTGCAAAAGTTGCTCATGCTTTGAATGAATGATAAAAGTATGTCAAACTACTATTGGGTTGAACCAGTACCAACTACAGTGTATATCATGAACAAAACTTCCACTCTAGTAGTGCATGGAGTTTAACCTGAAGAGAAGTTTACAAGAAGAAAGCCAAATCTTTCACTTCTAAAGGTTTTTGGATGCATTAGAAAAGTGCACATTCTAAATGAGAGAACTAAGCTGGAACCTAAAGTAGAAAAGTGCACAACCATTGGTTACTCTCTACAATAGAAAGGATACAGATGTTATAACCATACCACTGGATAGATGAGGGTGAGTAGAAATGTTTTGTTTGATGAGATGAGTAGCTAGTATTCTCCCATGGAAATGACAGAAGATGTAGATGTAAGAAATGACAGTGTTGTAAAAGATGTAAAGTAGAAGTCACAAGTCTCGAGTAGACTAGGAGAGTCCTCTAAAGTGGGTTCAACATTTCTCCATTGACAGAGAAGTTGCAATTAGGAGCAGAAAGTGGTACACATGTATCACAAAAAGAGAAAGAAAAGGTGGATCAGCCCATATTTTTTTATGTTTCTCCAGGACAATCATAGTTTGAGTGGTGAATCAAATGGCACAAAACGGAGCCTTTGATGAGGAGTTGGGGATACCAAGGGTTGTTACACCTAGTGCAAGAAGAAGCATGGATGCTTCAAAGACACTTGGTAGCAAGCCAGTGTTACAAAGATCCACACGAATAAAATACCATTCAATAGGCTCAAATATGATGGATATACCACCCACCACTATGCATATATGACAAAGATGATACATGAATTTGAGCCTACATGCTTTGAGGATGTAGTAGGAAAGAGAAATTGAATGCATTCATGAATGAGAAAATGGCAACTTTGGATGCAAACCACCCTTGGGAGCTAGTACCATTGCCTCATGATAAGAAGGATACTGGATGCAAGTGAGTTTACCACATAAAGCACAATACTGATGGATCTATAAGCAGGTTTGTTATGCACCGTAACATCCTCCAAATACCTTTGTACATCTTTCATTCTTTTAGTCTTCAAATTGATATTGTTTAAAGAAATATTCTATAAGCCAAGGAAGGGAAAGAATAGAAGGCTAGAAGAGAGGACTCAAAGGATTAGGATTGACCCTCCCTTCAAAAGATGTATGTATAAAAGCCAAGTCATTCGACTTTGGTCTTCATTCTTCCATGTAAAGTTTGAGGAATAAAGACATGGAGCTTCCTTCACTTGTGTGGTTTTTCCATTGTTTCTACTTCCCTCTTACTACCTTATTGCATTGCTATGATTACGTTTTCCCTTTCACCACACTCACAATTTTCTTTCTCTACTCTTTTTCCCCCTCCCCCTTGAGTAGAATGCACAAGAGAAGAATTCAAGGATGATGGAGTGACAACATTGCAAGATCATCCGAATGATGGCTCTCACAAGTACTGGTGGAGGTTGAGCTCTCCATAGTAGCTTGTTTGGATGATCCCCATGACATGTTAGTTCCCCGATTCAACTTAATAGCTTTGACACTGTTGTTGGGGAAGGTACGGCCATTCAAGCTTGTCATTCATGTTTTCCTTTCCTCATATTACCCTTGCACAATTAGAAGATCCAGTTGGAATAGGTGCTAGTTCAAGAAAGTGGCCAGAGGGCTGGACATTAGTCAAAACACATGATCTTGTTGTTGTTTTCTTTATGAAAAGTTAAAATAGTTGTTTATCAATGTCTTCTCATAAAAAATGACCTATCATAGTCAACTTTTGGGTTGGATTCGACCCATGAAGTAACAAGTGAGGTCAAAAAGCAAGGTTGTCAATTCGTACCAAAAAAGTTGTTTTTAATTGTTTTTCTACTTCAAATAATTAGTATAGCACCCATACTACACTGTACAATCACACAGAAAGAAGAAAATCTTTTTTTTAGGACTAAAATTCACCATCTCAGTGTTACAGTTCCAGGCTGTTGGGTTATGCTTAACCCAACAGCCTAGAAAATCTTTTTTTAGGACTAAAATTCACCATCTCAGTGTTACAGTTCTAGGCTATTGGGTTATGCTTAACCCAGTGCTGCTGGATTACCAACATAGAATTAATCACAACAGCTCTTTGCCAACTATCACCTACTACTTGACATTAGTAAACATGCCAACTATCACATCACCAACCCCAAAACAACCCACCACACTGAATTAATCTCTTATCCTAACTCTAGACTTGAAGGCCAATTTAGGAAGCTAATTGTGTGCACATAAAAAATCCAAGGTCAAAACTAGCTTATCCTTTATCTATAATCTAGCACCGTTAAGTTAATAACCCAGTGCACTCCATTATTCCTTGCATTTGATCTGGCTGAAAAATCTGAATTGTTACAAAGGAAAACAACCCGAGGTCAGTCCCAAGTAATTTTGCATTTAACATTCCTTGCTAAGATGCCGCGCTAGATTAATAACCCAACATCGAAAAATTAATTTAAACTAGAAACATTATGAAAATATCAGGTCTTGACACTCAAAAGTTAATCTTTTGATTCTACCTTCCATATTGAGTTCCTAACAACGAGAATTTTGAGACGGATTAATTTGATTCAACGCACTGAATTAATAATTGTCATCTGAGCATGATCTAGAATATTGCCAAGTGTAGTCATAGATAACAGTGTGGAATCATCATGTATAGAGCCAAGGAATCTAGTTGTTATTATATAAGGTCAATCTGACACCACACTGGATTAGTTGAGTTAATCCTGAGCTGACTTTTTGCTTGAGTGACACAACATGAGCCAGTAGACTGACAACAAGTTGAAAAAATCTAGAACCTCAAAATCCTACATGCACCTCAAATCCAAAAGAGCTCCATTGTTTCAAGAAAATACAAAAAATGTCAGTCCATTTGCTCGTACAAACCCAGTGACCTCAAGACCACCTGTTGTTACAGAAACTACCACAAGGGTGATGACACCACCCGCTCAAACTAATTTATGGTCTCAAAATCTGCACGCCGAGTGAGGAACTAGCTATTGGTTTGATTCGGAAGTTGGACCATCCGAACCTCAAGTAGACTACCATCAATACCAAGAGATGCAACAACCTGAGGGATTTTGCCTAAGGTTCCCACTACTACCAATTAGACCAAGACCATCATTCCAAGGTGGACCTCAAATTCTAAGACCCCCAACCACAACAATGGTATATCAAGGGCTAACAACGAGGTTTAACCCAGTAACATTGGGTCCTATATTTACCCCAACACATCTAATGATAAACCGATTGATTGATGGGCCAAGTACATCATTCTTTGTGGATCCAAATGTGAGACAATACATGAGGCCGAGTCCACCTCAACAACAATATATACTGCCACAATCACCATTTCCATATCAAAGTCAACCACAAATACAATACCCATAGCAACCTCCTATTCATCAGATGGTTTTTTTTAATGAAGCATTGAGAGCATTAGTGCAGGCTATAGGAAGGGGGTGCTAGTGCAAGCTGCAATACCTATAGCTAGAGACAATCATGGGTCTAGAAATAGAGCCATAGCCATTGCCAAATTGAGATTATGTTATTCTGCAGTAGCATCAGGATGTTGATCCATGTTGATTATGTTGAATGGCTAACTATCATGATAGAGTAAGTTAGCTAAATGAACAACATTTTCTCAACAATCTCTAATCTCACTCAAGCAAAACTTTCAATACATGCCAGATAGTCAAGAACAATTAAAAGGTTGAACCCTTAATCCTGAACCACATCTCTTTTATTGTCATTGTCAATGTCTATATATAATCTTGTAAAAAAAATAACACATTTGCAAATCACATCCATTTATTTACTACATTACACTCTTCTTGAATCTTAACTTTCAGAAAGAAAAAAACAAAAATTAAATTCTTGAATCTTAACTTTCATAAAGCAAAAAGCAAAAAGTGAAAACTTACACTCGTGTAAGCTTCAGCATCTCTCGCAATCACTTCTTAACTTGCAGCTGTTATAAATAAAGATTATAGAAAAAGTGCACCCATGCAACAACAGAATCAATTGACAACAAGCTACACAACAGCACAACAATGTGATATCCTTCAGAACATATCTTGCCCAAATTAGGACACAATGCTCAAAAGTTTACCACATCAAAGTTCAAACAAAGCCCAAATGCAAGCTTAAGAGAAGTAGCAACCAAAAGGATAAGTTTTTTTCCACACCTGTCGTAGGACAACAAACCCAATAGGCTCCCACTACTCAAGACATCTACGTTCACAAACGAGGACTACTACTATCAATGAGATGACTAGTAGCCCAAGATGCATGAAACAAAAACATATGGCAATCAATCTCATGCAAAATGCCATACATGTGTAAGGGTATTAGGACTACTGCTGCCCAATCTAATATATACTATAGCTCCATTACAAGATATCAGTAATAAGAGGCCAACATGTAATAAGAGGCCAACATGTAGCCTACACCTTGATCTTGCACCCAAGTATGCTACTACTCATCGATGCAATGGCAACAAGAGTGTTGTTAAAGAGACATTGGAGTAGCCTTGTGACAAGCGAGATGCAAGCACATTGACCTATGGGCTATTGGTGCAATATATCCATTGGACCCTAGCACAAGTGCACCTCCCCCATTTCATTCTTTATGTAGTTTTCTTAAGTATGTTGGAGATGGAAACCAAGGTTTTCTTGGTTATTGTAATAGAATTGGTTCCCATGATACTCCATCCCATTTTTCAAGGATGAACTTACGTGTGATGCAAGATATATATGGAAAGCTCAGGTGTGAAGTACTAAATTTGCAAACAAAGCTAGTCGAAGAAAAAGAAGCATGTTTTGCACTTCACTTACAACTTTTATGCAAGGTTCGTGGTTTTCATAAGGTATGAAGAAGTCGCATTATAGAGCAAGAGGTGCATATTTTAAAAGCATGCGTCATGGGGTGGTGTGGCTAGAAGCAATGCACTAAGAGAAATGTTTGAATGGCTCTATGATGGAATTATTGGTTCTTCCAATGCACGAGAGAAATCACAATTAGGTCAAGCCATCCACAATTCAAATAGAAACAAGAAGCGAGCATCATGTGCAGATCAAAAAATCAAAGAATGGACGGTGACAAGAGTTTGTTGTGGAAAAATATGGGTTGCAACACATATTTCCTAAGGTTTTTGTGAACGTAGTGTAAAGTGTCACTAATTTTGATTGTGGGCCTTCAATGAAAGAACATTCCAAATATATTCGTGTAATTTTGTACGCCTTGTGCCCATGTCAAGCATGTCTTTAAATTTAAGATATGGATTTTTTCGACTGAATTTTCAAGGTATCATTAATAGTTCTTTTTTAATTATACAAACACACCATTGTGAAACAATTACTGAATCATTGGTTAAATCTTAAGACTTTTTACAAATGATTAATTGAATGCACCATGACATTGACCTTTAAAATAGAACTTGTGCGACGTGTACAAGAGAAAACTTCCCATGCCTACCCTTGTGCACCCCTCCATTAAAGGTACATAAAGGCTTAAAAGAAGTCCTTCAAAAAGGGCCTCATAATCATTCATTGTAATATGTTTAGCAAGCAATGTAGGTATTAGAAAAGGGAAACTCAAGCTTGTTTCATATTCCTAGATCAGGAGGAAGAGATAGGAACTCTCACAACTCAATTTAGACCTATTTTGGGTTATTTGAGTAGGATAAGGCTAGTAGGAAGATTAGGGTTGGATGAGACCCTAAAACTTCTGTTGTATATAAGGCCGGTCAGTTGACCAAGTCTTCACTCTATCAAGCAAGGAAGAAAGAGTCCAACAATAGTGTGTAGGAAGTTTGATAAAACTATTCGTAGCAATTGAGGAGATTTGCACGAAGTTGGTTCACATTCATGCAGATGACTCTTGCATTATTGACAGTGGTGCATCATCCCACATGACCAGTCATAAGGATTGGTATACCTCTCTACATCTGGTAGAGAATGTCATCCTAATAGGAGTCGACAATGATGCTAAGTGCAGAATGAAAGGAAAAGTTACGATAGCTCTCAAGTCAAATGGAGTGGTAAAGCAGTTGTTTGATGTTCTTTATCTGTCAGACATCAAGAGGGACTTGTTGTTCATTGCTACAATTACGGATCAGAACCTCAAAGTTCACTTCGATAAGAACGGTGCAGAGAGCATGGACCGTTAGGGGAAGATCGTGGGCAAAGGAACTCGGTGCAACAATAGCTATGAGCTCTCAACTTTTAGTGCTCAAGCCAATGTGAGCAATACAAAGTTGTGGCATGACCTTGCTTCTTTTAAAGAAATGCACAAAAGCAAAATGATTGTCAATTTGGTAGCATTTACAAATTTCCCAGATGCAAGTGAAGCTTGTGTGATGGGCAAGCAACATCGGCAACTATTTCCTAAAGATCCTAGCACGGCAAAGGCTCCTCTAGAGCTCATTCATACAAATCTCTGCGGGAAGATGGAGATGGAAGCGTTGGGTGGCTCCTACTACTTCATGACATTAATAAACGACAACAATAGGAGGATATGGATATACTTCCCAAAGTTCGAGCATCGTGCTCTTGGAAAATTCAAGGAATGGCATGTGATGGTTGAGAAGGAATAAAAAAAGAAGCTCAAGATGTTAAGGTTAGACAGAGAAGATGAGTTCACATTAGGTGAATTCAAAAGTTATTGCCAAAGTCATAGAATCAAGAGGCAAAAGCCCTCTCCAAATACACCGCAGCAAAATAGAGTAGGAAAGTGCAAGAATTGTGTCATCTTTAAAATGGCAAGGAGTATGATGAAAGGGAAAGGGTTGCCAACAATTTCTGGGTTGAAGTGTGTACCACATCAATATACATTATGAATTTCAGCTTTACAAAGGCTGTGAAGGGGATTACTCCAATGCAAGCCTTATCTGGTAAGAAACCTTCAACAACACATTTCAGATTTTTTGGAAGTGGTTATTTTCTGCATGTTCCTGGTGCCAACAAAATTGAGCGGGATTTGAAGAGTAAGAAATGTATTTTCTTGGGATACAAGGAGTAAGCAAGGGTTTACCACTTTATTCCCGTCAACCATGATGTGGTCTGCTCAGAATAGCTGCATCAAATGGAGGAGGAGGCTACCTTCCCAGACACCTAGGATCAGGATATCCATGCAGCATAGCCACCACCAGCAGTAGATCCCAACAGTGCTTGGGTGGATTGAAGAAGAGATAGACAAATAAGATGAGCCCGTTGAACCACAACAGCAATGGCCATTCCCAAAGTAGGTGAAGCAGCTTTTGGACAGCAGAGAATCCTCAGCCATTAAGGAGAGACCATCCAAACACCACCAGTCGAAGAGATTAGAGGAGCAACGTAGTGTGTAAAGACACTTGTCAACTACACATTGATGGCAGAGGTGATCTATTCTGAAGAGCTCAAATGTATTGAAGAGGCACAAGGTGATGATAATTGGATGGAGGCCATGCAATTGGAGTATGGCCCCATAATGAAAAAATTAGAACACTTGGGACCTTGTGGATCGGCCACAAAAATGCAAGGTAATCGGCATCAAAGTGGGTGTATAAGACCAAGTACAAGTCTGACAACACATTCGATAAGTATAAGGCATATCTCGTGGAAAAAGGCTTTGCACAAGTGCACGGCTTTGATTATCAGACACTTTTGCACCCATAGCTTGCCCATCCACAACTCCTAGTGTTTTGGCCTTAGCAACACAAGAAGGATGTCCCGTGTTTGAGATGGATGTAAAATCCACCTTTTTGAACAGAGATCTCAAAGGAGGAGGTATATGTGAATCACCCACCAGGTTTTGTGATCCTCAATTCAAAAGGTAAAATCAACAAACTGAAGGAGGCACTTATGGGCTGAAACAGGCCCCATGTGCTGAAACAGGCCCCATGTGCATGGTACCAGCAGATTGATGCATACTTTTTGAGAAACGGTTCAAGAGGAGCCCATCTAATGCTAATCTGTATATCTACAAATAAGAAGGCATGTGTATGATTGTGGTCCTTTATGTGGATTACGGGAATTCTTCACATGCCATCGTCTGATTGATGCAAGGAATGCCATGACATGAGCTTTGCTATAGATTTGCACTTGAACATTTGTTTGATGCGAGGAATTATAAGAAAGTGTCGCAAGACTTTACAAGGGTACATCAAAATTGGACATTTGTTCTATACCTTGCCTTGCCACAAGTTGAACAACGTTGAGCCTCCTTATGCATCCCACGAAAGAGAATGCAATCATTGATGCATGCATGCGATCATAATCCTATCCTCCAAGAGATGTCACATAGCCAATATCATAAATGATTAAAATATATAGATTTATCATTGCAAGTTGAATAACTACTAATTCTAACTTGTAGTTTAGAATGCTTACTTCAGTAACATGTTAAGACCTCACTACTCCATCCATAAATTGTTTGTAGATTGAGTAGTTCAAGTGAAGCACGTAGAATAGAGAATGTGCACCCTTCAAATATTAGTGTCGATGAAGCTGTGTAAAGATGCTCTTGTTCCGTATCATCGTGGTCCATCTTTTTGGGATCATCCCTAAACAGATGCCGCACCATATCATCAAACACTTCCTCTTCCACGACTTCGTGGGGTGGAGGGCTATTGTCATCCTCTTCCCATTCATCTCTGATGGCAAATCTTGAAGCTCCCATATCATCTCATTCACACTTTGCATGATCACATCGAGTGTAGGGCACCATTTTAGGGTGTGGTATTGCATCCTATTCCAATTAGAGTACATATGAAAACATAAGTAATTTGGATACCATCAGTAGTTTGGACACTATCAATTTGCTTTTACTCACCTATAAACCTATTTGATTCCATTTTCCATACATGGAGATATGATTCAACATACTTCGACGTGCACAGACAATGCATCCTTGACATCCATTACACATATACTTGATCCTTTGTCCAACTACACATCGCGATCACAGTGATGCATTGACTCATCTTCGCGAGAACTGTTCCAGGAGATTGATGACATCCTGTTGACACAAAACCAAACATATCCATCAATAGTTTTTGATAGTATGTCTCTATGATTTCTTGTTTCATAATTAGCAAACATCTATCTGTAAATTGTTTGTAAATTGGGTGAAAAATATCTCTGTGTCGCATGTATATGCACGTATATTCTATGTAAAATAGGTATATACGTGCATGTACATTGTTAAAAAACACGTGTATATGCGTAGCAAGGTAAACTAACACACACTCTTACACGCGCTTTTACACGTGCCCGTCTACATCAAACCTAAACGCGGCCGTTATTTTCTCATTCCAAACTCACATTTATTTACTTCACCTCTCACTCTCAAGGTTTTGCCACCAAGCATACGAGGGACTACTCCAAGAATAGGTACCTAGGTGGAAGAGGACATACACACAAGCAGATTCAGAAGGAGAACTCACCTCTCAAGAGGTGAGTGACTTTGCCCTTTTCCTTTGCTTTACTTTGTTTATGCAAGTGTCCATGGTGCTTTCTTTGTCTTCTACCAGTATGTACTTCTTGCAAGGTGTCATGAAAAGGACATGAGTTCTGTCTAGGCCTATCATTTTGTCAATGGTGTTGGCCATTTTTTTTCAAAAGTGTTTTGGAAGGAGCGCATGTAGGAAGGCATGTATTCCGGCATTTGGCCTGTGTTAACATAGTGTACATGTGCTGCTACATGCACTTCTACATAGAATTATACTCGTGGTTCTACACGAGATTCTACACATGTTTCTAAGGCATGATGCTTGATGCACAAATTATTCTGATGCATGATGCACACAAATGCTTTTTTTGTAGTTAATCTCATGAATCTAGATTCATCATCCGATCCATTTGTGTATGCCGCTTGGATGATAGAGATGTTAAATCACTTTGGGCACGTCCCTGAATCAAATTAGCTTGCCGATTATATGAAAGCCTATCCCCCTCCTAGACACCCTAATATGGTCTTTGCGACAACCCCATTATAAGCACACAGGTCACCCAACAACCTTCTCTGCCTACGAGTTCGAGACCACAGTCACATGCACAGTCACGTACACACTCCCCCCATGACTCTACCCATAGTATGGAGTAGAGTAGATGCCATTGTAGGGAGAGTGCGAGTGGAGGTTGCAGCGGGCGTTGTGGTAAGGGGAGTGATAGGCCAGGTGGTGAGAGAGGAGATAGAGGGAGAAAATGAAAGGGAGGGGTTAGAGGGGATAGTGAGAATGAGGAGGAGGTGACATAGGTAGGGGGAGACATATATTATGATGTGACAGATAGGAGGCGGATAGTGATGGATGCAAGGGGGAAAGAAGTGATGGAATATATGCATAGGGTGGTCTCCAATTTGTATAAAATTTATTTTATAAAATTTGAATATCAAAATGGCCATTTAGTTGGGAAGGTCATTGATGTTGTACATAGTCGGTATCCCAATCCCCCATATGCGACATTCTTGGATGTATGGGAAAGGACAAGAATAAGGGAGATCTTAAGTAATAAAAGATCTCACCTGAAGAAACTCACACATGATGATCGGGTAAATCAAGCTGCAAGTTATTATACCATCGAGAAATCTATCATTGCCCACAAATGTGAGTGCAAGGAGCCAAAGAAACAAGCAAAGGGTCGTGTGAAGGGCAGGTAGCATGTGGAGGCACAGAGGATTAAGATGGAGACCATTGGATTGTTCCATTTCGGATCTGGAGGCATTGAGTCATGGGAGGTAGGGTGGTGTGAAGGGCAGGTAGCATGTGGAGGCACAGAGGATTAAGATGGAGACCATTGGATTGTTCCATTTCGGATCTGGAGGCATTGAGTCATGGGAGGCAGAGTTCATAACTATCTCTAAACCTTATTTGATTTATTACTTGCATTGATTCTATGAATATTTTGTTTTTACAAACTATGTTACCTCACAACGATGGGTTATGGGGAGGAAGCCCATATCCCATGAGGCTGCATATGCTTGTCGACATAGCAGACATGACACGTGGGCCCTCTTCAAATCCCAGGGACATATTACACAGACACGCACTTTGAGAAAGCCATGAGAGCATACGGTCGACACGTACTTGAAACCTCTAAAGTGATGATTTTGGTTTATTTATTTTTTTGCATTATATAGATATATATGATATCTTACTTGAATAGTCACAAGCTGTTACTACACCTACTGATTCTCCTACCATTTCCATTGCTCCTAGATGCAAATGAGAGGGTGGGCACTCATCGGACATGTATACTAATATGAGCTCACATGACGATGGAGGGAGCAACTCGTCATCTGATGTGTCTGAGTAGTACTCCGCCTTACAATATCACCTCCATATTGAGGATGTGATTGTATATATTTTTTTGTAATTGATGTAAGATTCCTCCCCCAACCCCTTTTTGATGTCTAGTATCTTCCCCTGTAATCAACTCTCTTCAGAAATATAAAGACCCTGTTGCTAACTATTTTAGCCTAGAGAGAGAAAAATTATTCTAGAGAGAGAATATTCAGATTTTGAATATTTTTGGATAGAAAAATATCTCTTATAATTCAGATGAGTTCCCCTGAAACAGAAATTCAAAAAGAATTTTCCAATGTGCAATTGGAATTAATTGGAAATAGGTATAAAGAACCTTAGTCTAAGGGTCTAGATTTTCAGAAATCTTTAGACTATGGTCCAATTAAGGTTCCTATGGGCCAATAGCATCAATCCATGTGTAGGGAAGAGATAAATCCAAATTTGTAAAAAGAAGATACCCAAAAATGAGTAAATGCTCACATAAGGTGAAGAGTTGAAAATGTACAAGGTTTATTAGTAAAAAACTATGAGCAATATTAAAAATATGAGATATTTTGGGTATCCAAAAATGAGTAAATGCTCACATAAGATGAAGAGTTGAAAATGTACAAGGTTTATTAGTAAAAAACTATGAGCAATATTAAAATGATGCCATTATGACACATATGTAAGGAAAGGGAATTCTTTAAAGGAGGTGCATATTTCACATAAGATGAAGAGTTGAAAATGTACAAGGTTTATTAGTAAAAAAACTATGAGCAATATTAAAATGATTCCATTATGACACATATGTAAGGAAGGGGAGTTCTTTAAAGGAGGTGCATATTTCACATGCTTGAATGAGTTTTAAACTCATAAAAATTGAGATATTTCATCTCTCCTCTCTCCTCATTCAAGTCTAGTTCCAAAAAGTTAGCTTAACTGACCTAAAAATGGTCAAATATTGACCAAACTGATTTAGAAAATTCTAGAATCAGTTTGTTTGGTTAGGAGCTCAATTTTTCCTATAAATAGAAGCCTCCCCCTTGTTGAAAAATAGTTAGTGTTTACGCATCGTTACTCTACTCCACCTAAGCCAAGAACTGTGAATTCATTTAATAATTCACTAGTTTTTGGAGCTTCCCTCTTTCTTCAATCTCCATTAGTGGCTCCATCAACATACTTAACCAATTGATTGGTTGGGGGCCTCTACCGTGAACAAAGAATCAAGCAATTTGTAAGGTAATTAGTGAATATTGATCTTTCTATAATTTCTCAATGTTTCTCCCTTCTCAACCCCTCTCAAGCTTGAGAAGCTTAATTGGTATGATTTTTTTTAAATGCTATTAAAGTTAATTGGTGAATAGTAGTGAAGAGTTACATAATTTAATAAATGCTATTGAAGTTAATTTTTATTTATGTTTAAATTCTAATGATTTTTATGTAATTTCTCTCTCTCACTCAAGAAATGGTCATACTCATGACCCATTCTCAATCCACATGAAGCTTTTCATAAAGCTTTTCCTTAATCCAAGATTAAGCTATGCTTGAGGCCAAATTAATGGCTTTTTCCTATGCTTTTAGTTTATGCATATTGATAATTCAATCCATTATAGATTAATGATCCAATTAGAGATCATTTTAATTATTTTCTTAATGATAAGCTTTATCCCTTAGAAAAAATTGAGATTTATCAGTCATAGCAGCGGAGCTATGGCAAAATTTTTATAAAAATTATGCATAAAATAATTTCATTCAAAGCATAAAAAGAGGACTTCCTACCATATTCTAGGAATTATCATCCTAGATTAATTGAAAGAATTTCATTATAATCATGGAGAAATTGAATTTTAATATCATGCATAAAGGATAAATTTTTTTATATTAAAAGTGTTACTTTTATCATTTTTAATTTTCATACATAGAAGTATGCATAAAGGAAAATTTTTTATATCAAAAGTGTTGCTTTTATCATTTTTAATTTTCATGCATAGAAGTATGCATAAAGGATAATTTTTTTTATATTAAAAGTGTTACTTTTATCATTTTTAATTTTCATGCATAGAAGTATGCATAAAGGAAAATTTTTATATCAAAAGTGTTACTTTTATCATTTTAATTTTCATGCATAGAAGTATGCATAGAGGATAATTTTTTTATATCAAAAGTGTTACTTTTATCATATTGGATTTCATGCATAGAGGTATGCATAAAAGTTGAATATTTTATTATAAAAGTGTTACTTTTAGCATAATTGAATTTCATGCATAGAGGTATGCATAAAAGATATGGGAAGTGATAAGATATGATAAGATGCATGTGGATGTGGATGTATGGATGTGAATGTGGATGTGGATGTGGATATATGAATGTGGATGTATGGATGTATGAATGTGGATGTATGGATGTGAATGAGGATGTAGGTGTGGATGCATGAATGTAAATGTGGATGTGGATGTATGGATGTATGCATGTAGATGTGGATGCATGAATGTGGATGTATGGATGTGAATGAGCATATAGATGTGGATGTATGGATGTGAATGTGCATGTAGATATGGATGTATATATGTGAATGGGAATATGGATGTGGATGTATGTATGCATGTGGATGTGGATATGGATGTGTATGTATGAATGTGGATATGGGATGTGGATGTATAAATGAGGATGTGAAAATGGAGATAAGCATGTAGATGTGGATGCATGAATGTGGATGTATGGATGTGAATGAGGATATAGATGTGGATGTATGGATGTGAATGTGCATGTAGATATGGATGTATATATGTGAATGGGAATGTGGATGTGGATGTATGTATGCATGTGGATGTGGATATGGATGTGTATGTATGAATGTGGATATGGGATGTGGATGTATAAATGAGGATGCGAAAATGGAGATAAGCATGTAGATGTGGATGTATGGATGTGAATGTGGATGTGGATGAGGATGTATGAATGTGGATGTATGGATGTGAATGAGGATGTGGATGTGGATGCATGGATGTAAATGTGGATGTGTATGTATGGATATATGCATGTAGATGTGGATACATGAATGTGGATGTATGGATGTGAATGAGGATATAGATGTGGATGTATGGATGTGAATGTGCATGTAGATGTGGATGTATAGATGTGAATGAGAATGTGGATGTGGATGTATGTATGTATGTGGATGTGGATGTGGATGTATGAATGAGGACGTGATAATGAATGTATGCATGTGGATGTGGATATGGATGTGTATGTATGAATGCGGATATGGATGTGGATATGGATGTGTATGTATGAATGTGGATATGGGATGTGGATGTATAAATGAGGATGTGAAAATGGAGATAAGCATGTAGATGTGGATGTATGGATGTGAATGTGGATGTGGATGTGGATGTATGGATGTGGATATGGATGTGAATATATGATATGTGACGTGAAGGAATCTGAAGTGAAGAGATGGAAAATGATGTGATTGGATGAGTACACATATAAATGAAATGTGGAATAAGTAATGTGGATTGTATGAGGGATAATGTGGAAAAATGAGAGTTAACATAGAAATTGTATTTGTAAACTGTTTATAAATGCTGTTTGTAAATGGCTGTTTTATGTCAAGAATGCTGGGAAAGCATTTTGACCGTCTTGTGATTAAGGTCGTGGAGACCTAACTGATAAAGTTGCAACTGCTGACGGAGAGTCAATGGAGGACGTCTCACGTAGCAAGGTCGGCCGAGGTCTTGACCAGCCTCGGTTCGATTAAAATGGTGAGCTTCCGGTACGGTGGATGAGGGACCAAGGAAGCGGCCTATGAGTGAAGCGCTAGGTCACCTGCGAAGGATCCTAGAGGGTGCTGACCATACGGTGCTCGGGCTCTGGGTCGCCTAGGATACCCACGCGTGCGTCGAGGAAGATATTGGAACAAGGAGTAAGAGTTGTTTTGTGAAACCGGGCATGGATCTGGTTGACTGACCTTGCTGGTCCTCAACGGATGAGTCCATGGCTCTTTTATATGGATCTGTTGGTTGATCTTGCTGATCTTCAACGAGAGTCCATCTTGATAAGTGATTATATTGCCGAGTATTATGGGCTAGGAACTATGGAAACGGCCTCTGTGTGGACAGGTGGTGAGCGTTCTAGTTGCCAATGATGCCATAGATACTCTGATGAAGGAATGATGGGAAATTATGAATCAACTGGATAAATTGGGAGATTGTGATCAGTGGTACTATGGTTTCATTAAAGGATTGTTTTAAAGTTAGCTGATGCTAAGAAAAAGGCAATTTTCATATTGGGTGTGTAAGTGGTGTGGCTAGTTTTATGTTTGCATGAAATTCCGGCTAGGGGGCCTTGGAACTCTTTTCCTTGGTACCCGGGACAAAACCTAACCAAATTCCAAATTGGATCCCATCACTACAGTGGTTGGGCGGTTGGCTAACCCATGGGATCGGATGGGGTTAGGCTGGACTGATGGATCCGTAAACCGAGACTCAATTTCTGTTATTACGATAAATGAAGTAAGTCCCGGATAGTAATTGTTCTATGGATAGGAATCAACGGCTGTGCCTCTTGATGGGGAAAAAAGCGTTGATCCCAATGATCCAAGTGCAAGTTTCTTCCTTGATCCGACCAAGTATCTTTATAGGTGCAGTTGGATCAGCATGATCAGTAATGATCTTGACTACGTTAGAGTAAAAAAAATTATCGTGGTGGAATCGCCCGTGCTTTCCGGGTAAGGGAAGTTTTTCCGGGTTCGGTTTTGGAAAAACCGACGGATTAGTCTCTTGTCCGGATATCCGTGGACGAGGCCCCGAATGTGGGACCCCTGTCCCGTGCGAGAAGTACTACTTCCGCTGCTAGTACCCGAATCCGTTGCTCGGTGGGAACAGGGGGATCTCACAGTGAGATCCCCCTGTTCCCACCGAGATCCCAACTGTGAGATCCCCCTGTTCCCACCGAGCAACGGATTCGGGTACTAGCAGCGGAAGTAGTACTTCTCGCACGGGACAGGGGTCCCACATTCGGGGCCTCGTCCACGGATATCCGGACAAGAGACTAATCCGTCGGTTTTTCCAAAACCGAACCCGGAAAAACTTCCCTTACCCGGAAAGCACGGGCGATTCCACCAGGATAATTTTTTTTACTCTAACGTAGTCAAGATCATTACTGATCATGCTGATCCAACTGCACCTATAAAGATACTTGGTCGGATCAAGGAAGAAACTTGCACTTGGATCATTGGGATCAACGCTTTTTTCCCCATCAAGAGGCACAGCCGTTGATTCCTATCCATAGAACAATTACTATCCGGGACTTACTTCATTTATCGTAATAACAGAAATTGAGTCTCGGTTTACGGATCCATCAGTCCAGCCTAACCCCATCCGATCCCATGGGTTAGCCAACCGCCCAACCACTGTAGTGATGGGATCCAATTTGGAATTTGGTTAGGTTTTGTCCCGGGTACCAAGGAAAAGAGTTCCAAGGCCCCCTAGCCGGAATTTCATGCAAACATAAAACTAGCCACACCACTTACACACCCAATATGAAAATTGCCTTTTTCTTAGCATCAGCTAACTTTAAAACAATCCTTTAATGAAACCATAGTACCACTGATCACAATCTCCCAATTTATCCAGTTGATTCATAATTTCCCATCATTCCTTCATCAGAGTATCTATGGCATCATTGGCAACTAGAACGCTCACCACCTGTCCACACAGAGGCCGTTTCCATAGTTCCTAGCCCATAATACTCGGCAATATAATCACTTATCAAGATGGACTCTCGTTGAAGATCAGCAAGATCAACCAACAGATCCATATAAAAGAGCCATGGACTCATCCGTTGAGGACCAGCAAGGTCAGTCAACCAGATCCATGCCCGGTTTCACAAAACAACTCTTACTCCTTGTTCCAATATCTTCCTCGACGCACGCGTGGGTATCCTAGGCGACCCAGAGCCCGAGCACCGTATGGTCAGCACCCTCTAGGATCCTTCGCAGGTGACCTAGCGCTTCACTCATAGGCCGCTTCCTTGGTCCCTCATCCACCGTACCGGAAGCTCACCATTTTAATCGAACCGAGGCTGGTCAAGACCTCGGCCGACCTTGCTACGTGAGACGTCCTCCATTGACTCTCCGTCAGCAGTTGCAACTTTATCAGTTAGGTCTCCACGACCTTAATCACAAGACGGTCAAAATGCTTTCCCAGCATTCTTGACATAAAACAGCCATTTACAAACAGCATTTATAAACAGTTTACAAATACAATTTCTATGTTAACTCTCATTTTTCCACATTATCCCTCATACAATCCACATTACTTATTCCACATTTCATTTATATGTGTACTCATCCAATCACATCATTTTCCATCTCTTCACTTCAGATTCCTTCACGTCACATATCATATATTCACATCCATATCCACATCCATACATCCACATCCACATCCACATTCACATCCATACATCCACATCTACATGCTTATCTCCATTTTCACATCCTCATTTATACATCCACATCCCATATCCACATTCATACATACACATCCATATCCACATCCATATCCGCATTCATACATACACATCCATATCCACATCCACATGCATACATTCATTATCACGTCCTCATTCATACATCCACATCCACATCCACATACATACATACATCCACATCCACATTCTCATTCACATCTATACATCCACATCTACATGCACATTCACATCCATACATCCACATCTATATCCTCATTCACATCCATACATCCACATTCATGTATCCACATCTACATGCATATATCCATACATACACATCCACATTTACATCCATGCATCCACATCCACATCCTCATTCACATCCATACATCCACATTCATACATCCTCATCCACATCCACATTCACATCCATACATCCACATCTACATGCTTATCTCCATTTTCGCATCCTCATTTATACATCCACATCCCATATCCACATTCATACATACACATCCATATCCACATCCACATGCATACATACATCCACATCCACATTCCCATTCACATATATACATCCATATCTACATGCACATTCACATCCATACATCCACATCTATATCCTCATTCACATCCATACATCCACATTCATGCATCCACATCTACATGCTTATCTCCATTTTCACATCCTCATTTATACATCCACATCCCATATCCACATTCATACATACACATCCATATCCACATCCACATGCATACATACATCCACATCCATATTCCCATTCACATATATACATCCATATCTACATGCACATTCACATCCATACATCCACATCTATATGCTCATTCACATCCATACATCCACATTCATGCATCCACATCTACATGCATACATCCATACATCCACATCCACATTTACATTCATGCATCCACACCTACATCCTCATTCACATCCATACATCCACATTCATACATCCATACATCCACATTCATATATCCACATCCACATCCACATTCACATCCATACATCCACATCCACATGCATCTTATCATATCTTATCACTTCCCATATCTTTTATGCATACCTCTATGCATGAAATTCAATTATGCTAAAAGTAACACTTTTATAATAAAATATTCAACTTTTATGCATACCTCTATGCATGAAATCCAATATGATAAAAGTAACACTTTTGATATAAAAAAATTATCCTCTATGCATACTTCTATGCATGAAAATTAAAATGATAAAAGTAACACTTTTGATATAAAAATTTTCCTTTATGCATACTTCTATGCATGAAAATTAAAAATGATAAAAGTAACACTTTTAATATAAAAAAAATTATCCTTTATGCATACTTCTATGCATGAAAATTAAAAATGATAAAAGCAACACTTTTGATATAAAAAATTTTCCTTTATGCATACTTCTATGTATGAAAATTAAAAATGATAAAAGTAACACTTTTAATATAAAAAAATTTATCCTTTATGCATGATATTAAAATTCAATTTCTCCATGATTATAATGAAATTCTTTCAATTAATCTAGGATGATAATTCCTAGAATATGGTAGGAAGTCCTCTTTTTATGCTTTGAATGAAATTATTTTATGCATAATTTTTATAAAAATTTTGCCATAGCTCCGCTGCTATGACTGATAAATCTCAATTTTTTCTAAGGGATAAAGCTTATCATTAAGAAAATAATTAAAATGATCTCTAATTGGATCATTAATCTATAATGGATTGAATTATCAATATGCATAAACTAAAAGCATAGGAAAAAGCCATTAATTTGGCCTCAAGCATAGCTTAATCTTGGATTAAGGAAAAGCTTTATGAAAAGCTTCATGTGGATTGAGAATGGGTCATGAGTATGACCATTTCTTGAGTGAGAGAGAGAAATTACATAAAAATCATTAGAATTTAAACATAAATAAAAATTAACTTCAATAGCATTTATTAAATTATGTAACTCTTCACTACTATTCACCAATTAACTTTAATAGCATTTAAAAAAAATCATACCAATTAAGCTTCTCAAGCTTGAGAGGGGTTGAGAAGGGAGAAACATTGAGAAATTATAGAAAGATCAATATTCACTAATTACCTTACAAATTGCTTGATTCTTTGTTCACGGTAGAGGCCCCCAACCAATCAATTGGTTAAGTATGTTGATGGAGCCACTAATGGAGATTGAAGAAAGAGGGAAGCTCCAAAAACTAGTGAATTATTAAATGAATTCACAGTTCTTGGCTTAGGTGGAGTAGAGTAACGATGCGTAAACACTAACTATTTTTCAACAAGGGGGAGGCTTCTATTTATAGGAAAAATTGAGCTCCTAACCAAACAAACTGATTCTAGAATTTTCTAAATCAGTTTGGTCAATATTTGACCATTTTTAGGTCAGTTAAGCTAACTTTTTGGAACTAGACTTGAATGAGGAGAGAGGAGAGATGAAATATCTCAATTTTTATGAGTTTAAAACTCATTCAAGCATGTGAAATATGCACCTCCTTTAAAGAACTCCCCTTCCTTACATATGTGTCATAATGGAATCATTTTAATATTGCTCATAGTTTTTTTACTAATAAACCTTGTACATTTTCAACTCTTCATCTTATGTGAAATATGCACCTCCTTTAAAGAATTCCCTTTCCTTACATATGTGTCATAATGGCATCATTTTAATATTGCTCATAGTTTTTTACTAATAAACCTTGTACATTTTCAACTCTTCATCTTATGTGAGCATTTACTCATTTTTGGATACCCAAAATATCTCATATTTTTAATATTGCTCATAGTTTTTTACTAATAAACCTTGTACATTTTCAACTCTTCACCTTATGTGAGCATTTACTCATTTTTGGGTATCTTCTTTTTACAAATTTGGATTTATCTCTTCCCTACACATGGATTGATGCTATTGGCCCATAGGAACCTTAATTGGACCATAGTCTAAAGATTTCTGAAAATCTAGACCCTTAGACTAAGGTTCTTTATACCTATTTCCAATTAATTCCAATTGCACATTGGAAAATTCTTTTTGAATTTCTGTTTCAGGGGAACTCATCTGAATTATAAGAGATATTTTTCTATCCAAAAATATTCAAAATCTGAATATTCTCTCTCTAGAATAATTTTTCTCTCTCTAGGCTAAAATAGTTAGCAACAGGGTCTTTATATTTCTGAAGAGAGTTGATTACAGGGGAAGATACTAGACATCAAAAAGGGGTTGGGGGAGGAATCTTACATTCTACCCCACTTAAAAAACGCGAGATGTCCTCATCTCGCAACTTGTGATAATTTCGCAAGATTCACGAATATGAGACTTAGAGAAAAATTTTAATCAAGATTAACCACCAAGATAAGTCTTAAAGAGAGCAAGATTCAAAATACGAACAAGATTTAAACTTTATTCATTCTCGGAACTTATACAGTAAAGATAGAGGAACACTTTACACTTCCATAAGCCCGTCCATCATATGATCACAAAAGCAGTCCTCACAAGCTACACAAGTATAAGGTAACTCATCTATGGGAATGATTCTGTGGGTTATTGCTGCGCCTATCTCAGTGGTATGAGGTGTTCTAACAAAAGGACCTCTGAGAGGCAAGCCAAAAACGGGATAAAGGCATATCTTCTCATGAGGAAGAAAACATGCCAGTAAGAAGACCCGCTCAGAAAACCCAAGATGCCTTGATCTCATGACACAGTAGTATCGGGGACCCAAACCCAAAGCTTCAATAACCATGGCCAAGCGGACATTGTTACGAAAGTGCTGTTGACCCCAGGGTGTTACCCTAGTTATGTTTTGATAGGTCCGCCATTTGGTTTGCGCTACAGAAGTTCCCAAGTGAGGGAAAAGTGAGCGCTCATACTGCTCTATAAAATCCTTCTTCACAGATTCACTTGCGTCTTGAAGGTGAGGAATCATTATGGATAAAACTAGTTCTTGTTGCCAAGCCATGAAGGAGATTAAGAAAGAAAGGAGATTGATGGAAGTAAGATTACTGTGAGCGACAAGTAAAAGTTATGACTTATATAAAGGAAGGAGCTAGCGTAACTTAGAAGCCAACGGTAACTTGCCACTGAAGTTTTACCGTCTTTCCATGATTTGGGTTTGACACATTTTTCTATAGAAGGCATTAAGAATTTTGAGATGAAGAGATAAAAGAAGCTCGTAGGCTAAGTCACCTACTTTCATTGAATTCAGATATAAGGCTCACAATATCTGGGAGATAACTTCGTATACTCCCCAAGAGATAAAGAACTTCTTTTGGGCCGTACTCGAATGAAGACCAAAACCTTGATATCCAAAACATCGATTCTCACTTCTGAACTCATTGTTCTGAATCCTTAAAACAGGTGGGACTCTTGAGAAGTATTCTAGGAAAAGGGTCTTCCTTTGTTAAACAGAACTTTCTTTTATTTTAGAGAGGGAATAATTATAAGATCAAAAAGGGAGATTCTTACTCCTGTATACCTCAAAGGCTGGGGAGGAATCTTACAATTGATGCCATGGGCTTTCTTAGGCATATAAATTTAATTGTATATATTTTTTAAATAATTGAAGCCATGGGCTACTTTGGCATAGGGACGTAGTTTGTAAGTGAAAGCCATGCGCTAATTTCAACATACATAAAATTTTGATAATATTGTCATGCATGTATTAATAATACAACCACTCAAGTTAATTTGATGTCTTTCTTGAATCGCACATGTATAATAAATCTTATGTCTGGATGGTGCAATGCATAAAATCTTCTTTGTGGATGGTGCAATGCACCCCAAAAAAAATCTGTGCTTGAATGCTAGAATGGGATTCAAGCACCTAATATTACTCTCTAGATTTTATTTTTTTTTGCTCTCTGTTCATGTGTATAAGCGTGTGTACTCTATTCAAAATCCCATGTATCAATGCAAAAATTTTGTTTAAAACATGTATATAACTATAGCAAAACTAGTACGACGTGTGTATTGGCGCATGTATAAGTGCATCCGACTTGTATATGACGCTCCAATTTTGTATGTGAAATATTTTGGAATATACATCACAGTTAGTGTTCAAAATGTATGGTCTTGATGTTTTGAAGGTTTTGAGAAAGTTGTGTTGGTCGAAAAATTTTGGTTTCTGTCCATTATTGCATCGCATGATTTTGCGGCTTGAATTTGAGTAGGTTAGAGCAATAATTTGAAGAAACTCTGTATGAGAGAGTTTTAGATCCTTTTTAATAGAAAAACTTGGTCCCAGTGGAAATTTTGTGGTTCATTCGTTTTCATGCCTGTATGGAGGTTTGAAGTTGCTAACATAGTGGTTTTGAGCTAGAAAGTGCATCTAGATTTCCATGTCAAGAGTTGCAGGTATTAGACGGAAGTCCAGATGGAAGAGTCAGCCATGAAAGGTCAAATCCAAAGGGAAAGAAGAGGGTTCAATCTTCGCGAGATGAGCTATCGAGCTCGTCTATCGGATCTACGAGGCAGGCATGGCAATGCTTCGAACAAGGCCATTTTCTATACTCGTATGCGTATGCTTGCAAAAGTGCACGCTAAAGATGGTAAAAGCACACGCGCACACTAAAGATGGCAAAAGCGTACGCTTTCCAAGAAAAGTTACTTTTGACCGATTTTTGGAGTCTAGAAAGGCTATAAAAGAAGAGGAGGCGTTCATTTACACAAGGCACGCAAATCAAGGCTATGCAAAAGAGAAGATAAGGCACGCAGATCGAGGCTATGTCGTGAAGGAGAAGATAAGGCACACAGATCGAGGCTACACCGCGAAGGAGAAGATAAGGCATGCAGATCGAGGCTGCACGAAGGAGTCTAGAAAGGCTATAAAAGAAGAGGAGGCGTTCATTTACACAAGGCACGCAAATCAAGGCTATGCAAAAGAGAAGGTAAGGCACGCAGATCGAGGCTATGTCGTGACGGAGAAGATAAGGCACACAGATCGAGGCTACACCGCGAAGGAGAAGATAAGGCATGCAGATCGAGGCTGCGCGAAGGAGAAGACAAGATCAAGATTCAGAGAGTGAGAGTGAGTGCGAGTGAGAGTGTGATTGAGAGTGAGATTTGATCATCTTCATGCGAGTGAGAGTGAGAGTGAGAGTGAGATAGCTCGGGGGTGGATGGGTGGTACGAGCTCCTTCACGGAGTGCTTCTTCTTCGAACTTCTTGTAAAATTGTCATCAATTGGATCAAATTCGAGTTTCCCTTCTTGTTCAATTCGTGATTATTGTCTTGCTGCAATTTTGTTTGTGATTGTGAAAGAACGGTGCGTGACACTTTTACACGCATGTCTCTCGCCATGATTATACACGTGAACATACACGAGCCCATTACTTTTTCTCAGAAGTCAACTTTGGCAACTAACAACACACGTATGAGCTTGATCCCTTGTAGTGAGAGAGATTTTCAAAGCCCCTCTAGCTGAAGAATGGTTTTGAGCTTGGTTTCTCACCTTTTGTGACTACTGGGTACCATCAACTTCAAGCTACGAAAATTTCCATTGGGACACCTTGACAATACTTCACTATGTTTCTTATAACATTTTCATCCAGTGTCCATTTGAGGAGATCCCATTTGCTGTACTTTTGAATGTGGTTCATGGTAAGTCTCCTTGAGTGAGTCATTCACTTCCGACATCAATTACAACCACATTTTTCCTTTGATCCAACCATGCTTGCAAATTGTGTATACGAAGTGATTCATCTTCGCTGGGATGATTCGTCACTTGTGTTGCCTGTCGAAGAAGAGTTTGAAGACATCCTACACAAGAAATCCACAATTTAAACACCCATAGATCATATTTTTAACAAATCACAAACAAGGCTTTTACATTCTCAATCTGACACGTGTTTATGTGTGTGCCTAACATTGCATCTATTTTATAGTTTACGCATTTATAAGTGCATCTATTATGGAGTTTACGCGTCTATAACTGCATCTATTGTTCAGTGTGATGCATTTATAGACGCATTTTTAGACACGCAGTCATTTAAAAAACCCTATGCAAGTCATCTCTTTGCCACTTTTTTCCTTGCCTCTTTCAAGCGATTGTGCCTTGTTTGTGTGTTGGAGGCCACCTGTAGCAAGCAAGCAATGCATCCACACAAGCACCCTATCTAATTCCCAAGCAAGGAACTCACCTTACAAGTAAGATTTGTCTTTCTCGTGTTTGTTGTTTGTCAAAAATTGTTTGCAAGTCGTTTTGTCCTTTGCTTTTGTCTTTGGTGGTAAGGTAGCTATGCTTCTTTGTGAGTTGTGCAACGTTTGAAACTTACTCTAGCCTTATATTTTGTACCATGACTGTCAAGTTTTGTTGAAAAAGTAAAATCCAAACTATCAACATCTGACCTTTTGGTCAGGCGCACTGCCAAAAACGCATCTATATGTGCATCTAAAAACACAGTTATTCAGCAACGGTCATAGACGGGTTTTCGGCCAAGGCTATAGACACATTTTTAGATGGGCATTTAAACAGGTTTTTAGACGGGTTTTCAAATGGGCTTTTACATGCATTTTTTGATGGATGCATACACGCGACTATGCGTAAGTCATGGTATTTTTTTGTTTTTTGACGAATATATACACTTGTTTCAGTTTCACATTTCGTTTTTGTTCTTTGTTGGTTGCAAAGTGGATTCTTTATAAAATGAGAAGGATAGAAGAAATAAAGACAGAAAGGGGAAGGTAAGGGAAGATAAGGAAGAGAAGTTAGAGGGGAAGAGAAGGAAGAGAAAGTAGGAAGAAGAGGGAAATAGAAGGTAAGGGAGTAAGGAAAAGAGAGGAAGAGGGGAAGTGAAGGTAGGAAGAAGAGGGAAATAGAAGGAAGAGAAGGTAGGAAGAAGAGGGAAAGAGAAGGTAGAGTAAGGAAAAGAGGGGAAGAGAGGAAGGGAGTAAGGAAAACAGGGGAAGAGGGAAAGAGAAGGTAGGAAGAAGAGGGAAAGAGAAGGTAAAGGAGTAAGGAAAAGAGGGGAAGAGAGGAAGGGAGTAAGGAAAAGAGGGGAAGACAAAGAGAGAAGGAAGAGAAGGTAGGAAGAAGAGGGAAAGAGAAGGAAGAGAACAAGGGGAAGAGAAGGAAGAGAAGGTAGGAAGTAAGAGGGGAAGAGAAGGTAAGCGAGTAAGGAAAAAAGAAGGTAGAAGTAAGAGGAGGAGATCATTAAAAGAAGGAAAGAAGTATAAGGGGAAAAGGTAAGGGAGTAAGAGGAAGAGAAGATAAGAAGTAAGAGAAGGAGGTAAGGAAGAGGGAAATAGAAGGTAATGGAGTAAGTAAAAGTAAATGAATCAATGATGATAGATGCTATGTTTTTTTTTGGGTGCAGATTCTTCATGGATCCAAGTTCTTCATCCGATCCATTTGCATATGGCATTTGATTTGCGGAGATGCTACATCATTTTGGTCACCAACCTGACCTAGTAGAGCTGACAGAGTATATGTATGCCCATCCCCCTCCTAGATTCCCTGATATGGTCACCCCTCCCTTCCCGAGTGCCAATGTAACTCCATTGCCATCTGTGCCTATGAGTCCAATGACACAACATGCTTCTCCTCTCCCACCCCATTGAGGAGACATACTCCTTCCCAGACACACTCATGCACCCCCTCCTAGTAGGCGCCATCACATCAGGGCTCACAGCCACCATCACGTACTCCCTCACAGCCACTGTCACGAACTATGTCACATGCGCAATCTCCCAGTCGTGACTTCACCCGTAGTATAGAGCAGAGTAGATGCTGCAGTAGGGAGAGTGGGAGTGGAGGATGCGACGGGTGCTTTGGTGGGGGAAGTGGTAGGGCACGCAATGGGAAAGGAGTTAGAGGAGACAATGAGGATGAGGAGGAGGTGAGAGAAGTGGAGGTAGTAATAAACTATGATGTGACGGACAGGGGCAGGATAGTGATGGATGCGAGGGGGAAAGAGGTAATGGAGTATATGCATGGGGTAGTGTCAAATTTGTACAAAAATTGTTTTATTAAATTTAAAGATCAAAATAGTCGATTAGTTGGAGAGGTGATAGAGACTATACATAACCGATACCCCAATCCCCCACATACGACATTCTCGGATGTATGGGGAAGGACGCGAATAAGGGAGATCTTAAGTAATAAAAGATCTCACCTTAAGAAACTCGTGTATGATGATCGGGCAAATCGGGAGGTAGGTGGCTATCTCATGGAGAAACCTGCCAACTACCTACAAACGCGAGTGGAAGGAGGCAAAGAAACGTGCAGAAGATGGCATGAAGAGCAGGCAACATGTGGAGGCACAACACATCTAGATGGAGACCATTGGATCTTTGCATTTCGGATCTGGAGGCGTCGAGTCGTGGGAGGTAGAGTTCGTATCTTGTCATCTTATTTGATTTTTTACTTAATCCATTGATTGTATGATTGTTTTAATCTTACAAATTGTGTTGATTATGTTACAGCGATGGGTTATGGGGAGGAAGCCCGTAGCACACGAGATTGCGTATGCTCGCCAGCATAGTAGATGCGACACGTGGGCCCTCTTCACAATGCAGGGATGTATTACAGATGCGTAGTTTGAGGAGGCCATGAGACTGTACGATCAACAAGTACTTGAAAAATCTAAATGAATGATTTAGGTTTATTAAATTTTGAATTACATATAGATATACTTATACATGATATCTTACTTGAACAGGCACAAGTTGCTGCACCTGTTGATGCTCCCGATGCTGAAGATCCACCTGCCTCTGTTGTCACTTCTCTTGCTCCTGCTCCTATTCTGCACTACACATCGGACATGTATACTAATGTGAGCACATCTGATACTGGAGGGAGTGGCTTATCATCATTTGATTCTGAGTAGTACTACTTAGACTCATAGTATCACATCCGTATTGTGGATGTGATTGTATATATATATTTGAAACTGAAGCCATGGGCTTTTTTTGACAAACCAATTTGATTTTGTATATATTTGTTTATAATTTAAACCATGGGCTACTTCAACGTATGGACTCCCTTGTATATATGTTTTTGCATAATGAAAGCCATGGATTTATTTTAGCACATCTCAAAATTTGACAGTATTGCATTCATGTTTGTCTTGAATTGTGTATTGATAATGTTTGCATTCGTGACGTTCTTGATTCGTGTCTTCACAATGCACAAAATGTTCTCTGTGGATGGTACCATGCACCCAAAAAAAAATTCAAAGAGTGCTATTTGGTGCTGGAATGTTGGAATAGCATTCAGGCAGCAAATAACACTCTTTGGAATTTCTATTTTACTCTCTGTTCGCATGTATATGCAAATAAAGTCTGTCAAGATCGCATGTATAAGTGCGGGAGCTCTGTTGTTGCAAACGCTTGTATACACCCGTGTATAAGCACGTTTGTACTTGCTCATACAAGCTCTTTTACACGCATGTCTGTGGCCGTGATTATACACGCGCTACTACATGGGCCCGCTAATTTTTTTTCACAAGTCATTTTACACGGCTAGCATTGCGGGGGTATGATCCCGATCCCTTATAGTGGGGTATGGGGAGACAAGGTGAATTCAAGATATGCAAGGGAGAAATATGAAAATCACAAGTCCCCCTCCCACAAATGATAAGGAATATACCTTGAAGAATATGCAAGACTTTACGATTTGTACATATTTTTCATGATATGTGAGACCCAAGGGGGGGGATCTTTTGGATTGGGGGGGTAAAAGAAAAATAACACCATAATATGAAAACCAACCTCCTTTCAATATGCTATAACTTTCTCATATACTATCAAAATTTCAAGATGTAAAGACATATTTGAAACTCATTTAGTGTAGAACACAAGCATGCTAGTTCCACTAATTTTAACTCATGGCATGTTGTTAAAATCATCTCATACTCAATATTTTGATAGTTTTTTTACTAAAGGGAGTTGGTGCCCCATGGCATTTCACCATCCATATTGTGCATTCATTGTCTCTCGCCCACATAAAAATATGCTTCGATCTAGGTCTAGGCTAGTATGAGGGCCATATAAAGTTTCATCCCAATGGATAAGTTCACTCTAGTATTTGGTTAGTATATGTGTTCTTGTTTATACATCCTCACCTAGGAAGTGCATGCAAAATTAATGGCATTTCATCATCCATATTGTGCATCTAGTGTCTGTTGGCCACCAAAACTTGAACGAATGTAGGTCTAGATTAATAAAGATCCGTGTAAATTTTTGTCCCCAACACAAGCTCACATGCATATTTGGTCAATAGGTGTGCTCTTTTTTATATGTATTCCTAGGGAGTGCTACATGGCATCATGCGTGGCATTCCAACTCCCATGTCATGGATGATCTAGTGCTAGATGGTCACAAACCTAGATTTATATAAGTACAAGAACCGTGCAAAGTTTTAACCATATAGAAAATGTTTACATGCATATTTGGTTAGTAGGTGCACAAATTTAAATACATGAACATTGAAATGATAAAAACACCATACACTATAGAAACATAACCCCACTAATAAACACTTGTATGTAATGGTAGAACAAGGAATCCCATTAAGAAGACATTAAAAGCTTCCATGAAAAATACAATGATATGCTCAAACGTCCTATTTCTTTCATGTTTACTAGCTCTACAACTTTAAGAACCCATTCTCAATGAAAGTAGGAAGAAATACATGACAATGTGATGATGAAGAGGCTTAAGCTAAGCTAAGAATGGGTGCCTTATAGAAAGGTAGCACACTCATCCACTAGGTTGATGTTGACTAAATTTGGTGGAGTTGGCTAAAAATGAGTGACTATTGTAATTTAACAGATTTTTCTAGTCTACTTGAAATTAGTTGATTTTGATCAAACTATATACAATGTAATTCCATGCTAATTTTTATTATTTCCATTTTTTGTTTTTATCCTAATTTAACATTAACATACCATATATGCCTATCCTAATGCTATTTTCATTATTGGTATTGGAAAATAACCTATGTGATAAACTATCTTGTAGAGCGGCTTGCCATTTCAATAGGCTAATTATCATCTTGTTATTGGATGAAATGCCAAGGCTCTTGCCCACCATAGAGGAATAGGAACTGGGAATCAAAACCCCCACCTTATTCAATCCAGACAAAGGCCTAGACCTAAAGCAGATCCGCCAACTGTACCTTAAGGTTTGCAATCTACATGCCTTACATATATGCACCTTTAAGGATATGATGGACACAAGATTTTGGGCTTTGCATCCATACTTTGCGGTCTTGTCTAAGAGGCCTTTTTCTCGTCAAATCACAACCTCATGAAAGCAGTCCTAGCAACCAACCTGGAGCATAGGTCTGAGGATGGGACCAAGAATAGGAAGGGGGCATGTTATGCAGCGTACATCCTCCAACTATCTTTCTACATATTTCATTCTTTTAGTCTTCAAATTTATGTTGTATAAAGAAATAGGTCATGGGCCAAGGAAGGGAAAGAATAAAAGGCTACAAGAGAGGACTCAAAGGATTAGGGTTGACCCTCCCTTCAAAAGCTGTATGTATAAAAGCTAAGTCATTTCACTTTGGTTTTCATTCTTTCATGTAAAGTTTGAGGAAATAAAAACTTGGAGCTTCCTTTCCTCTTACTATCTTGTTGCATTGCTATGATAATGTTTTCCCTTTCACCATGCTCACAATTTCCTTTCTCTACTATCTTTCCCCCTCCCTACCCGGAGTGATGATGTTGCAAGATCATGCATATGATGGCTCTCACAAGGAAGTAGCAATGGAGGTTGAGCTCTCCATAGCAGCTTGTTTGGACAATCCCCATGACATGTTAGTTCGTTGATTGAGCTTAACACGTTCTAAGTCATAGCTAGTTGCGAGGGTATATGCACAGGCTTATGGAATAGGCTATGAAGAGACATCAGCCTAGTTGCAAGGGTGGCAACTGTGAGAGCAATGATTGCAATGGAGATAGAAAAAGGATGGTGATTGCACCAAATGGATATCAAGAATATCTTCTTGAATGGTGATTTGCAAGATGAAGTTTATATGACATAGCCATAAGGATATGCGGATGATGCACATCTCGATTTTGTATGTCGGTTGTGCAAAACCTTATATGGCTTTGAAAATTCACCAAGAGCATGATGTAACAAGATTGGCTAATACCTTGTCACCATTGGATTTGAGATTTCCAATAATGATTTTTCACTCTATGTTGAAAAGAAAGACAGGGGATTGTGCTTATAGTCATCTATGTTAATGATTTGATTACCACAAGAGATAGTGATGCATATGTATGTGATGTCAGGATGCTCTTGAAGAAAAATTTAAAATGAAGGACTTGTTCATGGCAAAGGAATCAACAAGTAGATAGCAACACAGAGTGCTATTATTGTGGGAAGCCTGGACATAAAGAGAAGACCTATTATAAAAAGCAGAATGACATCAGAAATGGAAAGTTGCAGCAAAGCAACTATGCATCATCCAGTGGGCATGGTGATGACAGAAATGAGCGCCTCTTTATGATGCAGCACATGGTTAACTCCATGATAGAAAATGCTACAGATTGTAAAAATGTATGGTTTGTTGATTCAGGTGCTTCTAACCACATGACCAGTCATGGTTGATTCAGGTGCTTCTAACCACATGACCAGTCATGGTGAGTGGTTCAGTGATGTCAGAGACCTGGAAAAGCTAGGTTATGTTGAAACAGGTGATGATACTGCTCATCCAATTGCACAAGTTGGTAAGGTGCCATTGGCTATGCAGAATGGAAGAACAAAGTACTTGTCAAATGTACTTCATGTTCCAAACATCACCAAGAACTTGATCTCATTTGGCCAAATGGTAGAGCAGGGTTTGCAGGTCAGATTTAACCCTGATGGGTGCTTTGTTGAGGATTTGAAAAAACAGTGCCGCTTGGTTGCAAAAGGCAAAAGAAAGATGTTTACCTTGGATGCTGATATCCCAAAAGTGCAGGCTACTATGTTTGTGCATGGAAGAGGTGTCATTGCAGATATTGAAATATGGCACAAGCACATTGGGCACGTGAACATACAAAGGCTGAAATCTATGCAAACACAGAGTATTGTTGCAGGTTTGCCAAAGTTCAGAGTGGATGGAATGCAAAAGGTATGTGAAGCATGCCAAATGGGTAAGCAGGCCAGACATGCATTTCCACGCAATGCTGAAGTAAGCAACAGGGCTTTGGAAGTGATCCACTCTGATGTGTGGACAACCAAAGCTGCTTCTCTTGGTGGATGCCAATATTAGGTGAGCTTCATTGATGATCACACAAGGAAGGTATGGGTCTATTTTATGAAGCATAAAAGTGAAGTGTTCAGCCACTTCAAAGCCTTTAAGTCTATGGTTGAGAAAGAAAAGGGCATGCAGATAAAAGTGCTAAGATCTGATGGGGGGAGAGTATTCTTCAGAAGAATTCAGTGACTATTTGAAAGAGCAAGGAATTTAGAGAAAATACTCATGCAGATCTACCCCTCAGCAGAATGGGGTTGCAGAAAGAAAGAATAGGCACATTGCAGAAGTTGCAAGGACTATGCTAAATGAAAAGAAGATGCCTGATTATTTTTGGGCTGAAGCAGTAGCAACTGCTGTGTATATAATGAACAGAACCCCCACTGCAGCTGTCCATAGCATGACGCCTGAGGAAAAGTATACAGGCAGAAAACCAGATATTTCACATCTTAAAGTATTTGGTTGCATTGCTTATGTTCATATCCCTGATGAGAGGAGAACTAAGCTTGATCCCAAGGCAGAAAAATGCATCTTCATTGGATATTCTCTGCAGCAAAGAGGGTACCGCTATTATAACCCTTCCACTCATAGGATGCAAGTGAGTAGAGATGTAGTTTTTGATAAAATGAGTTGTTGGTATGGTTCGCAAGGCCAGATTTGAGCTATGCTGTTGGACTAGTGAGTCAGTTTATGCAAGCACCGAGGAAGCCACATTTGGATGTGGCTAGGTGCATATTGAGATATGTGAAGTCCACTTTACAGAACGGACTTTTTTATGAGACTGGGTGTCTGATACAGATACATGGGTACACAGATGCTAATTGAGCTGGTAGTATCTCCGATAGGAGATCTACTAAAGGATTTATGTTTTCCCTTTGGGAGTGCTGCCATCAGTTGGAGCAGCAAGAAACAGCCGGCAGTTGCCTTATCGAGTACAGAGGCTGAGTACAGGGGTGCAACTATGGCTACATGTGAGGTAGCTTGGTTACAGAAGCTACTTGCTAATTTGGGCCAGTTAGTACATGATGCAGTTGTCATTTATTGTGACAACGTTAGCAATATTATGCTTGATAATAACCTAATTTATCATGCTAGAACAAAGCACATTGAGGTGCATTACCACTTTGTGAGAGAGAAGGTTCTAGCTGGAGAGGTTAATCTAGTATATGTCAGCACTAAGGAGCAGGTGGCTGACGTCTTCACGAAGGCCTTGGGTACAGAGAAGCTTCGCAAATTTCGGAGCTTACTTGGTGTACTCAAGATGGATTTGAGCTTGATGGGGAGTGTTGAGATATCAAGCTCCACCCCTGACATATATCCTGGGTGACTATCATTTATGTCACCATCCTGTGTTAGGTATACTTGTGGCATAGTTATATAGCCACGTATGTTTGGATTGGGTTCACATATGAACTATGTATTCTAGGGTTATACATATAGTGTATACCCATCTTTCATTGTATTGTTGTTGTGTGCTAAAGTGAAGATAGGCTTCAGCCTCCAACCTAGTGTCCTCTCTCTTTTGTGTGTTGTGAAGAAAGCTGCACTCGAGTCTCCTACCTCTCTCCCTACTTCTTTACACGTGGCTCCTACCACACCTCGATACCCAAGATCTGTCATCTCGAACTCTTTTCCAAGCATCCCCTTTGTCTGAGCAATCTTTTTATCACGATTTCTAGTCATGATAAGGTCATCCACATAAAGGATTACGATCATACATTTGCCTCCTCTTACATATTAGTTTACATCAAATGGACTCCTCTTGAACCCCTTCCTCAAAAGGTCATATCAATTCGCTACTAATACCACACTCTTGGGGCTTGTTTCAACTCCTAAAGTGCACTTTTTAGATTGCAAACTTTTCCTTTTGAACTAGGGAGCACAAATCTTGGTGGTGGCTCCACATAATCCTCCTCCTTGAGATCTACATTGAGAAAGGTAGATTTTACATCCATCTGATACACGGGCCAACTTTCCTAAGCTGCTAAGGCCAAAACACTATGAATGGTTGTTAGTCATGCTGTGGGAGCAAATGTATAAATAATCATAACCTTATACTCATACGAAACCCTTTGCCACAAGCCATGCGTTGCACTTGTCCAAAGATTCGTCAGCCTTGTACTTGGTTTTATATACCCACTTGGTGCCAATTACCTTGTGTTTTGATGGTCGATCCACAAGGTCCCAAGTATTTTTCTTCATAATGGATCCATACTTGGACTGCATAACATCCATCCACTTGTCATCCTTGTACTTGGTCTTATATACCCACTTGGTGCCAATTACCTTGTGTTTTGATGGTCGATCCACAAGGTTGCAAGTGTTTTTCTTCATAATGGATCCATACTTGGACTGCATAACATCCATCCACTTGTCATCACCCAAGGCCTTGTGTGATAGCTGAGGTTAGTTTAGTTGAGTGTATTCTCCAATTTTTTGACATCACGCAACCCATCAATGAACCGATGCTTTTGAGTCTCATCATTGGGGGCATTTGCTCCCATCTTCCTCACAATGGTCTCCATGTGCTTAATATAGTGATCAACACCTTCATTAATCCCTTGGGAGGACAAATAGTCCAACTGTTCGGCAAGTCACTCCTGGAAGCCTTGCCTCCACATGCTGCCTGCTCTTCACGCCACCCTCTGCTCGTTTCTTTGCCTCCTTCCACTCGCGTTTGTGCGCAGTGGTAGGTTTCTCGGCAGGATAGCCACCCGCAGCTACATTTAGCCCATCATCGTACGCGAGTTTCTTAAGGTGAGATCTTTTATTACTTAAGATCTCCCTTATTCGCGTCCTTCCCCATACATCCGAGAATGTAGCATGTGGGGGATTGGGGTACCGACTATGTACAGCATCTATCACCTCCCCAACTAATCGGCTATTTGATCTTTAAATCTAATAAAACAATTTCTATACAAGTTTGATACTACCCCACGCATGTACTCCATTACCTCTTTCCCCCTCGCATCCATCACTATCCCGCCCCTATCCGTCACATCATAGCAGATCACTCCCTCCACCTCTCTCATCTCCTCTCTCACCGCGTGCCCTACTACCTCCCCCACCAAAGCACCCGCCACGATCCTCCACTCCCACTCTTCCTACTGCTACGGGTGGAGTCACGACTGGGGGATTTTCTACGTGACGGTGGCTGTGAGCCCTGACGTGACGGTGGCTCTAAGGGAGTACATGATGGTGGCTGTGAGCCCTGACGTGACGATGCCTAGGAGGGTGTGCGTGAGTGTGTCTGGGACGGGGTATGTCTCCTCGGTGGGCATGGAAGAGGAGAAGATGCATGCCGTCTCATCGGACTCGCAGGCATAGACGGTGTCCGGAGGCTAGGAAAAGAAGAAATGTCTCTATAGCTACCTACCCAGTAGCCTTGGAAGACACAACAAACACAAGGGGCACCACTAGTATGATGCTGGAAACAGAAATCTCTCAAAACACCACACAGAGATACCTCAAACTCTGTATTCCACAAGATAATCAAAGCCCGCACACTTATCCACAATAATGCAAAAAAAATCCCTCTTTCACAATCTAGCTGGCTCCACTCGGCTTCCTTCACTCCCTTCGGCTAGTAGTCTCCTTTTGCATCCTAAAGGTGGCCACCCTCACACTAGCTTCTTCTCTGCATGCATGCTACCGGCCTCTACCACCCTGATAGCAACACCAAGCCACCAAGAGAGAAAAAAAACCAACACTCTCACTGTCGGCTGCACCAGTCGCCCAACTTCAGTACCCCCACCAGCCTCTACACTTCAAGCCTGTCGACGTTGCCACCTTATCTTCAGCAACAGCCACAAACACCTTCAGCCCCCTTATGTGTCGGTGTTTCCCAGTCACCACTAGCAGCTGTCTATCGCCAGTAGCTACACGAACACCCTCCATGTCCTTGCGTCTCTCGCATCCAGCCGACAGTCCTCTCCCGCCTGTCGCCCACCAAGCACCTCTGTTTTACCAACGCACACCCTTCTTATTTTCAAAGGCGGTTCCCTCTTGTCCTTCTCGTCTCGTCCATCGCTAGCACCACAGCTGTCATGGGTGACCAAGCAACTCACCGGCTCTGCACTCGCCAGAAAAATCCTTTGTCTCCAGGCGGCAACTCACCTTCCCTCGCTGCAGCTCTACCAAATCACCCTTTCAAGCCTCGTAGCACAAGACGAGAACCTTCAACGGCTCTGCAGAATCACCAGAGCGCTTCCACATCAACGAGCGACCACACTCTTCTCCACGCTGGCTCTCCTCGCCAGCCTTGCACTCACACACCTTAACACCTCTCCATTAGCTCTCTCTAGAAGTATCCCCTTGGTCTCCAGGTGGCAACTCCCACAAGCTCTCTCCTCGCCAACCTTCTTGAAGGTTGCGCTGGCAACAAAGCAAGCGGCCAGTTGGCTGCTCTTTCGCTTGCCACTTGGTGGTGTTTATATATATATATATATATATATTTAAAAGGTGGTTCCATGCCACACTGCAGTGCCTATATGGCCTTTATCAGATCTTTTGAAACACCGGAATCCACACAAATACCACGTCTCATCACCATGGCTATTATGCCCAAACCCTCTGCGATGTGGAGACATATGGTCATTCCAAATCTGCACAGTATATGCAAACTCAAGCATAAAGAGCAAATTATATTTCTCGTCCCATCCTGCGTAGCTTCTGCCTAATTGTTTTTACACCTTCTTTCAATTCAATCCTCAAATCTGGCCCTTTAAATCCTCGAATCTCCTTATAAGAGGTGATAAACAATTCTGGAAAATGAGACAGCATATTAACATACCTAACTTTTTCTCCACTCGAGAGATCCGGACACAGCATTCCTTCAATCGGTTCCTGCTTCTTCTTCACTTCTATCTTTGGCTGCAGTAATTCCTCGATCACTTCATATGACCCTAAAGTGTCTTCTCCCTCAGTACCCACTTCATGCACTTCTTTATCTTCATTACCTTGTTGCTCTGATATTAGGAAAGCCACATCTGCCTCTTCTTCACTAGAAGCAGTAGTCGATGAATCCATCTCTGATTCAAAAGCACAAGTGGTAGTTCCCTCTTCACTCGAATCCTGTGGCCTCTCCCACACATCATTCAAAGATCTCCTACTATGCATCTCAAAAGATTTTTTATTACCCCGCTTATTATGCAAAGAAATGGTCCCATACCTCCAGTCTTGTACTGCACCCACCACTCGCAACCAGGGTCATCCAAGAATAATTGGAAAAGCACCAAGACCCGCAGGCATCACATGAAAATCTACAGTAGCTTTGACATTAAAAGCTTCAATTTCCAACTCCTTTACCATACCAAGACATTTTACCTTTTGATGATTAGCCATCCTGATTCAAAAACCAGAAACCCCAGACACCCTCAAGCCTGACTGCTCCACACATGATTGGGTAATCACACAGATTTGAGCTCCTCCATCTATATAGGTCTGACCAAGGTTCCTACCTTATCTGGAAGCTCTTCTAAAGATAGTACTTTGACTGACCTCTTCTCTGACTCCTTTTCCATTGGATTCACAAGTCCCTTCCATTGCCTTCTCAATTTTGGCACCATCTCCACCAACTGCCCAAAGGTAATGTTGGCCTTCCTATGTACCATATCAGATTTCAAGTCATAGCTAGTTTGCCCATCCCCCTGACACCTGTGGAACCTTCTACGAGGCTTCCGTTTCCTTTTAGCTTTCACATCTCCTCCTTCTTCCTATGGCTGGGTCCAGCCACCCCCTTTCCTTCTCTTTCATCCGTTGTGCCCTTGCCAACGGGCATCACATCCCCTTCTTCTCTTACCTGAACATTCTCCAGAGTAACAACATTCACGACCTTTGCCTTCCCCTTCTCCTCAGCTGTGATTCCACTTGATGCCTAATATCAATACCATAGTCGTTTGACCTATCAGGTAACTGTGAAGGTAGTGGGTACATATCACCACCCATTCGCTGAGGCTTATCACAATCTGTACTTAGATGACCAAGCTCACCACAATTCTAGCATGTAGGGATGAAACGACGGCCCCTACCACGACCACGTCCATACCCTGCTTGTCCATCTCCCCCTTCTTGATTATTGCCTCTACCTCTACCACGTCCACCACCTGTACTTCCCGTTAAACTTAAGCTCAAATTCTTCATAAGATCGACCATTTGTTTCATATCCTGTCGCAATCCCTCATCAGAACCTATAGGAACCATAGGTACTCCTTGACTAGCTTGTGGTACCATCTGCATAGCCTGGGCTTCAGTGGGCTTCATCCTCTCAATCACTACATTCATGGGTGTAGCCTCCACTCTAGGAATCTCCGGCTGTGCTACAACTGGAATCATCCCCAGCCGATTCATCCGTTGCAGCTTCCAATCCTTTGATTTGGCAATCTCCACCGCATCCTCATAAGACCTGGGCTTCTTTAATTCCACCTTCCAGCGAATACTCCTCTTAAGCCCGGTTACAAACTTGTTTTTCTTCATCATGTCAGGAGGTACCTGGTCTTCCCCTAAAGCCTTGCATAAAGTCTCCCACAGCAAAGAGAATTTCTTCACATAATCATCAATTGATTCCAACTCACCCTGTATTAGAGCTTGCACCTCATGCCTCTATAGCTAGGAAAAGAAGAAATGCCTCTATAGCTACCTACCCAGTAGCCTTGGAAGACACAACAAACACAAGGGGCACAACCCAGCACAATGCTGGAAACAGAAATCTCTCAAAACACCACACAGAGATACCTCAAACTCTGTATTCCACAAGATAATCAAAGCCCACACACATCCACAATAATGCAAAAAAATCCCTCTTTCACAATCCAGCTAGCTCCACTCGGTTTCCTTCACTCTCTTTGGCTAGTAGTCTCCTTTTGCATCCTAAATGTGGCCACCCTCACACCAGCTTCTTCTCTGCATGTATGCTACCGGCCTCTACCACCCTGATAGCAATAACAAGCCACCGAGAGAGAAAAAAACCAACACTCACTGTCGGCGACAACTGCACCAGTCGCCCAACTTCAGTACCCACCAGCCCATACACTTCAAGCGAATCGACATTGCCACCTTATCTTCAGCAACAACAGCCACAAACACCTTGAGCCCCCTTGTGTGTTTGTGTTTCCCAGTCGTCGCCACCATCACAGCTGCCTGTCGCCAGTAGCTACACCAACACCCTCCACGTCCTTGCTTCTCTCGCATCTAGCCGACAGTCCTCTCCCACCTGTCGCCCACCAAGCACCTCTGTTTTACCAATGCACACCCTTCTTATTTTCAAAGGCAGTTCCCGAGTCTTGTCCTTCGCGTCTCGTCCATCGCCAGCACCACAGCTGTCATGGGTGACCAAGCAACTCACCGACTCTGCACTTGCCAGAAAAATCCTTTGTCTCCAGGCGGCAACTCACCTTCCCTCGCTGCAGCTCTGCCAAATCACCCTTTCAAGCCTCGTAGCACAAGGCGGGAACCTTCAACGGCTCTGCAGAATCACCAGAGCGCTTCCACATCAAGGAGCGGCCACACTCTTCTCCACGCTGGCTCTCCTCGCCAACCTTGCACTCACACACCTTAACACCTCTCCGTTAGCTCTCTCTAGAAGTATCCCCTTGGTCTCCAGGCGGCAACTCCCACAAGCTCTCTCCTCGCCAACCTTCTTGAAGGTTGCGCTGGGTGGCAGCAAAGCAAGCGGCTAGTTGGCTGCTCTTTCGCTTGCTTGGTGGTGTTTATATATATATATATATATATATTTAAAAGGTGGTTACATGCCACACTGCAGTGCCTATATGGCCTTTATCAGATCTTTTGAAACATCGGAATCCACACATACCACGTCTCATCACCATGGCTATTATGCCCAAACCCTCTGTGATGTGGAGACATACGACCATTCCAAATCTGCATAGTATATCCAAACTCAAGCACAAAGAGCAAATTATATTTAGCTGGAGTCCCTTGTAGATTTCAATATTTACAGTCTAGATTGGGCTCTCTCTCTCCACGTAAACCAACATATGTACATCCATTTCTATCATGGGCTCATCAAAGCCCCAATCATTGACATTCTCATGCTCTTCCACCTCTTATTTACACACATCCAAGACACCCTCTTGACAAATAGAAAGCTCATACAATAAAAACTTCAAGTCTCAAGCAGCTGCTTCAAAGAAAAATGCATGTACTAACTCACTGCAAAGCCATTCAGTCTGTACATTTGCCAGGGCATTCAGGGCAAAGTTTTATTGCATACCAAGCATCCCATATGTACACGGACTCAAAACACCTTTACAGAATTTTGCCTGACAACAACGGCAGTGGAGTGACCTGGATACTCGAGGGGGTGGGGTATAGATACCAGGCATGGAAGGAGGGGGATGGGCATACATGTACTCTGTAAGCTCAACTAGACCAGGATGGCATCCAAAATGATTTAGCATCTCCATCATCCAAGTACTATACGCAAATGGATCGGATGAAGAGCCTGGATCCATAAAGAATCTGCAAAAATAAAAGTATATACATGATTGCATCAAAGCACAAATAGCACATATGATTTTGTGAAGGCAAGCCATATGCAGATGGGATCATCTCTCTGAAGAACCTGGATCGCAAGCATGGGTGAAACACAGTTGCGTGTATACACTCGTCCAAAAACACGTGTATATGCGCATGAACGTTTTGTGTAGACAGGATACACGCAGACATACACGCGTTCCTACACGCGGACTGCGAAATTTTTTTTTTGAAAGCAACCGACCTCCGACAAATCGTCCTTATAAAAAGGCCACTGTTGCCCACTGTCATAATCGTACCAGATGGCAACCAGAGAAGGAGAAGGACGGAGACAAACGCATAAAGGAAAGAGATAGGACAAAGGACAAACTGACTCACCTCTGGAAAAGTGAGTCTTCTTTTTGGCTGGTTTCCTTCACCCGTGTGTGCTCCTTGTCTGCTCCTTGCACTTAGGTTTAGTGCTCTGTTGGAAGAGGCGACGACGAAGGAGAGCAAATCTTTAGTTTGAAAATGTTTATTTGGAGAAGGCGGGTTATTTTTAGGTATGGATAGGTCATCATGTGTAATCGCGCATGTATTTTCGCGTTTATAATAAGTCAGCCACGTTTATACATGCGATTTTGAGGATGTAGCCACGTTAATACATGCAATTTTCAGGATATAGCCACGTTTAGACACGCAATTTTTAGGATTTAGCCGCGTTTATACACGCCATTTTTAGAATATAGTCGTGTTTATACACACGATTTTCAGGATGTAGCCGCATTGATACACGCAATTTTAATACTTTCAATAAAAACTGATTATGATTTTGTGTTTACTCTTTTGTACATAGGATGTCATCAACCTCCTCAAGCAATTTTGGTGAGGATGAGACAATGCGTCATCGTAATCGCGATGTGTGGTTGGGACAAAGGATCAAATGTATGTGTAATCAATGTCAAGGATGCATTGTACGAGTGCATCGAATTACCTTGAATCACATCTCCATGTATGGAGAATGGAATCAAATAGGTTTAGAGGTGAGTAGATGTAAATTGATAGTATTCAAATGACTCATGGTATCCAAATTAAATTAATGGAGTTGTAATATATATACTCTAATTGAAGCAAGATGTAGTACCACACCCTAACATGGTGCCCTACGCGCGGCGAGAGTACGCAAAGCGTCGACGAGATGATGCTGGAGCTTCGGGATCTATTGTCAGAGATGAGTGGGAAAGGAATGACAATAGCCCTGCACCCCATGAAGTTGTGGAAGAGGAAGTGTTTGATGATATGGTGTGGTATCTTTTTAGGGATAATCCCAAAGGTATGGACGACGATATGGACGACGATAATATGGAACAAGAGCATCTTTACAAGGCTTCATCGACACCGGTTTTTGAAGGGTGCACATTCTCTATTTTACGTGCTTCACTTGAACTACTCAATATACAAACAGTTTATGGATGGAGCAATGCAAGTCTTGACGCATTATTGAAGTAAGCATTCTAACTTGCAAATTTGAATTAGTGGTTTAGGGTTTAGGATTTAGGACTAATTGATGATATTGGATGCACGCTATTATCAAAAGGGAAATAGACTACCCACCTCAAGAGACATAGTGAGGCGCTATGTGACATCTCTTGGAGGATTGGATTATGATCGCATACATGCATGCGTCAATGATTGCATTCTCTTTCATGGGATGCATAAGGAGGCTCGACATTGTTCCACTTGTGGTGAAGCAAGGTATAGAACAGATGTGAAGAGTTTTGATGTACCTCATAAAGTCTTGCGACACTTTCCTATAATTCCTTGCATCAAACACATGTTCAAGTGCAAATCCATAGCAGAGCTCATGTCATGGCATTCCTCACATCGATCGGATGATGGCATGTGGAGAATTCCCGCAGACACTCGTGCTTAGAAGCATATTGAACATGAGTGGCCCAGCTTTAAAACAGAGCCCCAGAAACTTGAGACTTGGCCTAGGTATGGATGGAGTGAATCCATTTGGTTTCAAAAGCACCGCATACAGCGTGTGGCCAGTTGTGTTGTGGTGAATTACAACCTTCCACCATCAATGGCAATCAAGAAGGGACATCTTATGTTATCTCTTCTAATTCCAGGGAAACATAAAGTCAAGCATATGGATGTTTATCTCGAACCATTGATTGATGAGTTGGAGGAACTATGGAGAGGTGTTACGGTGGTGGACATTAGTAGGCCTCCCTCCTCTCGACACTTCGACTTAAAAGTAGTGTTGATGTGGACAATGCATGACTTTCCAAGATACAACGATTGTTCTGGTAAGAATCCTTATTATCTCCCTACTATAATACTATTGGCTATATTAATTATAACTATTGACTTTATTATTCTAACTTATATTTATATTTTAACAGGTTTGTAAACATCGGGTAAACATGCATGTCCTGTTTGTGGCCCTTCGTTTTAGTACACATGAGTATGCTGATGGTTTGTGTAAGATCATATTCGATAATCATCATCGATTTCTCCCGTCAGATCATCCTAAACATGTTGCTAGTAAGAGTAACATTCCTACACAAACACTTCGTGTGCAAAAGATTGGAAGCGTATTTGGGAGTCTACAAATATTCTTCCTCTAGATGGCATGAACAGGTATAGTAATGTTTTTCAATCTTGTTTTGTGTAGTCTCTAATTGGATTAAAGATCACATAGAGCAATCCCTTGTGTAGGTACTCCATTTTTTTTCGGCTACCATATTGGACCCATCTTAAGATCAACCATCTTCTTGTTCCCATGCACATCCTCAAGAATGCGGGATCTAGTATTTGGGAACATGTTATTGGTAAACGAGACAATGTTAGCATACGGGAGGACTTGCGGGTCGCAGGATATATGCGTCAAGCTTGGCCACGAGAGGAGGGTGGGCACATTCGTCTTCCGCCTGCACCATGGATTATATCAAAGAAAGTGAAGAAGCAAGTAAAGCAGGCCATCACCACTTTGCGTACTCCCACTGGATGCATGAGATCATTGAAGGAAGCCTTTACAACCACTAAGAAAAGAGGCGTTGAGCAACTATATGGGTTGAAGTCCCACGATTGGCACAAGATGCTCCAAGTAAGTGTTTTCCAAGTCTTGTACATTGAAATTAAATTTTGTAATACCATAAACCATACATACATGTGCTCTTATGTGCGCAGTTCATACTACCTACTAGCATCAACCATTGTGCAAATAAGAGTTTGAAAAAATGTATTTATAAGATGGGCGAGCTTGTGAGGTATGTAAAACCCATGTCAAATCACCCTTCATTATACCTTGCAAAATGAACGTGCATGAGGTATAATGTACTATTCATTTATTTTTCAGATATGTTAGTTCCAAAGCAATTGATCCAGCCACGTTGGATGATGCGCGTGTTATGGCAGTGGAGGTCGTTTGTTTGGTAGAAGAGACTTTTTTGTGAACCATTCTCATAAGTCAACTATATCTCATTGTGCATTTAGTGGACAAATTTACTTTATGTGGCACTGTGCATGCACGTTGGATGTTCTTCCTAGAGCGCTTCATGAAGACCTTAAAAGACTTTGTGAGGCAAAGTGCAAGGCCCGAAGGAAGCATGGCCGAGGGTTGGTGGATACAAGAGTCTCTTGTATATATTTCAGAATTTCTTGGTCAGGTGGACAACTCTTTGCCACGACTATGGAGCAATGAAGAGGACTTGAGGATGACCTCTATTGTGCCTCAAGGAAAAGGACAGAGTAAAGTAATTGACAGAACATTGATTGATAATCTCAATTTCACTTGCATCCTTAATAGTGATGTGATGAGCAGATGGGTTACAAGATATGAGGATGCAAAGACAAAAAGGCAAGCAGAAAGAGCTCTCTTTCGGAGGCAACATGGCTCTCATAAGGCATACCCTAAGCATCTAGCAACACTTCCAAATGATATCCATGTTGATTGGTTGCATGAGGAAATGGAGAGAGCAGAGAGTGACGAGGGGCTGCATATCAAGGCGGAAGAATGGGAGTATGCAAGAGGATGCATGTTAAAGGTACATAGAACTAATGTTTTGCATTAGTTGTAAGTGATTTGCTTTTAATATTTATTCACATTGCTTACATAAATATTGCTTCTATTTTGGTCCAGTGCACTATGTTCAATGCTATATGGTGTGAAGGCAAGCATTTTCGAACACAAAGAATTGATGAAAAGAGGAATACACAAGATTGCAATGTCATTAGTAGCTTTGAGGGAGCTAATGGAAAAATGGATGATTATTGTGGCACAATCCAAGACATATTTAGGCTTGACTTTTGTCCCTTCTTTATGTAAGTTTTGGATGTCAAATGGAAAATGAACGTGGTGAAAAAAGGGCCTAATGCAACGACGATAAAACGCCATGCAAGTGGCTATGTAACTATTGACTCTACAAAGTTTTGGCAAACAAAGAAAGATAGGCTCGTTTTGCCATAACAATCTGAGCAAGTATGCATTTTTTTACTAAAGTGTTTCATGTACATATATATCTAAGCTCGCGTACCCCTTGACTATTGATATGCTAATTAATTACTGCAGTATGTGTATTTGAGTATGTTATCTATCTGCCAATGGTGCATGACATTAAATGGTGGTACGTCATCCCTATTGCACCACGTTCCAAAGTGATGTATAATACATTCACTGATATGGAGCATATGGAGGATATAACAAGCCGCAATGAAGATGATGTCGAACATGCCAATGAAGATGTTGTGATCGATGATCAAGAAATAAGAGATGATCATGATAATGAGGATGAGCGTGCCATTTCTCATGATCATGAGAATGACCCTACCATTGAGGATGATGGTGATGTTGATGAGGATGATCAAGACATCGATACCATTATCAATGGACAAAATATCGATAGTGGAATAAATTTAATTGTAGCCTTACAAATTGATCAAATGGGTATTGATGTTGATCGTTTGGCAAGGATGGATCTTATTGAAGATGAGATCAAACCCTAACCAATCCATCACTGTATCGTTCTAAATTGATGACATTTCTATTGTATATGTTGTCTTTTAATTATCATCTCATGATTTATTTTTGAATATATTTCACTGTTGTAAATGCATGTAGTGGGATTGTGTAATGATATATACTTTAATGTACTATGAGATGGTTTAAAGAAAATAGTTTTTAATTTTGTAAAGAAATTTAGTTTTTCTTAATAAAGCACTCACGTGTATTGATGCATGTATAATTGCGTGTATATACACGTGCTTATACACGCGTTTTTGAAACCAGTATACATGCGAATTTAGATGCCAATATACACGCGCTGATAGACGCGTTTCTTAAAACTCAATACACGCAAATTCATATGCCAATATACACGCGCCCGATACTATTCATATACATGCGTGACCATACACGTGCCCGTAACTTATCGCATGTATGGAATGCGTGTATGGCAGCAGTGTCTTGTAGTGATGTTGATTCCAATAATTTTTACTCATATCATATTGCTAAATTCATCACATACTCAAGATTTTGATAGGTATTCTTACTAAAGGGAGTTGGCGCCCCATGGTATACCCCTCTTTTATGTATAGTTGATGTGTGGATTTTGCAAGTAAGAAGAAGAAAGCTTCAACCTCCACCTCTTGCATCTTCTACCTTGTGTTGTTGTGATGAAGATAGTTGCAAGAAAGACTCCTCTTCCCTCTCTCCCACTTTCTTTTCATGGTATCAGTGCTTGGTTTATTGCGAGGAGTTCAAGAAGCAAGGTAGAGCCTATGTCATCTTGGTAAGAGGAGACTTGCCTCTTTTCCATTTAGACTTTTGGGAGCAACAAGGTACACGGTTGTAAGTGCAAGCTATGCTGCTGCCTATTGGTAAACCTTTGACATAGAGATCGAGAGCATTACCTAAGTTTCTAAGACATTTTGGGCCCTTTTTTACATCACAAGTTTTCAGGAGGCACTCAAAAGGAGTGGTCATTTTTGGTTGTTTGTGCAAGGAAAATTTATTTTGGGAGAAACAGACCTACAGTTTTGGGTCTAGGCCTTTGATGCAAAGCCATTGAGAAGCATAGAGCAATGGTGAACTCCCATCTATGCATAAACGTCACTTGGTGTGATTGTGTGGTTGCTAGTTTAAAGCACCAGTTTCAGACCTATGTTTTTGGCCATCTGTGTGACGAAAGTTTGAGTTTGCAAAAACTTTCTCTTGCGAGGAAGAATCTCTATTTTTACAATTTTAGATTGTTGGTTGTAGTTGATTGAGATGGACTTTGATAGTCTCACGTAGATTGTGAGTGAGAAGTAGAAAAAAACAATTACCTTACATGGAAGTTCAGAATTTGCAACTTCTTGATGGGTAACGGATTGGGATTTCATTACAAGAGATGAACAAGAACTATTCTTCTAGATGCCCCTATTGTAGCATAAGTGCAAGCACATAAGACCTAGCATGAGAGAGCTAGAAAAGATATGCGATGGATTTCTAAAAACATCTATGATGCTATGATTATGCACAGTTAGGATGTAGAGATGCCAAAGGAGGCATGGGACACATTGTCCAAACTAATAGCACATATGCAAAGGCACAAAAAATGCACCTCAAGCAAGAGTTGCATAATGTGCAGAGGGGAAATATGAGGATCATTGACTACTCCATAAAGTTAAAGAAGCTTATTGATTCCCTTGCTTCTATTGGTGCACCAATCGAAGATGATGGCTTGGTGTCTATGACCTTGAATAGTCTCAGTAAGGAATCATCAATTTTGGACATCTATTGGAGTTCGGGAGACATTTCTTGATTTTCAAGTGTTGGTTGCTCTTTTGATAAGTGAAGAGCAGAGAAATGGAACTAGCCCTTTAAGTGGAAATTAAAATGTCTGATTTCTATTCAAATTTTGGTAGAGGCAGAGGTGGTTATTTAGGGGGACAGCCACCTCTAGAAATCAGAAGCAGCAAGATGAGCATAATTATGGAGGTGGTCGTGGTAACTGTAGAGGCAAGGGAAACCAGAGAGGCCATGGCAGAGTGCAAAGGAACAATGATGCAAACAACCATATTGAATGCTACTATTGTGGAAAACTAAGCGATGTGAAGAAGGACTTTCATAAAAGGCGGAATGATCTAAAAAATGAGAAGTTAAGGCAATGCAACTATGCGTCATCAATCATGAGAGAAATGAACAATTGTTTGTTATGCAGCATATGCTTAGTTTACTTATGATAGGAGAAGCTAGTTATTCAAATGATGTTTGGTATGTCAACTCAGGAGCTTCAAACCACATGACTAGACATGATGAGTGGTTGGAGAAATGAAAAACCTAGAGAGACCAGGTTATGTTGAAACAAGGAATGATAATGCCCACCCTATTGTGCACATTAGCAAGGTGCCACTGTCTATGTAGGATGGATAGAGGAAATACTTGAGATATGTGCTTCACATCCCAAATAGAACTAAGAATCTTGTTTCTACGAGACAAATGTTTGCACAGGGACTGCAAGTGAGATTTAATTCTCATGGATGCTTTGTGGAAGACATGAAGAATGATTGTTGTTTAGTTGCAAAAGGAAATAGAAATGGCAGGATGTTTACTCTAGATGTAGGGATACCATAAATGAGTGTTGTAATGTTTGCACATGGAAAAGAGGCCATTGGAGATATTGATATTTGGCATAAGCACATAGGCCATGTCAACATTTACCGAAAGAAAGTGCAAATCTAAAAAATTATTGTCAGGTTGCCAAAGTTTAAGGTGGATAATATGCACAAGGTATGTGAGGCATGTCAATTGGGTAAACATGCAAGCCATGCATTTCCACATAATGCAAAAGTAAGTAAGAGACCCATGGGGGTAATATAGAGTGATTTGCGGACTAAAAAGACAACATCTATTGGAGTCTATAATTATTATGTCAACTTTACTGATGACCACACAAGGACAGTGTGCGTATAGATTATGAAACAGAAAAGTGAAGTGTTCAGCCACATTAAGAAATTTAGAGCAATGATGGAAAAGAAAAAGGGATGCATATCAAATTCCTAAGTTAATGGAGGGGGAGAGTATTTCTCTGATGAATTTTGTGAATACCTACAAAATTAGCAAATTCATAGAAAATATTTATGTAGACATACCCCTTAGCAAAATGGGGCTATAGAGAGGGAAAAAACATATTGCAAAAGTTGCTCATGCTTTGAATGACCTGCATGCTCATAAAGGGGTGGTCGGAAAGACCATATTAGGGTGTCTAGGAGGGGGATAGGCTTTCATATAATTGGCAAGCTCATTTGATTCAGGGATGTGCCCAAAGTCATTTAGCATCTCTATCATCCAAGCGCCATACACAAATGGATCAGATGATGAATCTAGATTCATGATTAACTACAAAAAAAACATTTGTGTGCATCATGCATCAGAATAATTTGTGCATCAAGCATCATGCATCAAAAAATTTTGTATCATGCCTTAGAAACACGTGTAGAATCTCGTGTAGAACCACGAGTATAATTCTATGTAGAAGCGCATGTAGCAGCTCCTTCCAAAACACTTTTGAAAAAAAATGGCCAACCAACCGACCACCATTGACAAAATGATAGGGCCAGACAGAACTCATGTCCTTTTCATGACACCTTTCAGAAGTACATACTGGTAGAAGACAAAGAAAGCACCATGGACACTTGCATAAACAAAGTAAAGCAAAGGAAAAGGGCAAAGTCACTCACCTCTTGAGAGGTGAGTTCTCCTTCTGAATCTGCTTGTGTGTATGTCCTCTGCCACCTAAGTAGCTATTCTTGGAGTAGTCCCTCGTATGCTTGGTGGCAAAACCTTGAGAGTGAGAGGTAAAGTAAAGAAATGCGAGTTTGGAATGAGAAAACAACGGCCGTGTTTAGGTTTGATGTAGACGGGCACGTGCAAAAGTGCGTGTAAAGGTGTGTGTTAGTTTACCTTGCTACGCATATACACATGTTTTTTAACAATGTACATGCACATATATACCTATTTTACATAGAATATACGTGCATATACATGCGACACATAGATATTTTTCACCCAATTTACAAACAATTTATAGATAGATGTCTGCTAATTATGAAACAAGAAATCACAGACATACTATCAAAAACTATTGATGGATATGTGGTTTTGTGTCAACAGGATGTCATCAATTTCCTTGAATAGTTCTCGTGAAGATGATTCAATGCATCACTGCGATCGTGATGTGTAGTTGGGACAAAGGATCAAGTATATGTGTAATGGATGTCAAGGATGCATTGTCTATGCACGTCGAAGTATGTTGAATCACATCTCCATGTATGGGAAATGGAATCAAATAGGTTTATAGGTGAGTAAAAGCAAACTGATAGTGGCATGTGAAGAATTCCCGTAGACACTCTTGCTTGGAATCATGTTGAAGATGAATGACCCAGCTTTAAAACATAGCCCAAAAACTTGAGACTTGAAGTAAGTATAGATGGTGTGAATTCATTTAATTTTAGAAGCATTGCATACAGTGTGTGGCCAGTTGTGCTTATCTTCCACCATCAATGGTAATCAAGAAGGGACATCTTATGTTATCCCTTCTAATTCGAGGGAAACATAAAGTAAAGCACATGGATGTTTGTCTCAAACCATTGATTGATGAGTTGGAGGAACTATGGAGAGGTGTTGTAGTAGTTGATGTTAGTAGGCCTCCCTCCTCTCAATACTTAGACTTGAAAGTGGTGTTGATGTGGAAAATGCATGACTTCCTAGGATACAATGATTACTCTAGTAAGAATTCTAATTAACTCTCTACTCTAATACTTTTCATTATTTGAATTATAAACACCTCTTTATTCTAACTTGTTTTATATTTTAACAGATTTGAAAATATTGGATAAACATGCATGTGCCATTTGTGGTTCTTCGTTGGTATAAGAGTATGCCAACAACTTGAGTAAGGCCATATTCGTCGATAATCATTATCAATTTCTCCTGTCAGATCATACTAAATATGTTGCTAGTAAGAGTAAAATTCCTCCACAAATACTTCGTGCAAAGATTGGAAGCTCATTTGGGAGCCTTTAAAAGTGCTTCCTCCAGATGGCATGAATAGGTATGGTAATGTTTTTCAATATTATTTGGTGTAGTCTATGGGATTAAAGATTACATAGAGCAATATTGTTTGGCATCTCTTATGCACGTACTCCATCTTTTTTCAGCTATCATTTTGGACCCATCTCAAGGTCAACTATCTTCTTGATCCCATGCACGTCTTCAAGAATGTAGCATCTGGTATTTGGGAACATGTGATTGGTAAAAGAGACAATGTTAGTGTAAGGGAGGATTTGTGGGTCCCAAGACGAATGCATCAAGCTTGGCCCCACGAGAGGAGGGTGGGTGCATTTATCTTCCGTATGCAGCTTACTAGATTCTATCAAAGCAGGAGGAGAAGCAAGTGAAGCAAGCCATCACTACTTTGCATAGTCCCACTAGAAGTATAAGATCATTGAAGGGAGCCTTTACAACTACTAAGAAAAGAGGTGTGGAATAACTATGCGGCTTGAAGTCTAAGAATTGGCATAAAATGCTCCAAGTGTTTCCCAAGTGTTGTACATTCAAATTAAATTTTGGGAGACCTCAAATCTATTAATCAACCATACATGTGCTCTTATATGCACAGTTCATATTACTTTCTAACATCGAGCATTGTGCAAAGAAGACTTTGAAGAAATGTATTTATAAGGTGGGCAAGCTTGTGAGGTGTTTCCCACGCACCACACCCTTCATTATACCTTGGAATTTGATTTGAAAATTCTTCAAAATGCACGTGAGGTTTAACATGCTATTTTTTTCAGGTATGTGAGCTCCAAAGCAATAAATCCCACCACGTTGGATGGTGCCCGCATTATGGCAATGGAGGTGGTTTGTTTGGTGGAGGGAACCTTTCCGCGAACCATTCTCACGAGCCAGCTACATCTCATTGTGCATTTGGTGGATGAGCGAGCTACATCTCATTGTGAATTTGGTAGGCGAGATTGCTTTATGTGGCACTGTACATGCACACTAGATGTCCTTCCTAGAGCACTTCATGAAGACTTTAAAAGACTTTGTGAGGCAAAGTGCAAGGCCCGAAGAAATCATGGCCAAGGGTTGGTTGATACAAGAGTCTCTTGTATATATTTCAAAATTTCTTGGTCAAGTGGACAGCTCTTTGCCAGGACTATGGAGCAATGAAGAGGACTTAAGGGTGACCTCTATTATGCCTCGAGGAAAAGGATAGATTAAAGTAGCTGATAAAGCATTTAGTGATAATCTAAATTTCACTTACATCCTTAATAGTGATGTGATGAGTAGATGGGTTACAAGATATAAGGATGCAAAGACAAGAAGGCAAGCAGAAAGAGCTCTCTTTCGGATGTAATATGGCTCTTGTAAGGCATAACATAACCATCTAGTAATACTTCTAAATGATATCCATGCTGATTGGTTGCATGAGGAAATGGGAGAGAGCAAAGAGAGACAAGGGGAACACAAAGAATCGATGATAATAGGAATACACAAGATTACGGTGTCATTAGTCGCTTTGAGGGAGCTAATGGAAAAATAGACGATTATTATGGATAATCCAAGATATTTTTAGGCTTGAGTCTCGTCGCTTCTTTGTGTATATTTTGAATGTCAAATGGCAAATGAACGTGGTGGAAAAAGGGCATAATACAACAATAAAATGCCATGCAAGTGGCTATGTAACTATTGACTCTACAAAGTTTTGCAAACAAAGAAAGATAGATTAGTATTGCCAACAACAATGTGAGCAAGTATGCATTTTTTTATTAATGTGTTTCCTATACATATATATCTAACCTCATGTCTTGACTTTTGATATGCTAATTGTATGTGTATTTGTATAGGTTATCTATCAACCAATCGTGCATGACACTAAATGGTGGTACATCATTCCTATTGCACCACATTCCAAAGTGATGTATAATACATTCATTGATATGGAGGATGCAACAAGTTGTAAATGAAGATGTCGAACCTGCCAATGAAGATGTTGATGATTAAGAAATAAGAGAGGATCATGATAATGAGGATGAGTGTGCCATTTCTCATGATCATGAGGATGACCCTACCATTGGTGCTGATGATGGTGATGTTGATGTGGATGAGGGCATCGGGACCATTATTAGTAGATAGATCAATAGTGAATTAAATTTATTCATAGCCTTACAAATTGATCCAATGGATATTGACATTAAACCTTTGGAAAGGATGGACCTCATTGACGATGAGATGAAATTTTCACTAACCCATCATTGTATCATTCCATGTTGATGACAATTCTATTGTATGTGTTGTCTTACAGTCATCATCTCATGATTTGTTTTTAAATACACATTGTTGTAAATGAATGTAGTGGGATTGTGTAATGGCATTGTACTATTGTATGGATTTGCTTTAAAAATATGGTGTTTTTCTTTTAAATATTTTTTCCTAGTTTTGCGTGTAAAAGAGCATGTATATGTGCATCTATAACACAATAGTTCTGCATGTATAAACGTGCTTTTACATGCACTATTTTTGTTAGTATACACGTGTGTGTAACTACAGACTTACACATGCCTGATATCACTCAAGTACGTGGGTGACAATACACACACCCATCATTAATCACGTGCAACTAGTGCATGTAAGGAGACATTGTGTTATAGTGTCTTGAAATTGGTAAATTTAAATAATTTCATGTTTTTAAGGTAGGGGTATTGAGAGTAGTGCTTGAATATAGATTATTTTAATTCTAAGGGTTATTAGAACATACAAGAAACTCTCAGGGATTTTGATATGTAAAAACCTCCTATATTGCATGCGTTAAAATTTTTACTTTTACTTACCTCTTATACCACCTCTATGTATGTGTTTCTGGTAACCCCACAAGAAAATAAAATCCCAACTATTAAACTCACATGATATTGTATATATTTCATGGTGAACTCCCCGCAAAGCAACTCAACAAGCCTATGGGGAGGTAGATTTGAAGCTCGATGGTTTTGCTAGGGTAACTACAATGATGAGCAAGTTGATCTTAGAGAGGAGGAGATGCCATAGGCTGCACAATCTCTCTATAAAACTACTATAGCAAGTGTAGCATGAAACATATCAACTAGCACTAATGTCTATTAAGGTGGATGTAGTGAAGAAGCTAAAATTGATCTCATAGTACCATGTGACGAAAGTGAAAAAAAAAGTATCATGTGGCATATACACACATCATTGTAAGAAGAATAGAGCCTCCTTCACACTCGGGTGGTTTACTCAATAGTATATGTGAATATCACATGAGTTCAACATAAGGACATATTTAATTCCATTTTTTCTCACACCTTCACTAACATAAAGTTCCATTAAAACAACTTTGGAAACAAATTTACAGATTAATGAAAAATTTACAGATAAGGCGTTTTACAAATAGGCCTTGAACGCATATGATACATAGGTTTTATACATAGTGAACCCCCCGAGTCTTCACACTGAACTCCACCACATACAAAACAGACTAATAATGTGGGATATGGTAAACTATGTGTCCCAAATATTTATCACTATGCTTTGCTTATCACAGATGAGCTGCCTAGGATAGAGATGTGTGTTACTATACATCTCAACATGCGACCGGAACCAATCAACAAGATAAGATTAGTTATTAAAGTCAGCTAAAGGAAGGCTAGAATGATCCATAAAGGTGGTTGAACACCCATTACGTAGGCAACCAAGTCTTGTTAAACGACGGAGAGACGTGCACATGAAGAAAGAATAGAGGAGGAGTTTGCTCAAAATACGCGGAGATAACCAACGAAAGAGATAGATGGTTGTAAAGGGTTGTTAAACGACGGAGAGACGTGCACATGAAGAAAGAATAGAGGAGGAGTTTGCTCAAAATACGCGGAGATAACCAACGAAAGAGATAGATGGTTGTAAAGGGTTGTTAAATGACGGAGAGACGTGCACGTGAAGAAAGAATAGAGGAGGAGTTTGCTCAAAATACGCGGAGATGACTTGTTAAACGACGGAGAGACGTGCACACGAAGAAAGAATAGAGGAGGAGTTTGCTCAAAATACGCGGAGATGACCAACGAAAGAGATAGATGGTCCTTGGCCAAAGAAGAGAACGAGTCGCCTTTGAAATCTGAGGGGTGGTTGCAGCTTCTGTTAATTCCTGTACTGTGGACTTTGAAAACGAAGGAGGTGAGCAGCTCCACGATCTCTCTATATATATGTGCGTTTTTACGACATTCTGCAATAGACAAGCTGCATACAATACAGACACCGCATTATCTACAAGCAGAAGAAGTAGAGCAAGCGAGCAGTTAGACGGTACTCACTAATATGGCCTCCGTGACTCCAACGATGATGGCGCTGGTGCTTGTGTTATCGGCGTCGCTGCTGCTACTGTCGGGCGTTTCAGCCACATCGTTCAACGTGGTGAACAACTGCGGCAACACGCTGGGCGTGCAAGTGGCGGAGAACAGTGGCGGGCCGTCCATCGGCACGTCCGGATTCAGCCTTGCGCCAGGGCAGTCGCAAGGGCTCAGCCCGCCCAATGGGTGGGCGGGTAACATCGGCACCGGTGTGCCGGGCCTGTTGGCCGAGTTCTCCATCAACATCCAAGCCAACACTGACCACTACGACGTGAGCGCTGTCAACGGCTTCTTCCTGGGCGTGGGCATGAGCATCACGGGAGACGGGCAGAGCTTGTCGTGCAGCGCCGCGGCCTCCATTTGCCCTGCCGCCGACGTGAGCGGCAGCGCCTGCGTGAGCCCCAACCGTGACGACCCCAACTCCAGCTACGCCCAGAACGTGCGCGCCTTCTGCCCCGACGTCTTCAGCTGGTCCGGTGACAACACCAAGGACCATGGCACTCCCACCGGCGGCACCTTCACCATCACCTTCTGCCCGTGATCACTGATCGATGATCACTGATGATGAAGGAGCAGCACGATCGTCTAACCTTCTACACAATAACGCTGCCCATGTACACGATCAGTCCTTTGATCCCCATTGAATAAAGGGCACCCGATTTGCTTCCTTGCTTCCAACTGGTCTACAACATTTGCATGTTAGACATGCTTGTTTACAGTATTGGAAATAAGACAGTAAAAGTCTAATGCATTATAATTCACAATAACAAGTAGGGCACCCGCACGATGTTGTGGCATATGCAAAGGGAAGACATATAACGTACCCACTTGCTTTCGCGCATCAGGTCCACCCTTTTGGAAATGCTCTTGGATGAATGAACATTGAAATCGATAGAAGATTCAAATCATCTTGAGTTTTATAAAAATCATGCTGAAATGCAAGGAAGTGGGTACATCCTTTTCGCTCGTTGAGGTTGCAAAATCATCCCTACCCTATAGAAAGAGCGCAATTTCATAGACAAAGGTGTAGCTTTTCTCAAGAGTGACTGTCATACCCGATCTGGTAGAGCTTGGGAAGAAAGGCTTCAAATAACAGGGTGACCTTTTGTCTCATGGCTTCTTTCACGGTTCTTAAAACTTTCATGGTCCTTTTGGCGCACCTGCATGATCCTTCAACACTTGGGACTCTATTCTCTATTGGGACTCTATTCTCTATAAACTTAGCACCGTGGGACTTATCTATAGTTTATTGGTCATTGTGAAAGCTAGCTAACAATGATCATTTCCCCATTTTACATGACATAGGACATGCGGTGATCACTTCATGTTTGAAGACCACATGTATCGACTATGGATTCTACTTGAAGTGCATTAGCACGACGATAGATTCTCACCACTTTGTGGTCACATTCATGTTCATACAAATGAGAAACCTTTCTAGATTGTTCACACTAATATCGTATAATTGTGAGGATTTGGTCTCATAAAGTTCAATTGTGCTAGCAGTTGGCAATTGTAGATTAAATGTGTCGATGCTACATGAGTGGGAGGTTAATTCTATAGGAGAATTGGTTCATCTTGCTCGTTGGTTTTGGCAATTCATGGTTGGGATTGTTGGAAAAATGGTGTAATGTGTGCAAAATGTGAGCATAGAAGGAGTGTTGATTAAGAGACACAGACCCAATCCTTGCCATTGATACACAAATCGAATCATTGAGCTTCTCCTGAATAGTCTTGAAAGTTGACACGATCTCTATCTGTCAACTTTGCTACCCATCTTTTCTTCTTATCCTTCCAATCGAAGTTGCAAGCAATGAGGTTCTTCTTCCATGAATTTCTTTCAATAGAGAAATCCTCTTTGATGTTCCGTTCCTAGGTTTCTCACCTTGTTGTCCAACATTCTCTCATTCAATTGGTCAATGCTTCCAAGTTCCACCAGCTCTTTCTTACTCCTTTCGAGGTTTCAAGCAAGAATCTCATCCTTGTCTTTCTCAAGTTTCAACAAATTACACTAACTCTAAGGAGGCATTCTAATATAAAAAGTGTGAAGAGTTAATGTTAGGAATAAAAGTCATTCTAATATAAAAAGGATTAAGAGTTAATGTCGGGAATTGAAGGTTAAATGATGCTATCGTCTTTAGCTAGTGGGAATCTGTGTACTTTTTCTTCACCTCTTGCAATTGATTTTGAAGAGCTTTGGACCTTTTCTATTCCAAGCTTGATCCACGAAAATATGCAGATTTCAAGGAGCAACTATTCTTTTGTCGGCAAGCATCTTTTTATACAACAATTTAGCCAAGCTGGCATCTTTGCAACATTATATCATTTGAAAAAATTTATAAAGGATTATTATGTCAAGTCATAGAAATTTTATGCATATTTGGGGGGGAGAGAGAGAGAGAGAGATTTTCATGATGCTATACACGTATCCTCATTAGCATACTACAAGCACCACGTGGTCTAGATCTTCACTAATTAACATTGGTGAATCTTCAAATTGCTAGCTGGATTACATATATAATATACTCTACAAAGATAGAGATGTGACGTGCAAAAAGAATCTACGATAAACACATCCAGTTGTCAATCAGCCAAGTGACGTGCAAGTGCCCCATTATCTTGCATGGCAGCTTCAGTAAGCCTTTCAGGCCATAGGTGGGCGACAAACCCGATGCATGAGCAGCAACAACAACTGCAGTCTGCCACCTTATTAAGCTTCTCTCCAATGTAACCGTGATGGCACCATGGTAACATCACTGATAACCTGTAAGAAAAGAATACGATATCTCGTATGCAAGAGAGAAAATATGACAATATGGAAAACTGAAAATTTATTACTGAAAGTTGATACAATGATGGCGTTGCCTCCTAGCCGTGCGCTTCTACGAAGAAGCTTCGATGGCATGCTGGAAATAGTAAAGGATGGAGGCTACATGCTCTGAAAATTGGGTTGTTATAGCTATGGTGAATATGGACCTCACGGTCTCACTCATATATAGCCACCAGAATGTGGTGAGCTAAATCCGATCGAGGACATAGACCAAGAGGGCCCAACGTGGCTTCCTATGGGTGAATCACTTACTTGGACACCGACTAGCCGATAGAATGGTGGCATAGGTTAGAGTAACTAAACCATGATCTCAGTTCCGCCCATAGCCATCGGAGATGTCTAGGGCCCCACAACGCAAGAGTGGGCTGAGCTTGGGAATATGCTCCAACTATCCTCAATGCGGTCAGCCATGGGATGCCTTCTTGCACTTACATGTAGCCTAGTTGGCAGTGTACCAAGCCTATCTATATCCATCCAGCCACCATCAGGCCACACATGGCCCCCATCTGGTGTCTAAACTAGTACCTAGTTGTACCTAGCTATTCAAGTGCCTTCTCCTCATATGGGAGGCTCATATGTAGAGTTAGCTAGTTCCCATATAGTTACATGAGCATGGAACATTGATATCTAAACCCCCCTCAACTTGGAGGAGTCACTTAGAAAATGTTAATGTACCATGTGAGTTCAATGAAAGGGGTTTATTAATTTGAAATTTCATAAAAAATTAACAGATTTACATTCATAGGATGGGTTTTTTTAATTAATTTTGAAAAAAAATGAAAACTTTTGAAGAAAAGAGGGCATTATAAACTTGCTAAATAGGAACTTTTTAAAATACATCTTGAATACACGTGATACATAGGGTTTTTAGTCGTGACCCCGCTGGTGAACTACTTTTTTGGCCCAATGCCGAGTCAATAAAGATGCCTCTCCAACAAGTCTCTCCCAAGAGCCTTCGTGAAGATGTCTGTAGCATTCTCTGCAGTCGAACAATACACTTCTCCATCCATGATGAGTTTGCACACAAAGTGATACTGAATCTCAATATGCTTAGTGAGCGTGGAACATTGGGTTCTTTGCAATTGCCATGCAACTCCAATTATCACACAACAACTGTGTAGGCTTGCTCTGCAGTGTGCCAATGTCACCTAAAGTCCTCCTTAACCAAACGGCCTCATAAGAAGCAAAGCAAGGTCATTTGTACTTGACCTCAGTAGAAGAAAGAGAAACCATTGATTGCTTCTTGCTGACCTGTGAGACAACTCTAGATCTAAGAAACAGTACATGTCACCGATCTCCTGCTATCCACATCTCCTATCTAAACTGAATCACAAATTTTGGTCAAGGTATTTCCCTTGGTATAGATGATGCCATACTATAATGTGCTTGGAATGTTATGTCATCCCTTGCATCTTTTCCCTCCAATGGTTCTCCCATGCCTTGTTGGAGAACCTACTCAATACACTAGTTACATAAGTGATGTTAGACCGTGTGTTGCACAAGTAAATCAAACTCCCCACAAGCCTTTTGTACATTGCTTTGTCCACCCACCAATGGTGATGAATCCTCCGTTGATAGCTTCATGCCAACCTCCATAGGGGTACCCACCCTTGATTCGCACTTAGCCATGCCAAATGCCTTCAATATCCCTCCAGCATACTACTATCGTGAGATGATCTAATCTGGCTCTTGCCAAATCTCAAATCCCAAACATACATGCATACATCTGAAGTTTGTCATTTCAAACTCTCCCCTTAGCATTTGCTTTGTATGCAAGATCTTTTCTTCATGGTTCCTTGTCATGATAGGATAATCCACATAAAGGACCACAATCATACACATGCCTTCTTATTTGTAGATATACAGATTAGCATTAGATGGGCTCCTCTTGAACCGTTTCTCAAAAAGTATGCATCAATCTGTTGGTACCATACACATGGGGCCTGTTTCAGCCCATAAGTGCCTCCTTCAGTTTGTTGACTTTACCTTTTGAATTGAGGATCACAAAACCTGGTGGGTGATTCACGTATACCTCCTCCTTTGAGATCTCTATTCAAAAAGGTGGATTTTACATCCATCTCAAACACGAGACATCCTTCTTGTGTTGCTAAGGCCAAAACACTAGGAATTGTGGATGGGCAAGCTATGGGTGCAAAAGTGTCTGATAATCAAAGCCGTGCACTTGTGCAAAGCCTTTTTCCACAAGATATGCCTTATACTTATTGAATGTGTTGTCAGACTTGTACTTGGTCTTATACACCCACTTTGATGCCAATTACCTTGCATTTTTGTGGCCGATCCACAAGGTCCCAAGTGTTGTAATTTTTTCATTATGGGGCCATACTCCAATTGCATGGCCTCCATCCAATTATCATCACCTTGTGCCTCTTCAATACATTTGAGCTCTTCGGAACAGATCACCTCTGTCATCAATGCGTAGTTGACAAGTGTTCTTACACACTACATCGCTCCTCTAATCTCTTTGACTGGTGGTGTTTGGATGGTGTCTCCTTAATGGCTGAGGATTCTCTGCAGTCCAAAAGCTGCTTCACCTACTTCGAGAATGGCCGTTGCTGTTGTGGTTCAACAGGCTCATCTTATTTGTCTTTCTCTTCTTCAATCCACCGAAGCATTGTTGGGATCTACTGCTGGTGGTGGCTATGCTGCATGGATATCTTGATCCTAGGTGTCTGGGAAGGTAGCCTCCTCCTCCATTTGATGTAGCTATTCTGAGCAGACCACATCATGGTTGACCAATACCTTCTTGGTCACGGGAATAAAGTGGTAAACCCTTGCTTACTCCTTGTACCCCAAGAAAATACATTTCTTACTCTTCAAATCCCACTCGGTTTTGTTGGCACCAGGAACATGCAGAAAATAACCAGTTCCAAAAAATCTGAAATGTGTTGTTGAAGGTTTCTTACCAGATAAGGCTCAGTGCATTGGAGTAATCCCCTTCACAGCCTTTGTAAAGCTGAAATTCATAATGTATATTGATGTGGTACACACTTCAACCCAGAAATTGTTGGCAACCCTTTCCCTTTCATCATACTCCTTGCCATTTTAAAGATGACACAATTCTTGCACTTTCCTACTCTATTTTGCTGCAGTGTATTTGGAGGGCTTTTGCCTCTTGATTCTATGACTTTGGCAATAACTTTTGAATTCACCTAATGTGAACTCATCTTCTCTATCTGACCTTAACATCTTGAGCTTCTTTTTTTATTCCTTCTCAACCATCACATGCCATTCCTTGAATTTTCCAAGAGCGCGATGCTCGAACTTTGGGAAGTATATCCATATCCTCCTATTGTTGTCGTTTATTAATGTCATGAAGTAGTAGGAGCCACCCAACGCTTCCATCTCCATCTTCCCGCAGAGATCCGTATGAATGAGCTCTAGAGGAGCCTTTGCCCTGCTAGGATCTTTAGGAAATAGTTGCCGATGTTGCTTGCCCATCACACAAGCTTCACTTGCATCTGGGAAATCTGTAATTTCTAGCAAATTGACAATCATTTTGCTTTTGTGCATTTTTTTAAAAGAAGCAAGGTCATGCCACAACTTTGTATTGCTCACATTGGCTTGAGCACTAAAAGTTGAGAGCTCATAGATATTGTTGCACCGAGTTCCTTTGCCCACGACCTTCCCCTAATGGTCCATGATCTCTGCACTGTTCTTATCGAAGTGAACTTTGAGGTTCTGATCCGTAATTGTAGCAATGGACAACAAGTTCCTCTTGATGTCTGACACATAAAGAACATCAAACAACTGCTTTACCACTCCATTTGACTTGAGAGCTATCGTAACTTTTCCTTTCGTTCTGCACTTAGCATCATTGTCGACTCCTATTAGGATGACATTCTCTACCAGATGTAGAAAGGTATACGACTGGTCATGTGGGATGATGCACCACTGTCAATAATGCAAGAGTCATCTGCATGAATGTGAACCAACTTCGTGCAAATCTCCTGAATTGCTACGAATAGTTTTATCAAACTTCCTACACACTGTTGTTGGACTCTTTCTTCCTTGCTTGACAAAGTGAAGACTTGGTCAACTGACCGGCCTTATATACAACATAAGTTTTAGGGTCTCATCCAACCCTAATCTTCCTACTAACTTAATCCTACTCAAATAAACCAAAATAGGTCTAAATTGAGTTGTGAGAGTTCCTATCTCTTCGTCCTGATCTAGGAATATGAAACAAGCTTGAGTTTCCCTTTTCTAATACCTACATTGCTTGCTAAACATATTACAATGAATGATTATGAGGCCCTTTTTGAAGGACTTCTTTTTAAGCCTTTATGTACCTTTAATGGAGGGGTGCACAAGGGTAGGCATGGGAAGTTTTTTCTTGTAGACGTCGCACAAGTTCTATTTTAAAGGTCAATGTCATGGTGCATTCAATTAATCATTTGTAAAAACTGTTTAGATTTAACCAATGATTGAGTAATTGTTTCACAATGGTGTGTTTGTATAATTAAAAAAGAACTATTAATGATACCTTGAAAATTCAATCGAAAAAATCCATATCTTAAATTTAAAGACATGCTTGACATGGGCACAAGGCGTACAAAATTACACGAATATATTTGGAATGTTCTTTCATTGAAGGCCCACAATCAAAATTAGTGACACTTTACACTACGTTCACCAAAACCTTAGGAAATATGTGTTGCAACCCATATTTTTCCACAACAAACTTGTCACTGTCCATTATTTGATTTTTTGATCTGCACATGATGCTCGCTTCTTGTTTCTATTTGAATTGTGGATGGCTTGACCTAATTGTGATTTCTCTCGTGCATTGGAAGAACCAATAATTCCACCATAGAGCCATTCAAACATTTCTCTTAGTGCATTGCTTCTAGCCACACCACCCCCATGACGCATGCTTTTAAAATATGCACCTCTTGCTCTATAATGCGACTTCTTCATACCTTATGAAAACCACGAACCTTGCATAAAAGTTGTAAGTGAAGTGCAAAACATGCTTCTTTTTCTTCGACTAGCTTTGTTTGCAAATTTAGTACTTCACACTTGAGCTTTCCATATATATCTTGCATCACAGGTAAGTTCATCCTTGAAAAATGGGATGGAGTATCATGGGAACCAATTCTATTACAATAACCACGAAAACCCTGGTTTCCATCTCCAACATACTTAAGAAAACTACATAAAGAATGAAATGGGGGAGGTGCACTTGTGCTAGGGTCCAATGGATATATTGCACCAATAGCCCATAGGTCAATGTGCTTGCATCTCGCTTGTCACACGGCTACTCCAATGTCTCTTTAACAACACTCTTGTTGCCATTGCATCGATGAGTAGTAGCATACTTGGGTGCAAGATCAAGGTGTAGGCTACACGTTGGCCTCTTATTACTGATATCTTGTAATGGAGCTATAGTATATATTAGATCGGGCAACAGTAGTCCTAATACCCTTACACATGTATGGCATTTTGCATGAGATTGATTGCCATATGTTTTTGTTTCATGCATCTTGGGCTACTAGTCATCTCATTGACAGTAGTAGTCCTCGTCTGTGATCGTAGATGTCTTGAGTAGTGGGAGCCTATTGGGTTTTTTGTCCTATGACAGGTGTGGAAAAAAACTTATCCTTTTGGTTGCTACTTCTCTTAAGCTTGCATTTGGGCTTTGTTTGAACTTTGATGTGGTAAACTTTTGAGCATTGTGTCCTAATTTGGGCAAGATATGTTCTGAAGGATATCACATTGTTGTGCTGTTGTGTAGCTTGTTGTCGGTTGATTCTATTGTTGCATGGGTGCACTTTTTCTATAATCTTTATTTATAACAGCTGCAAGTTAAGAAGTGATTGCAAGAGATGCTGAAGCTTACACGAGTGTAAGTCTTCACTCTTTGCTTTTTGCTTTATGAAAGTTAAGATTCAAGAATTTAATTTTTCTTTATGAAAGTTAAGATTCAAGAAGAGTGTAATTCAGTAAATAAATGGATGTGATTCGCAAATGTGTTATTTTTTTTACAAGATTATATATAGACATTGACAATAACAATAAAAGAGATATGGTTCAGGATTTAGGGTTTAACCTTTCAATTGTTCTTGACTATGTGGCATGTATTGAAAGTTTTGCTTGAATGAGATTAGAGATTGTTAAGAAAATCTTGTTCATTTAGCTAACTTACTCTATCATGATAATTAGCCATTCATAAGTTGACGATAATCAACATGGATCAACATCCTGATGCTGCTGCAGAATAACATAATCTCAATTTGGCAATGGCTATGGCTCTATTTCTAGACCCATGATTGTCCCTAGCTATAGGTATTGCAGCTTGCACTAGCGCCCCCTTCATATAGCCTGCACTAATGCTCTCAATGCTTCATAAAAAAAAAACATCTGATGAATAGGAGGTGGCTGTGGGTATTGTATTTGTGGTTGACTCTGATATGGAAATGGTGATTGTGGTAGTATATATTGTTGTTGAGGTGGACTCGGCCTCATGTATTGTCTCACATTTGGATCCACAAAAAATGATGTACTTGGCCCATCAATCAGTGGGTTTATCATTGGATGTGTTGGGGTAAATGTAGGACCCAATGTTATCAGGTTAAACCTCGGTGTTAGCCCTTGATATGCCATTGTTGTGGTTGGGGGTCTTAGAATTTGAGGTCCACCTTGGAATGATGGTCTTGGTCTAATTGGTAGTAGTGGGAACCTTAGGGAAAATCCCTCGGGTTGTTGCTTCTCTTGGTATTGATGGTAGGCTCCTTGAGGTTCGGATGGTCCAACTTCCGAATCAAACCAATAGCTAGTTCCTCACTCGACGTGCAGATTTTGAGACCGTAAATTAGTTTCAGAGGGTGGTGTCATCACCCTTGTGGTAGTTTCTGTAACAACAGGTGGTCTTGAGGTCACTGGGTTTGTACGAGCAAATGGACTGACGTTTTTTGTATTTTCTTGAAACAATGGAGCTCGTGGGTTGAACCTTCCAAAGAATTTGGTTATTCCTTCGTGAATTCTAGTGGAAGCTGACTACATTGGGAACTGAGTCCCTAAGTCTAGAGCTATGGATAATTGCGTGTCATTTCGGTTTTGTGTGTTGCTCTCCATGCTCAATGTCTCATCTATGCTTGAGTTATTCTCAAAGAATGGCCCTAGTATAGAAGATGTACTATTCAAAGAAGACTCTTCCCTTAGAGTTTCTACACTTTGGGCCAAGATGGCCTCTAGGTTGACGTTTAATGCACTGTCTTTTGGGGCAACTCTAGATCCTAGTATTCTTTTGGATTTGAGGTGCATGTAGGATTTTGAGGTTCTAGATTTTTTCAACTTGTTGTCAGTCTACTGGCTCATGTTGTGTCACTCAAGCAAAAAGTCAGCTTAGGATTAACTCAGTGATGCCAAATTAAACTAATCTATCGTGGTGTCAGATTGACCTTATATACCTTATATAATAACAACTAGATTCCTTGGCTCTATAAGTGATGATTCCACACTGTTATCTATGACTACACTTGGCAATATTCTAGATCATGCTCAGATGACAATTATTAATTCAATGCTGCGTTGAATCAAATTAATCCAACATCTCAAAATTCTCGTTGTTTGGGAACTCAGTATGGAAGGTAGAATCAAAAGATTAACTTTTGAGTGCCAAGACCTGATATTTTCATAATGTTTCTGGTTTAAATTAATTTTGCGGTGTTGGGTTATTAATCTAGCATGGCATCTTAGCAAGGAATGTTAAATGCAAAATTACTTGGGACTGACCTCGGGCTATTTTCCTTTGTAACAATTCAGATTTTTCAGCATAAAAAGAGGACTTCCTACCATATTCTAGGAACTATCATCCTAGATTAATTAAAAGAATTTTATTATGCATGGAGATGTGGATGTTTGCATGTAGATGTAGATGTATGATTGTGAGTGTGAATGTGGAGGTGGATGTATGCATGGAGATGTGGATGTATGCATGTAGAAGTAGATGTATAGATGAGGATGTAAATGGAGATGTGGATGGATGCATGTAGATGTAGATGTATAGATGTAGATGTGAATGGAGATGTGGATGTATGCATGTAGATGTAGATGTATAGATGTAGATGTATAGATGTAGATGTGGATGTGGAGGTGGATGGATGCATGTAGATGTAGATGTATAGATGTAGATGTGAATGGATAGATCAAATGCAAGGAATAATGGAGCGCACTGGGTTATTAACTTAACGGTGCTAGATTATAGATAAAGGATAAGCTAGTTTTGACCTTGGATTTTTTATGTGCACACAATTAGCTGCCTAAATTGGCCTTCTAGAATAAGAGATTAATTCAGTGTGCTGGGTTGTTTTGGGGTTGGTGATGTGATAGTTGGCATGTTTACTAATGTCAAGTAGTAGGTGATAGTTGGCAAAGAGCTGTTGTGATTAATTCTACGTTGGTAATCCAGCAGCATTGGGTTAAGCTTAACCCAACGGCATGGAACTGTCAACACTGAGATGGTGAATTTTAGTATTAAAAAAAGATTTTCTTCTTTCTGTGTGATTGTACAGTGTAGTATGGGTGCTATACTAATTATTTGAAGCAGAAAAATAATTAAAAACAACTTTTTTGGTACGAATTGACAACCTTGCTTTTTGACCTTACTTGTTACTTCATGGGTCGAATCCAACCCAAAAGTTGACTATGATAGGTCATTTTTTATGAGAAGACATTGATAAACAACTATTTTAACTTTTCATAAAGAAAACAACAACAAGATCATGTGTTTTGACTAATGTCCAGCCCTCTGGCCACTTTCTTGAACTAGCACCTATTCCAACTAGATCTACTAATTATGCAAGGGTAATACGAGGAAATGAAAACATGAATGACAAGCTTGAATGGCCGTACCTTCCCCAACAACAGTGCCAAAGCTGTTAAGTTCAATCGGGGAACTAACATGTCATGGGGATCATCCAAACAAGCCACTATGGAGAGCTCAACCTCCACCAGTACTTGTGAGAGCCATCATTCGGATGATCTTGCAATGTTGTCACTCCATCATCCTTGAATTCTTCTCTTGTGCATTCTACTCAAGGGGGAGGGGGAAAAAGAGTAGAGAAAGGAAATTGCGAGTGTGGTGAAAGGGAAAACGTAATCATAGCAATGCAATAAGGTAGTAAGAGGGAAGTAGAAACAATGGAAAAACCACACAAGTGAAGGAAGCTCCATGTCTTTATTCCTCAAACTTTACATGGAAGAATGAAGACCAAAGTCAAATGACTTGGCTTTTATACATACATCTTTTGAAGGGAGGGTCAATCCTAATCCTTTGAGTCCTCTCTTCTAGCCTTCTATTCTTTCCCTTCCTTGGCTTATAGAATATTTCTTTAAATAACATCAATTTGAAGACTAAAATAATGAAAGATGTACAAAGGTATTTGGAGGATGTTACGGTGCATAACAAACCTGCTTATAGATCCATCAGTATTGTGCTTTATGTGGTAAACTCACTTGTATCCAGTATCCTTCTTATCATGATACAATGGTTCTAGCTCCCAAGGGTGGTTTGCATCCAAAGCTGCCATTTTCTCATTCATGAATGCATTCAATTTCTCTTTCCTACTGCATCCTCAAAGCATGTAGGCTCAAATTCATGTATCATCTTTGTCATATATGCATAGTGATGGGTCGTATATCCATCATATTTGAGCCTATTGCATGGTATTTTACTCGTGTGGATCTTTGTAACACTGGAGTGTCTTTGAAGCATCCATGCTTCTCCTTGCACTAGGTGTAACAACCCTTGGTATCCCCAACTCCTCATCAAGGCTCCGTTTTGTGCCATTTGATTCACCACTCCACCTGTGATTGTCCTGGAGAAACATAAAAAAATATGGGTTGATCCACCTTTTCTTTCTCTTTTTGTGATACATGTGTACCACTTTCTGCTCCTGATTGCAACTTCTCTGTCCATGGAGAAATGTTAAACCCACTCTAGTCTACTCGAGACTTGTGACTTCTACTTTACATCTTGTACAACACTGCCATTTCTTACATCTACATCTTCTGTCGTTTCCATGGGAGAATACTAGCTACTCATCTCATCAAACAAAACATTTCTACTCACCCTCATCTATCGAGTGGTATGGTTACAACATCTGTATCCTTTCTATTGTAGAGAGTAACCAATAATGATGCACTTTTCTACTTTAGGTTCCAGCTTAGTAGTCTCATTTGGAATGTGCACTTTTCTAATGCATCCAAAAACCTTTAGAAGTGAAAGATTTGGCTTTCTTCTTGTAAACTCCATGCACTACTAGAGTGGAATTTTTGTTCATGATATACACCATAGTTGGTACTGGTTCAACCCAATAGTAGTTTGACATACTTTTATCATTCATTCAAAGCATGAGCAACTTTTGCAATATGTTTTTTTCCTCTCTATAGCCCCATTTTGCTGAGGGGTATGTCTACATAAATATTTTCTATGAATTTGCTAATTTTGTAGGTATTCACAAAATTCATCAGAGAAATAATCTCCCCCTCCATTAACTTAGGAATTTGATATGCATCCCTTTTTCTTTTCCATCATTGCTCTAAATTTCTTAATGTGGCTGAACACTTCACTTTTCTATTTCATAATCTATACGCACATCGTCCTTGTGTGGTCATCAGTAAAGTTGACATAATAATTATAGACTCCAATAGATGTTGTCGTTGTAGTCCACAAATCACTCTATATTACCCCCATGGGTCTCTTACTTACTTTTGCATTATGTGGAAATGCATGGCTTGCATGTTTACCCAATTGACATGCCTCACATACCTTGTGCATATTATCCACCTTAAACTTTGGCAACCTGATAATAATTTTCTAGAAGAGCACTTTCTTTCAGTAAATGTTGACATGGCCTATGTGCTTATGCCAAATATCAATATCTCCAATGGCCTCTTTTCCATGTGCAAACATTACAACATTCATTTATGGTATCCCTACATCTAGAGTAAACATCTAGCCATTTCTATTTCCTTTTGCAACTAAACAACAATCATTCTTCATGTCTTCCACAAAGCATCCATGAGAATTAAATCTCACTTGCATTCCCTGCTCAAACATTTGTCTCGTATAGAAACAAGATTCTTAGTTCTATTTGGGATGTGAAGCACATATCTCAAGTATTTCCCTTATCCATCCTGCATAGACATCTTGCATAGACAGTGGCACCTTGCTAATGTGCACAATAGGGTGGGCATTATCATCCCTTGTTTCAACATAACCTGGTCTCTCTAGGTTTTTCATTTCTCCAAACCACTCATCATGGCTAGTCATGTGGTTTGAAGCTCCTGAGTTGACATACCAAACATCATTTGAATAACTAGCTTCTCCTATCATAAGTAAACTAAGCATATGCCGCATAACAAACAATTGTTCATTTCTCTCATGATTGATGGCGCATAGTTGCATTGCTGCAACTTCTCATTTTCAGATCATTCTGCCTTTTATGAAAGTCCTTCTTCACATCGCTTGTTTTTCCACAATAGTAACATTCAATATGGTTGTTTGCATCATTGTTCCTTTGCACTCTGCCATGGCCTCTCTGGCTCTCCCCTTGCCTCTAGAGTTACCACGACCACCTCCATAATTATGCTCATCTTGCTGCTTCTGATTTCTAGAGGTGGCTGTCCCCCTGAATACCCACCTCTGCCTCTACCAAAATTTGAATAGAAATCAGACATTTTAATTTCCACTTAAAGGGCTAGTTCCATTTCTCTGCTCTTCACTTATCAAAAGAGCAACCAACACTTGAAAATCAAGAAATGTCCTCCGAACTCCAATAGATGTCCAAAATTGATGATACTCCTTACCGACACTATTCAAGGTCACAGACATTAAGCCATCATCTTCGATTGGTGCACCAATAGAAGCAAGTGAATCAATAAGCTTCTTTAACTTTATGGATTAGTCAATGAACCTCATATTTCCCCTCTGCACATTATGCAACTCTTGCTTGAGGTGCATTTTCTGTGCCTTTGCATATGTGCTATATAGTTTGGACAGTGTGTCCCATGCCTCATTTGGCATCTCTGCATCCTAACTGTGCATAATCATAGCATCACAGATGTTTATAGAAATCCATCACATATCTTTTCTAGCTCTCTCATGCTAGGTCTTATGTGCTTGCACTTATGCTACAGTAGGGGCATCTAGAGGAATAGTTCTTGTTCATATCTTGTAATGAAATCCCAATAGCCGTTACCCATCAAGAAGTTGCAAATTTTGAACTTCCATGTAAGGTAATTGTTTTTTTCTACTTCTCACTCACAATCTACGTGAGACTATCAAAGTCCATCTCAATCAACTACAACCAACAATCTAAAATTGTAAAAATAGAGATTCTTCCTCGCAAGAGAAAGTTTTTTGCAAACTCAAACTTTCGTCACACAGACGACCAAAAACACAGGTCTGAAACTGGTGCTTGAAACTAGCAACCACACAGTCAAGTGATGTTTATGCATAGATGGGAATTCACCATTGCTCTATGCTTCTCAATGGCTTTGCATCAAAGGCCTAGACCCAAAACTGTAAGTCTGTTTCTCCCAAAACAATTTTTCCTCGACCAAAAATGACCACTCCTTCTGCCTCCTAAAAACTTGCGATGTAAAAAAGGGCCCAAAATGTCTCAGAAACTTAGGTAATGCTCTCGATCTCTATGTCAAAGGTTTACCAATAGGCAGCAGCGTAGCTTGCACTTACAACCGTGTACCTTGTTGCTCCCAAAAGTTTGAATGGAAAAGAGGCAAACCTCCTCTTACCAAGATGACATAGGCTCTACCTTGCTTCTTGAACTCCTCGCCATAAACCAAGCACTGATACCATGAAAAGAAAGTGGGAGAGAGGTAGGAGTCTTTCTTGCAACTATCTTCATCACAACAACACAAGGGAGAAGATGCAAGAGGTGGAGGTTGAAGCTTTCTTCTTTTTACTTGCAAAATCCACACATCAACTATACATAAAAGAGGGGTATACCATGGGGCACCAACTCCTTTTAGTAAGAATACCTATCAAAATCTTGAGTATGTGATGAATTTAGCAATATGATATGAGTAAAAATTCGTGGAATCAACATGCTTGTGTTCTACCTAAAAGAGCTTCAAGTATGTCTTTACACCTTGAAATTTGGACAACATATGAAAAAGTTATAGGATCTTAAAGGGAGGTTGGTTTTCATATTTTAGTGTACTTTGGTTTTACCCCTCTCATACAAATGACCCCCCCCCCACTTGGGTCTCACATGTGGAAGGGGGGACATGTGATTTTTGTATTTTTCCCTTTCATATTTATAATTTTTAGAAGTAACAAATGCATATATTTTATGGACCTTGTCCCCACATACCTAATTTTTTAATGAGGGTAGTAACATTATACATATTGATTTGATGCCCCACAGGGGTATATCCAATATATCTAACTATATAGTACATGGTCCATAGTTTGAACCTAAACCATACGTACGTAGCAGCCTAACTATGCCACAACTACCACACATAAAAGTAGATTTCATACAACTGTTATTTGGTAGCGATGTAACATCTGCAACCAACTATGCCGGTGACATAAATGACAATCACCCAGGCATCACATGTGAGGTTGAGCTTGATATCTCAATATCATGCACACATCAAAGGCTTGCTACTAGGCTCAATGATGCTCGTAACCTACGTCTCCCAACAACCTAGTACCAAGCCTACATAGGCTTGGCATTTGGCTAGGGTATCCCTTTTCCCCCCACAAAAGGGGTATTTCACTTGTGGATGCTTACCTTACTCAAATTTAACCTTCTTTTTTTGTCTCATTCATCACGAGGAGGAATAATATTAATGTGATTTTTGGCCTATTTGCTTATATGCATGAATTACTACATTTATTTGCTATATTATTTGGTACTCCTCTAACAAGTAAAAGTAAAAACTAATCTTCAATCTCTTTAAATCTAACCATTAGATTTGGGGTTTGATAATTGAACCAGACACCGTTATGTGTCTACTAAACTTCCACTAAATTGGATTCGATTAGTTTCTACAAATACTAAAAAAATGTGGTGTGCTACTAAAATGTATCTATTTAAGTACTTTATTTATTAAATATAATTAATTTTAATTCTATAAATATTCAAATAATTACCAATATATCAATTTAAGTTCCACATAATTGTTGTATACCTCCTACAAAGTTTCAATATCATTTCAATTAAATTAGGTGAGAAATTGTGCATTTAATATGATACTATCTGTTTGTGAAAAAGGTGTGATTGCCCTATGACCATGACGTGCACCACAAATATAATTTTTTATGCGTGCATCAAATTTTTGATCTGACAACACCATTGTGTGCAGAATAGCATGTGTGATGTCATGCATGAAGACTTCAAAGAGTATATCCATAGGGAAGTAGGTCAAATTTTGACTTTTGTGTTCCTAAATGCTTATTTTCCACCTCACAATTGGGGAGTGAACATGAAGTGGACACCTGTAGCTTGCTACCACCCACAATGCATGAATATCCCAACTTGCATGATTGTGCAGGCATACAAAACTTTCTACTTGACCATTCAGCCATTCATATCATGTGAAGCTTTCCTAAAGGATAGATTTGACTTACTAACTTATTCTTGTTTAACATTGTATGTGTTACCACTAGCTTTGTGATGGTGCAATACTAAAGATGTTAGGAATGCTATCAAACAAGCTTTGCAAATTTGTAGGTTTGTTTTTGTAAGGAGTGATTGAAACCCTATGCGGCTTATATATGAACTTCAAGTTTATTTGTGTATTGTCTACATGTAGGTGGATATAATCAAAAGAGACAAAGAATTAATCTATTTAAGAAATGAGAATCTAAGCTATGGAAGTTGCATTGTGATTGAGAATTCTGATTGAGAAGGAATTTCCAACTAGTACCATGCACAACAAGGCAAAGGGCATGTATATGTGCGACTATATGCACGGCTATATGCTTTCTATTATGTTTGAAAAAGTGATGGGTGCATGTGTACGTGTGGCTATATGCATGGGTAGAGTCACGGGGCTATATTTTTGCATATCTGGCAGGCAAACACACTTATAGCAGGCTGATACACGGGCATATGAATGTGTTTTAAAATCTATAAAAAAAAGAAAGCGTAGCATACTATATGGTTTCAGAGGTCCACTTCTACAATATGAATTGGAGTATTTTAACCACACATCATGCTATGCTTATTTTTTTTCTAAATTAAAAAGCACAAAATTTGATGTGTTGCAAGTAGATGATTCCAAATTAGTGAAACAATACAAGTTATGAACAGTATACATCTCAAAGCTAACATGTATGAAAAATTAGAGGAAGGATTGAATGCGAAAAGGAGAAGGGGAAGACATATTAATCGATGCCCAAAAATGAATAATGCATACAATATATGGTCTTGCCAAATGTGGTTTCCATATACAAAAATGTGCCACATCCATATCACGGACGTGGCTCCTAAGTAGCACTATCCTCCTTGTCACCTCCTCTCCCTTGCTCCTCATCACCTTGTGCCTATACACAATGGACACCATGAACCAATACAAATAGAATGGATAAAATTGACAACATTGGGTTTTCTCAAGTACTTTCACATACATGCTCCATGGGTGCTCCCATAGCTCAAGTATACTTCCCCTCATCATAAAAGTGCTGCCAAGTATCTCACCTACTATGTCCACAACGATACTGAGTCCCAAAAATAGTAGGTTACCTTTACATGGTTTCAAGCTACAAGATAAAACAATTTGCATAGGGATTTGAACAAAAGAACAACCTCCTATTTAAATGCAAAAAATAATAGTACATTCAAATCAATATTTACAAATTTAGCATTCCATGATGCAAGACCTCGTGATCTAAAATGCGAGGATCCATACCACTCCATCTAGATCCATCATGCCTCAGTGTGTTGGTTGACTTTTTTTTTTTGCCTTGCCTCCCTCAATGCTTGTTTCCACTCTTTTGCATAAATAGGATGTGGCCTACCCTTTTCCTTTTACCTTCGCTCTCTCCACAAAAGCTCATCCCTTGTATTTATTGTAACGCACCGTACTTTCATAATCGCGGACAAAATTGTAACAATACAATAATCACAAATTGAACAAGAAGGGAGATATGAATTAGAATCAAATCGATGAGATTTTACAAGAATTTTGGAGAAGAAGCACTCTGTGAAGGAGCTCCTACCACCCGTCCACCCCCGAGCTATCTCACTCTCATTCTCACTCGCATGAAGATGATCAAATCCCACTCTCTCTCACTCACACTCTCACTCTCTCACTCTCAGAAATCTTGATCTTGTCTTCTCCTTTGCGCTGTATCGATTTGCGTGCCTTGTCTTCAACAAAGAATGCCTCCTCTTCTTTTATAGCCTTTCTAGACTCCAAAAAATGGCCGAAAGCCAAAATCGGCCAAAAGCAAGCTTTTCTTGAAAAGCGTGCACTGTTGCCATCTTTAGTGTGCAGCGGGCTTTTCTTGGAAAGCGTGCACTTTTGCTAGCAAACGCATACGAAATCTCGACACTTTTTTTTAAAAAAAAATAAATTTTTTTATAAGCATAGAAAATAGCCCTGTTCGAAGCATCGTCGTGCTTGCCTCGTAGATCCGATAGACGAGCTCGATAGCTCATCACGAAGATCGAACCCTCTTCTTTCCCTTTGCATTTGAGCTTTCATGGCTATCTCTTCCATCTAGACCTCCGTCTAATACCTGCAACTCTTGACACGGAAATCTAGATGACCTTTTTAGCTCAAAACCACTATGTTAGCAACTTCAAATCTCCATACAGGCATGAAAACGAATGAACCACAAAATTTTCACTAGGACAAAGTTTTTATACTCACAAAAAAATCTAAAACTCTCTCATGCAAAGTTTCTTCAAATTATTCCTCTAACCTACTCAAATTCAAGCCGCAAAATCATGCCGACGCAATAATGGACAAACCAAAATTTTTCGATCAACACAACTTTCTCAAAACCTTTAAAACATCAAAACCATGCATTTTGAACACTAACTGCGATATATATATTTCAAAATATTACATATACAAAATTGGAGCGTCACATCTACCCCCTCTTCAGGAACTCTGTCCCCTCAGAGTTTGAAGGAAGGAATCTCAGTAAGTAAAGCATCTAAGTCTACCCATGAAGCATCTTCAACAGGATAGGCATCCCACTTAACCAAAACTTCTTCTATTGTTCTATTCCTAAGATGCTTCATGTTCCTATCCAAAATATATTGAGGTTCAACTTTCAAAGTCCCATCCTTCATGATCCTAGACTTGTCCTGCAAAATATGAGATGGGTTGGCAACATAAGATTTCAATAAACAGATATGGAAAACATGATGCACTTCTCAAGTTGATATGCAAGCATTCCCACCCTCTTTAAGATTTTGAAATTTCCTGCAAAACGAGGTGAGAGTCTTCTATGCTTCCCAAGGATCAAATTACTGCGTTTAGGTATCACTTTCAAAAATACCATTTCCCCAATCTGAAATTCACGGAAAGAACGCTTCTTATCATAATAATGCTTTTGTCTGTCTTGTGCTCTTTGAATACTCTTCCGAATCAGTTTCACTTCCTCATCCATCCTCTCAAGCATTTGTCTAGACACTTCGACTCTATTTTGAGGATCCGCAAAATTCATAGGGGTGTGACAATTTTGACCATACATGGCTTCAAATGGAGTCATTTGAATGGAACTATGCCATGAACTATTGTAAGCACACTCAGCTAAGGATAGGAATTCAGTCCAGTTTGTTTGCTTCTCATTAACATACATTCGAAGCATATCCTCAAGTACGTGATTAACCCTTTCGGTTTCCCCATCTGTTTGTGGGTGAAAAGCTGTACTCATCTTAAGCTCTGTCCCAATTGCTTTGAATGTGGCCTTCCAAAAATTAGAAGTAAACTTGGAATCCCTATCAGATACAATACTTTTAGGCATACCATGCAATCGGAAAATTTCTTTAACAAACAACTTGGCTACCTCAAGAGCACCATCAGTCTTTTTCATAGGAAAGAAATGTGCCATTTTAGAAAGACGATCAACAACAACAAAAATGGTATCATATCCCCCTCGAGGAGCTGTAGGTAGTTTGGTAATAAAATCCATGGAGATTGATTCCCACTTCCTAAAAGGAATATCCAAAGGTTGCATCTTACTAGGCATACTATGTTGTTCCACCTTCACTTGTTGACACTGCAAGCATTCTTGAACATAATGAAACGAACATCACGCTTTAGTGCAGGCCAATAAAATGATTTTTGAACCTTGCTGTATGTTTTGTTATATCCAACATGTCCCGAAAATGGAGCATCATGACAATCATACGTGATTTTCCATCTCAAAGGTGAATCACATGGTACACAAAGTCTATCATGACAATACAAATTACCATTCACCAAATGAAACTTCCCTTCAACTTTCTCACAAGGTGCTTGAGCAATCTTTTGAAGAATAGGTGCAAAAAACATCGTGTTCAAGTTCACTTTTAATGTTTCCTGCAAGATCAGAACGGACAAGGGTGATTGCATTCACGAAAGGTCTTCTACTTAAAGCATCAGCCACCTTATTCTCCTTTCCCTCAATGTATTTAATCTCAAAGTCATACTCAGAAAGGAGGTTCATCCATCCTCTTTTCCTATTGTTCAATAATGGTTGAGTGAAGAGGTACTTCAAACTTTCATGATCCGTTCGAAGTTTGAACTTTACACCAAGTAGAAAGTGTCTCCAATGTTTCAATGCGTGAACCGGCAGCCAGTTTGAGATCATGTGTGGGATAGTTCTCTTCATGTTTCCTTCATTTTCAAGACTCATATTCCACTACAAGATCATCCTGAGAAAGTACACATCCAAGTTGGGTACCACTAGCATCACATGTCACTACAAAAGGTTTACCCGTCTCGGGTATCTTGAGAAGGACAACGAAGTCTAGTTGGCTAACATGCTTCAAATGGGTAACCACTTTGTAGTACTACGATCCCCTTCAAACTAAGATAATGAGAACTATTATGTGATGTGCTTAAAACCAAAAACAATCCTCTTAAATCAAGAGACAAATAAATGGGGAAATGTTTTAACATTGTAGATGAAGTGGTATATGGGATCATTTATGCAAATATCCCCACATAAAAAAGCAATTTTTGCTTTTACTAAAAGAGGAACCTCCATCTATAGTGCATGTTGATGTGGTGGTGGCAATAAAGTTTGAAATGTTGCAAGTAAATCACAAGTTTAAAGGCTACATAACAAGTATTATGTCCCCAAGGAGGTGCACAAATGAATCTTGGAAAACCTTTTGTTTTAAGAACTATTGCCCCACTTTCAATATAACTAGATGCTTCTAGTTTGTACCTTCTTTGTACTTTTGAATGAAATATTGTGAAGTCACCATATTAGCAAACAATATTGTTTAATATTTGAAATCTATCATGGTAGAGATACATAACATTTCTTGGGGATTTTTTCTTTTATTACTTCTGTATTGTTAATGGCTAAAAAGGATACTTAGTACTAGACAATTTTGAATAATTTTCTTTCTTTGTTGCTAGTTAAAACATTTTTTATGATTACATAGTAGTAAAAAAGTAAACAATGATGTTTATAACTGATTTGGATCATTGAACAATTTTTGAAAAAATTGATTTCAAGTGAACAAATAACACCAATATACTATTAAAGCAGATATTACTTCAAACCCCCAAACTATTTAAAACACTAAACACTAGCACAATTTACCAACAAAACCCAATAAAATTCCATACATCAAACACCAACATGATTTAATAGCATAGAGACCTAATTTATTTAAACTAAATTAAATACCACTACTATTTTAGACAACAAACACACATATTGTTTAAATTGATTAATAGGTATAGAAAAATGTGAAAAATATGTAAAGACAAATTTGTGTTGAGGGTAAACTTTGCACTAAAAACAACCAAGTATCAACAATGGAAGTGCAATTCTTTTACAAAGATACAATTTGTAGCCGAGATATATGGAAGATACAACCTTTTACAAAGATACAATCTGAAGCCTTAAAGGCCTAGTGAATGGTAGTTTTCTTGTATAAGAATTGTGTCTAATAATTTATTGGCACATGTCAAGTTGAAAGGTCGGCTAATCATTTTTGGATAGCATGCCACTTTGTGGGCTAGGGATTTTGTCGTAAGAGAGAAACAACAGCATCAACACACTCCATGTGTGTGTAATCTACAGTGAATACTTCAAAGAATAGTTCACCTACATCTTGACCATAGGAAGATGCAATATATTCAGTAACATGCCCTTCATGAGGGTATCTCAATGTAAATGCAAGCGTGCACTTATTGTGACATTTGATAAAGATATTAGATATGAGAGTAAGTGATTTAACAACTAGTTATCATTCAAATCTCCATTATATGAGAAAGGTGGCATGCATGTACCAAGTGGTTATCACACAGGCTTTAAAGGTGTGTCGTCAATCAATATTGTGTGGTCTAGATCATAGTCACTACCAAATGATGCAAGCTTACACTGCTCATCTGGCTGTGTTGGATGGTAGTATTCATCCAATGTCATGCATTCCTCCCATCCAAAATTGAGCAAGAACTTGAAGTCCCTTATCCATTCATATATCAATTTAGATTCTAATAATGATACTAAGGGTTTGACATTTCTCTGTGTAATACTACTCCATGTTGTAATATCAAAATGGTTCCAAAAACTTTCGAGGAATTCTACGCTCCAACAACTGTGGCTACAAGGAGATGATGTGTTTTCCTAGGGTTTTCCTTTGTTATATAGGTTTCCCACCTTAGGCCATTCAAGGAGTAGACCGCCACGATTTCTTCACTATTATTCACCCACCTCTTTAACAACTTCTTTTGAGGTAGGACATCCCTGTGCTCACCTCAAAGCAACAATGGCACATGTACAAATCCATCATACAGGAATCGATGGGGGGGGGAAAAAGAAGAACTTTATTTTCATTCAAAACCTGTGAAACCAATTATCATACAATGTCATTTCATAGAATATCTAGTTCTAACAGAAGGGGTTGGGCATTTTCTAGGCTCAATTACATGAGACTTTAAAACTATATGGACATTGAATTTTCTCTTCTTCAACCTAACAGGTAAAAGGCTACCTAGAATGGTGTCATCCCGCATGTCCTCCCCTTTAGAGCTATCATGTGGTTAAGGCTTTAGGACTATTATTATCTATGCTACCTCATTGACCTCTTTAGTGCTATCTATGTATTTAACATTGCTCTCCTATGTAGGCAATTCTTCCCCATCAAAAGTGGCACATTGTGTGGGCCTCAAAATGGATATTATCTCAGCTTTCCCAATAACTTTTTCAATGTTATCCATGTTTTTAACCTTGTAGTTGTGTTTCCATCAAGTCCTAACTGTCTATGCATGATATTGATTCTTCTACAACACCATCTAGGTGCTCAGAAAGTGTCCATCATGCATAGACAGTACTATTTAAAACACCATCTAGGTGCTACACATCAAAACAAAAAAGTACTATTTAAAACTCAAAAATATGGCCCTTGAGGGGTCCCCCTTACGGGAAAGGTACATATTTTGACACATTGCCTGTCAATATGGCCTTTACTACTAAAGGGAACCCTCAAGGGCCATATTGACGAGGGATGTGTTGAAGTTTAGAGCTATAATTAGCACTTAATAATACTATATTATCATAAACAATACTCTATTGCTTCCTATGGCCTAGAGGTGATCATTTTTGAACAATAAACAATATTGCTTAGCAATAGATTTATTATTTAGTACTAAAGAGTGTAAGAAAGAGCAAAAAAATCCTAAACATGTGAACTAACTTTAAACAACAAAGAATATTGTTACATAGCATTAAGTGGTATGTGGTAAATAGTATTGTTGGGTCGATTAATTAGTGTGCTTTTGGCACTAATCCAATATTAGTCCGAAAAATTCTTGCAACATACTTTTGATGACAAGCTATTTGTGGATTGGCATTGTCGTATGTCTTCGAATCTCCAAAGTTGAGCTACTGATTTAGCCCACAAAGCCATATATCCACAATAAGGAGGCTTGTGCGAGCAACAATTAAAGACTCAATAAGAGAGAGCCTTTATTCGAGAATATGTGGTTCAAAGTAAGAATGATTTTATGCATCACTTCTACTTGTGTAGATTTGTTTCTTAATTAAACCAAATAAAAGTTATCATCATGAATGATATGGAATATTATCCCAATGAATTTTTTCAGAGAATAGCATGTACTAAAAGGGAAGTATTTGGAAGGCTTTAAAGTCTTATCATTCACTAGTTCTTTATATTTCTTTATTCATTTCATATTTTTCATTCAAAGAAATTCAGAGATAATGCTCAACTTGAGGAAATTTGTTAGATTATGCAAGCTCATACCATATCTTCACTTAGGTTGGATGATGTAAAGGGTGTGCCTGAGATGTGCCTAAGTTCATGCATTTGAGTTATGGATGTACTTTTTATAGCACACAACACATGTGATTGTTGGTGTAAAGGAGCAAATTTATGAATGAGGTTGTGCAAACGTTGTTTCATTTGATCCAGTCGTTAACTTTTATAGCCGTCAAAAGATGAAATTTTCCTCTCATTATGACCTTGCAAGGAATGGCTCCACCTTGATAATCTTTCTTGTATCTATGAGTGCCACATTTTAGAGCCCTTGGTGTAGTGCATCCCTCTACCTTGCACTCTCCCCTCTAGGTCTAATGTTGACTCCTTGCCCTTGGTCCAGTGCATCCTCTACCTTGCACTCTTGCTCCTCTAGGTGTAGCATTGCCTCATTACCCTTAGTTTTAGCAAAGGATTTGGGTCTACAGTCAAGTTAGTCTGACCTTGATCAGCTCCCGATTATCTCGTGTGATAGAAGTAGGAGGTAGTTTGATTAGACTAGATGTTCCCACTCCCGTGTCTTCATTGGATTCTTCTAAGATAAGATTATTCAACTTCATCATTGGTATCTTCTAGATCTAATCTGTGGATTACGATATACATCCTTCATGTTGGCTATTACCTACCTATAGAAAGCTTGAGTGCACCTACATATTTGGTGAGATGAATAACTAAAGAAGAATTATCCACCAGGTCATGGAGCATGAAGAATTGTTCCCTACACTTTGGAGAATCTACCTACCAAAGGAAGCATTGAGATTCATTCCCAATAGTGAGATACATGAGTTGTTCTACATGTGTAGCCTATAGTCTTGGATAGTTGGAGGGTGAGACACACACATAGAGTGCCGTGTGGTGTTGAGTGTATCCAACACTCTTACTATTGTATGCATTGTTATATAATAGCTAATTGAGCTCCTTGTTGTTAGTTTTTGGTTTAGGGATTTGACCACATTTCGTACTTAGTAGTCATTGCTTCTCTTCTCTATTGGATAAAGAGCTATGTTCTTTCCTTCATATTGGGCATTGTCTTGTTGATTGCAACAACTCTCATTTCCTCTCCATCACCAAATTCTTTCATGCACCACATTCTCCTTACAATGAAATATTTTTTCACTTATGTAGGAGAGAGTATTTTTTAACAAAACTAATCCCTCCTCAACTTTGAACACACTCTATTGATCCCTGTGTAGCTCCTGGATAGTGCATATGGTCATAAACAATACGATGCCTTACCATGTCTGTAGCTTCTATTGGATTAAACTTGGTTGCTATGGGATTTTGCACAGGTGGTGGTTGAGGGTTCTCTTTGAAGTTAAATTACACGTCTAGGTAGAATTGTTGCTCTTGCTGTTGGGGCTTGATGCTTGTTTGTTTTTGAGGTTGGGACTCTTATTGAGATGTGGTTGTTGTTGCTGGGGCTCATATGTGTGTGAGTCCTCAGTTGTCTTTCTCTTCTTCATCTTTGTGCCTGTATCTCTTATTTTGATCTTTGGATTTGCTAGGCATTGTATATAGTGCCATGGTACTCTTTGTCTAGGTGAAATCATGCCATGGTGTATCTATTATTGACAAAATGCAATAGTACTATGTAGTATGCCATCATTAGACATTTCTCATAGATGTGCATGTTTGGTTATGCTCATGCATATTAATCTTGCATGTAGATCTTGACATACATTCACACATTCTCATGCATGAATCCACAATATTTCAATCCACGTGTGTAGCTATACTTTTGAAGTTGGAAACACTTTTGAACTTTTGAAGTCAAGCTGTAAGAAAACAATACAACGTCTGTACTCAACAGATAACAAGATCTCGTATGCAAGAGAGAAAAGCTGATAGTATGGAGAATTAAAAATTTGATTACTATAGAACTGGTACAATAGATGGCGCTGCCTCCTAGCTGTGCGCTCTTGTGTGAGAAGCTTCGACGGCATGCTGGAAACAGTAGAGGATGGAGGCTAGATGCTAGGGAATCACGGTTGCTGAAGCTAGTGATGTTATATGGACCTTATGGGCTTGCTTCTATATAGAGCCCAGTCTACCATGTCAAAAATGGCCGAGGTCCTTTTCTAGTCCAGTCAAATGGCCGATGCCCTTTTTTGGCCCAGTCAAATGGCCGATGCTCTTTTCTGGCCTAGAGCCATCTAGGATCACCTGGTGCTCCAAACGAGCCCCACAACTCAAGGGTGGTGGGCTGCCCCAGGAAATGCTCCATCTACCCTTAGTGCAGTCAGTCATGGAATGCCTACACTTGCATGTAGCCTAGTTGGCAGTGTGACAACTCTATCTAAAGCCATCCAGCCAACAGGCCTACACATGGCCCCTATCTGCTGGTGTCTAAACTAGGTCCTACAGGGTACCTAGCTACTCTAATGCCTTCTCCTCATTTTGGGGGGCTCACAGAGGTAGAGTTAGCTGGCTCCCACGTAGTTACACGAGAGTGGGGAATTGATATTTAACACCCCCCCTCAACGTCCACTCCAGGTGAACTACCTTTTTGGCCCAATGCCGAGTCGATGAAGATGCCTCTCCAGCAAGTCTCTTCCAAGAGCCTTCGTGAAGATGTCCGCAACGTTGTCTTCAGTCGCGGACAGTACACCAAGTGGACCTCTCCATCCATGATGAGCTCGCGTACAAAGTGCTATTGAATCTCAATGTGTTTTGTGCGAGCGTGGAACACAGGGTTCTTGGCAATTGTCATGCAACTCTAATTGTCACATGATAACTGTGTCGGCTTATTCTGCATTGCACCCATGTCCCCTAAAATCCTCCTCAACCACACTGCCTCTCACAAGAAGCAAAACATGCTGATTTGTACTCAACCTCGGTAGAAGAAAGAGCAATTGTAGGCTGCTTCTTGCTGACCCATGACACAGCTCTAGATCCAATGAGAAATAGTAACCTATCACTGATCTCCTACTATCCACATCTCCTGCCCAATCCAAGTCACAGAGTCTGGTCAAGGTGTTGCCCTTGGTATAGGTGATGCCATAATCAAGTCACAGAGTCTGGTCAAGGTGTTGCCCTTGGTATAGGTGTGCCTTTGATGTATTTTAGCACCCACATCCCTGCCCTCCACAATGATTCTCCTGGGGCTTATTGGAAAACTTGCTTAGTACACCGGTCACAAAACTGATATCCGACCGTGTGTTGCACAAGCAAATCAAACTGCCCACAAGCCTTCTGTACTTTGCTTCATCCACCAGTGGTGATGAATCCTCTTTTGAGAGCTTCACGTCAACCTCCATAGGGGTGCCAACTGTCTTGCACTCAGCCATGCCAAATGCCTTCAGTATCTCTCTAGCATACTTCAGCTGTGAGATGAAGATCTATTTTGGCTCTTGCCAAACTTCAATCCCCAAATAGAAATGCATCAGTCTGAGGTCTATCATTTCAAACTCTCTTCCTAGCATCTGCTTTGTTTGCGATATCTTCTTTTCATGGTTCCCTATTATGACAAGGTCATCCACATAAAGGACCACAATCATACACCTACCTCCTTCTCTGTAGATATACAAATTTGCATCAAATGGGCTCCTCCTGAACCCATTTTGCAGAAAGTAGGCATCAATCCTCTGGTACCATGCTCGTGGGTCGTGTTTCAGCCCATAAAGTGCCTTCTTCAGTTTACAGACTTTACCTTCTGAACCGAGGATCACAAATCCTGGTGGTTGTTCCACGTATACCTCCTCCTTGAGATCTCCATTCAGAAAGGCGGATTTTACATCCATCTGAAACATAGGCCAACTTTCCTGTGCTGCTAAGGCCAAAAGATTGCAAATTGTGGTTAGTCGAGCTGTGGGAGGCAAAGGTATCCTGATAATCAAAACCATGTATCTGTGCAAATCCCTTTGCCATGAGCCGAGCCTTGTACTTATCCAATGTGCCGTCGGACTTGTACTTGGTCTTGTACACCCAGTTGGTGTCGATTACCTTGTGTTTTGGTGGTCGATCCACAAGGTCCCAAGTGTTGTTCTTCATTATGGAGCCATACTCCAACTGCATAGCCTCCATCCACCTATCATCACTCTGTGCCTCTTCAAGACACTTGGGTTCTACATTATGGAGCCATACTCCGACTGCATAGCCTCCATCCACCTATCATCACCCTGTGCCTCTTCAAGACACTTGGGTTCTTTAGCATGGATCACCTCGGTCATCAAAGCGTAGTTGACTAAGTGTTCCTGTGTCCTTCTTTGCTCCTCTAATCTCTTGGAATGATGGTGTTTGGATGGTGCCTCCTCAATGGCTGGAGGTTCTCTGCCATCCAAAAGCTTGAATCCTCCCAAGCACCATTGGGGGAGTTCGGTCTATTGCTGGTGGTTGTACTGGATGGATATCCTGGTCCTGGTTGTCTAGGAAGGAAGCATCCTCCTCCTATTGATGCGGCTGTTATGAGAAGACCAAATCGCGACTTACTATTACCTTCTTGGTAGTAGGATTATAGAGGTAGTAACCCTTTGCCTCTTCACTATAGCCCAAGAAAATACATTTTCGGCTCTTTGGTTCCCATTTGGTCCTGTTGGCATTAGGGACATGCACAAAATAGTCACAGCCAAAAACTCTGAAATGTGCAGCTGAAGGTTTCTTACTAGAAAAGGCCTGAAGAGTGGAGTCATCCCATTCACAGCTTTTGTGTAGCTACGATTCAAAATGTAAACTACCGTGTTACAAGCTTTAACCTAGAAAGTCTTTGGCAAATCTTTCCCTTTCATCATACTCCTGCCCATTTTGCAGATGATGCGCATCTTGCGCTCTGCTACTCCATTTTGCTGTGGTGTATGTGGCGGGGGTTTCTGCCTCTTGATCCCATGACTTTTGCAGTAACTTTCAAATTCACTTGATGTGAACTCACCACCTTTGTCTGATCTCACCTTCTTCAACTTCCTCCCCGATTCTTTCTCGATCATTACATGCCATTCTTTGAAATTACCAAAGGCCGCATCTTTAGTCTTGAGGAAGTATATCCATATCCTTCTGCTGTAGTTGTCGATCAGCGTCATAAAGTAGTAGGAACCACCCAAAGCTTCTGTCTCCATCTTTCCACAGAGGTCCATGTGAACGAGCTCTAGAGGAGCCTTTGCTCTATTAGCCTCTTTAGGAAAGGGCTACCGATGCTGATTGTCCATCATGCAAGCTTCACATACATCGGGCAGATCTGTAATTTCTGGTAGGTATGCAATCATTCCACTTTAATGCATCTCCTTTAAAAAGAACTAAGGTTTAGAAGATCAAACCTCTCATGCCACAACTTACTGTTGCTCAAATCGGCTCGAGCACTGAAAGCTGAGAGTTCGTAGATGTTGTTGCACCGTGTATCTTTACCCTTCCCTTGAAGATCCAAAATCTGTGCGTGCCATTCTTATCGAAGTGAACTTTGAGGTCCCAATCCGTGATCGCAAAAATGGACAACAAGCTCCTCTTGATTTCTGGCACATAAAGAACATCGGGCAACTGTTTTACAACTCCATCTGACTTGAGAGCAATCATATCTTTTCCTTTTGCTGGACATTTTGCATCATTACTGACCGCTACCAGGATGTCATTCTCTACCGGATGTAGAGAGGTATACCAATCCTTACGACTGGTCATGTGGTGTGATGCACCACTATCAATAATCCAAGGTTCATCCGTAGGTACATGAACTGCCTCCGTGCAAATCTCCTCAATCGCTAAGAACAGCTCTACTGGTACTACCTGCACACTATTGCGGTGCCGGACTCTTTCTTTACTCCGTTCTTCTCATCTGCAATCTTCTTCGGGAACTTGTTTTGCCTGTGCCCTGCCTTATTGCAGTAGAAGCACTTGATCTTCTTCTTTTTCTTTTTGTCCTCTGAAGAAGATGGGTTACCAGAGTCCTTACCCTTACCTTTCTTTGAACCAGCCGAGAAAGCTAAATCTTCTCTAGTTCTCGTCTTTTGACACATCTCCTCCTCTAGAAGCATCACGCTAAAATCCTCAAAGTTGAGGGGCAGATTTCTGTTCTGCATATTCAGCGTTGTAACAAGGCTGTCATACTTTGGTGGGAGAATCCGAATGCACCTTCGTGCTAGATCCTCGCTGGTGATGGTGATGCCAATCGTAGTCATTTGATCGTGCAAACTCTTCACCCTGGTGATGAACTTCTCTGTCGTTTTAGACTTAGACAGTTTCTCGTTTGCGAGTTGAGTCTCCAGATTCTGAATCCGCGTCTCATTCATGGTCTCGTACTAATTTTTCAAGACCGTCCATGCCTCCTCCGTTGTGGTGACATGTTGAATTAACGCCATGAGAGAATCACTTACACTACAAACAATAGAACACAACACATCTGCATCTCTTCTTATCCACGCGAGAATCTCATCCGCACTTGGTACTATCTATTGTCCTGCATTGGCTGGATCCGGCCCTCATAACTGGCTTCACGTCCACCCCAGTAGCAGTATCCCAAAATTCGTATGCGCTCAAGATGGCCTTCATCTTGAACTTCCAGAGCCGTCCAACTTTTCGCTTTTGCCGAATGGTGGGATTCACGGTCTTGAGGGGTGAGCCATCTCTCACAATCTGCTCGCAAACAAAATGTGACGCTCCAATTTTGTATATGCAATATTTTGGAATGTATATCGTAGTTAGTGTTCAAATTGTATGGTTTTGATGTTTTGAAGGTTGTGAGAAAGTTTTGTCTTGGTCGGAAAATTTTGGTTTTTTTGTCCATTATTGTGCCGACTTGATTTTGCGGCTTGAATTGGAGAAGGTTAGAGGAGTAATTTGAAGAAATTCTGTATGAGAGAGTTTTAGATCCTTTTGAGTAGAAAAACTTTGTCCTGTGTAAATTTTGTGGTTCATTCGTTTTCATGCCTGTATGGAGGTTTGAAGTTGCTAACCTAGTGGTTTTGAGCTAAAAAATTGCATGTAGATTTTTGTGTCAAGAGTTGCAGGTATTAGACGGAGGTCCAGATGGAAGAGTTAACCATGAAAGGTCAAATGCAAAGGGAAAGAAGAGGGTTCGATCTTCGCGAGATGAGATATCGGGCTCGTCTATCGGATCTACGAGGCAGGCGCGGTGATGCTCCGAACAAGGCTATTTTCTATACTTTTTTCTAAAAAAAGAGAAGTGTCTAGATTTTGCATGCTAGAAAAAGCGCACGCTAAAAATGGTAAAAGTGCACGCTTTCCAAGACAAGCTTGCTTTTGGCCGATTTTGGCTTTTGGCTGTTTTTTTTGGAGTCTAGAAAGGCTATAAAAGAAGAGGAGGCATTCTTTGTAGGAAAAAAGGCACGCAGATCAAGGCAGTGTGAAGGAGAAGACAAGATCAAGATTTCTGAGAGTGAGAGTGAGAGTGTGAGTGAGAGTGAGATTTGATCATCTTCATGCGAGTGAGATAGCTCAGGGGTGGATGGGTGGTACGAGCTCCTTCACGGAGTGCTTCTTCTCCGAAATTCTTGTAAAATCTCATCAGTTTGATTCAAATTCGAATCTTCCTTCTTGTTCAATTCGTGATTATTGTCTTGCTACAATTTTTGTTCGTGATTGTGAAAGTACAGTGCGTTACACAAAAACACACTACCAAATCTTCTTGCTAGAGCCCAAGCTCTAATACCATGTAAGAAAACAATACAACGTCTGTGCTCAACAGATAACAAGATCGCGTATGCAAGAGAGAAAAGTTGATAGTATGGAGAATAAAAAATTTGATTACTGTAGAACTGGAACAATAGATGCCGTTGCCTCCCAACCGTGCGCTCTTGTGTGAGAAGCTTCGATGGCATGCTGGAAATAGTAGAGGACGAAGGCTGGAAATAGTAGAGGACGAAGGCTGGATGCTAAGGAATCAGGGTTGCTGTAGAGCTAGTGATGTTATATGGACCTTATGGGCTTGCTCTTATATAGAGTCCAGTCTACCATGTCAAAAATGGCCGATGCCCTTTTCTGGTCTAGTCAAATGGCCGACGCTTTTTTTTGGCCCAATCAAATGGCCGACGCCCTTTTCTGGCCTAGAGCCATCTGGGATCTTCCAGTGCTCCAAACGAGCCCCACAAACCCAAGGGTGGGCTGCCCTAGGAAATGCCCCATCTACCCTTAGTGCGTTCAGTCATGGAATGCCTTCCCGCACTTGCATGTAGCCTAGTTGGCAGTGTGCCAACTCTATCTAAAGCCGTCCAACCATCAGGCCTACACATGGCCCCAATCTGGTGTCTATACCACGTCCTACCGGGCTACTCTAATTCCTTCTCCTCATTTGGGAGGCTCACAGGTTAGCTGGTTCCTGCATAGTTACACGAGAGTGGGGCATTGATATCTAACACAAGCTTGTTGTGTCCTCATTCTATTTTTTCTCCAGCAGGTCATTGAAGCTTGTTTCGGGTGTCTAGTCTTGCTCAGTGCTTTGCTTTGTATGTGTGTGTGTATGTTCATTTTATATTTTCCTCTTTTGTTGGCTTGTTCCTTATGTTAACATGCAACTTCTATTGTTCTATCCTCCCATTTGTATACATGCAATCTTTTGTGGTTGCTCTCTCGGTCTCTGTGTGTCTCTCTCTTTCTCTCTTCATTTAATCTATTTCACGGATTGTAGCACTAGATTGTTACTCTATTTGCAGACCAAAGAATGTCATGTCTCTAAAAAAATCGAAAGGACTCACATCTCCGACCTCCAAAAAGGCCAATATCCTTTCTCCTCCAAGGAAAAACAATCCCTCAAGGAAGTCAGACACAAAATTAAAGCCAATAAAAGAAATGCCAACAAAGAAGAAGCCAAGGTCTAAGGACCTTAAACCAGTTTCAATTTTGAGTGGAGGCAGGCTTGGCTTGAGGTTTTTTTTAAGAGCAAAATGAGATTTCTACTACCTAGAATTGGACACATGAATGCATGTAACATGGGGTACAAACAATAAGGAGAGCCATTGTGGCTTTCATATAGGTCACCTAAAAAAACTTTACTAAATGATTTAAATCAAATTTACTACATGATTTATAATTCAAAAACTGTGTGTACTAAGGTTGATATCATGTTGGCAAGAGCACTTGCTATAGCTACAGATGAAGTAGATGTGGATTGGGAGGACTTTTTCCAGCAAAGAGATGTGAAACTATGATCAAGTAGCTTGGATAGGACCTCTATCAAGCATGCACGTGATATAGGCACATCTACAAAGTAAGCATGCTAGTTATCTGCAACAGAGGTTCAATGTAGAGCAACAAAATGTATTGGATGACAAAGTGGACAAGAGAATGCAAGATTCCTATTGGATTTTGAGGCTGCTATTGCATTGAGGCCAAATCCCTTACAAAAGTGGACTCAATCAATTACACATACATTAGGTTGGGTCCACAATAAAATTGATGATTTTTCACATGGTGTGAGTGGAGTGTTGCAAGAAGAGTTCTTGAAGGACATGGCTAATCTTGAAGTAAATCTGGATACAACAAAACAAGTGTTTGAAGTAGCAAATATGCACATGGTGTTTATTGGAGAGCACTTGGCTTACAAGCATCAGCTTTTTGAGTAATATGCAATAGTTGATTGAGAAGATCCCAACACAAGGTCCACAAGTTAAGAATTTAGCACCAATAGACCATTCTATAGGCTTCACAACAATAACTATGAAGATGGATATTGAAAGGTGAGATTACTAACATTCTAATAAAGAGATTATGTTTTAGTTTTTAGATTTGGGCCCTCTTACAAGTAATATTTAATTACTCTTTCAATAAATGTGCATGTGTGTTTTCTATGGTGTTGGGTTTTATTACAAAAATATTGATGCAGTGTTTGCATCTTGTCTTCCTAGATACCACATTGGAGTGCATCATTCCATTTTTCTAAGAAGTCTCAATGCATTTATCTACCCTATGAAGTTTTTGATCGAATGCATGGTTGGCCACCATGGGATTTGACAAAGCAGGTAAATTTTCTACACTCTTTAGTTGTTATTTCTTATAACTCAATAGCACTAAAAAATTTGGTTTGTTGTTTGGAGTTAGTTGCTATAGAGAGACATACAACATTGTGACTAAACATTCCTTTTTAGTACTAATAGTATTATGTGATGTTTGAAATATGTCTCATAGTGAGAGGATTGTATACTTGTTCTCTTTCTTGTAATAACCCTTTGTTGATGATTGATTTGTAGACAAGCTTGGTCAAGCACTATTAGTACTATCTAGTAGTATTTGTAACAAAAGTTTAAACTATTTTTAAATATCTCAGTAGAACTGTCATCTCTAGCTCTACTTGATGGAGCAAAAAATAGATTGGATTTCTTATGCATACTTAGCTACTACTAGTACTTAGTAGTACTTGCAGCCCTGCCACTAGTACTTAATAGTACTTGGAGCCCTGTTGTTGCTACTTACTAATGTTTACTTTTTTACTTAGTACTTTTTAGAACCATTTGGCATTTAGTACGAATTAGTGGCACAGTTAAGTACTAGTTACCACGTTCAACACTATTTAGTACTATTTGACATTTAATACTAGTTACCACTTTCAACACTATTTAGTACTATTTGACATTTAATACTATTTAGCACTTTTATCACTATGCAATACTATTAGTACTATTTGGCACTTAGTACTAGTTAACACTTAGTACTATTTGGCACTTTATAGTAATTAGCATTTAGTAACATTTAGCATTGATATTAGTTAGGACTTAGTACTACTTTACACTTAGTAGAATGTAGCAATGTAAGTAGCACTCAACAATTAGTAATATTTAGTACTTTCTAGTACTATTTGGCACCTAGTACTAGTTACAATTAGTAGTATTTACCATTATTAGTAGAATTAGTAGCATGTTGCACACTAGTCCAATCCCAAGGATCGGCTTAGTGTGATTTTTGCACTAATATTGGATTAGTGGTAATCCAAAATTAATGCAAACAACACACTAATCCGATCTCGGGGATCGGATTAGTGCCCTGCTTCAATCCGGCCCAACGGATCGAATTAGTAGCATGTTGCACACTAATCCAATCCCAAGGATCGGCTTAGTGTGATTTTTGTTGGGGGTAAAGGCCCCTATATATATGGGTTTATTCCGCCCATCATATATATATATATATATATGAAGATATGTGAAGATAAGGCAGTTAAGTTGCGACCAATATCGGGTTCTCTCTCTTCATTCTCTCTCACCTTCTATTGCCACTCACAATTGGTATCAGAGCTGGTATCGATGATGAGTTCCTTTCCACCCTTACCCAGCTCTACCATAATCGTATCCCCCCCTCATTCCGAAGTTCTGGATTTGATGAGCTCTTGGTTCACTCATTTGCCTCCGGAAATCAACTACGGACGTGTCGTTGGGCATGGTCTTAATGCTGTAGAGCTTGCCCGTAACAAACGATTAGATTATTTCTTTGTCAGGGACCTGAACCAGGAAACCAAATTCGAAGCTAGCGATGGTAGCTTTGATGCTGTGATCTGTATTGTGAGTGTGCAATATCTTCAGTAGTGGGAGAAGGTACAGGCTCCTCCGACCTGGTGGCGTGTGTATCGTGAGTTTTAGCAATCGAATGTTTTATGAGAAAGCTATTGTTTCCTGGAGAGATGGAACACCTTACAGCAGGACATTAGCTTGTGGTGTAGTATTTCAAATGTGTAGATGGTTTTACGAAGCCGGAAGTGATAAAGAAGCAGCCTATGCCACAAGATCAGTCTCCAATTGATTGGCTTTTGGGGTTGTTGCAACCTGCTACAAAAGGTACCATCTAATCTTCTGAAAGGTAAAGGAGAGCTGGGCTGGAAAGGTTTAGCTGCCACGAGTGCTTTTCCGCCTGCAAAACCACGTCGCACAGTTTTTGCACTAATATTGGATTAGTGGTAATCCAATATTAATGCAAACAACACACTAATCTGATCCCGGGGATCGGATTGGTGCCCTGCTTCACTAAAATTTATCTCCCATGTTTGGCTCTTCAATCACAAATTACCTTAAAACACGACCAAAATGCTTGTTTTTCAAGATATTGTACGTAATAGGTTCTTTATCAATAATCGGAACCTATCTGAGCCTCAGATTCTGTTTTTTCTTGATCCATCTCTTTACATGGTTTGTGAATATTTGCACAATCTAAAGATTGTTACTCACTCATTGATTTAACTCTCTGATTGATTTAGCGCTAATTATTTCAGTTGTAGTTGTATGAAGAATCTAGTGCACAATCAGGAGGTGCATGATAAGTCTGATCGGTATACTTAAGGAATTCTAGACCTGTGTCATCAATGAAAACACATTCTGAAGAAAATAACATATTGCACTCTGCCTGCATATATGTGTGCTCGCCTATCTGTAGCAAATATGATAAGGATCAACTCTTTCTCACTTGAGATATGCGACACAGAGCCATTGAAGGTATTTCAAAAAGATTACGACTATCAGCATGGTGGAACAAAAAACAACTTTCATTTGAAATGGCAACTAAAAAGCATCTTCTCAAAAGATTCCCTTAAAACATTAAAAAAATAAGCTTTCTTTAAAACAAGTGCTAAATTTTGAGTATCATGATTGTAAAAAACACTTGAACTTGAGAAAGTCTCAACCACCACATTCTACTAATGTCTTACTACCTACCACTCTTTTGATCTACAAGATTTAGCATTTTAAGTGGTTGTGTATCATATGCTCAGGTTTTAAATGGAAAAACTTTTGTAGCATTATGATAATGAATAGAGAACACTTATACATTCTTCTCTTGTAGGAAAAAGGTTCCATTGACCCTACATCCATACAAATCCTTTATAGTGCCTTGACATATATTTTCCAATTTTTTGAAACTTACAAACCACTTTGGACGAACAAGAGATTTAAAAACACTTATCTACTATAGCTATGGTATATACATGTAGGAAAGGGACTTTGAATTATAGAATAGGTGTAAAGAATTATGTAGAAAAATGTGTGCTTGCTTACACTTTGCTAGAAAGTATAGTATACATCTTCATTTAGTCCCTTTTCCTTTTCTTTTATTGTTGAGAAGTGTTTAAAAGTTGCAATTTATAAAGAAAAGATCATCTTAGTGGATGTGTACCATAGAGATATTTGGACTTAACATGTGGTGAATGCACTTTAGATCGATCATGGATAGAGGATATAAGTCCCACTCCCTTTTCTCCTATCCATGTTTTCCTCCCATTTGTCCCTTCTCTAATAAGAGGCCACAATTATTAGAGGTATCTTATTAGATAAGTTAAATTATATAAATATATATATATTCCCTTGCCTCATATCCATGCTTTCCTCCCTGTCAACTTGGGATCTCAAATATCTAGAACCTATATCTAGGTAAAATAGAGTATCCCATATATCTTGGGATTTCAAATATCCCATTAGTCCCTTCTCTAATAATAGGCCATAATTAGTAGAGGTCTCTTATTAGATAAAGTAAATTACACACACACACACACACACATATATATATTATGTTTTCTCTGATCCGTGCTTTCTTCCCTATCAACTTGGGATTTCAAATATCTAGAACCTATATCTCGTATAGATACATAGATTATGTAAATAATATATATATTTTTAGTATATTTTCTCTATATATGTCAAAGATAATAGAGAAGGTTAATAATATAAAAAAATTTGTGCGTGCAGCATATATGAGGGAGCTCCCACCACCATGCAGTAGGTCTTTAGAGCCAAGTTGAGGTCTTTGTAGGAGGCCCGAGTATTGAGATATCAAGCTCCACCCCTGATGTATATCTTGGGTGACTCTCATTTATGTCACGATCTTTTATTTGCTATACTTGTGGTGTAGTTAGATAGCCACAAATGGTTGGGTAGGGTTCACATATGAACCATGTATTCTAGGGTTACACATATAGTGTATACCCATATATCATTGTATTATTGTGGTCTGCTAAAGTGAAGATAGACTTAGCCTCCCGCCGTGTGTCCTCTCTCTTTTGTGAGTTGTAAAGAAAGCTACAGTCAAGTCTCCTCCCTCTCTCCCTACTTCTTTGCATGGTATTAGTGCTTGGTTTATGGTGAGGAGCTCATGTAGAAAGCAAGACATAATTTTTGGTGTTGCAGAATTAATGTTGTTTGCCCTTGTGAGGACTCTATTTTTTTAGATTGGAGTTGCGGATTTTGACTTGAAAAATGTATGAGAATCTATCTACTATTGTTAATAAGAAACTTACAAAAGATAACTTCCCGCATGTAAGTTCAGGATGAAAAACTTCCTTATGAGAAAGATGTTGAAATGTAGAGAGAAAGAGACGAGACAAGAGACACATCATGTACGCTCCCAAAGACTGATTCATATTGAGGACAAGATACATATATATAGGTGAGACCAAGTTAGGTAGAGTGAGCCATATATAGAGCTCCAACACCCCCACTCAAACAAGGGTCTCTAGCTATGGATGAAAAAACCCTTGGAGAGTACAAGGGAAAAACCCAAGCCCCTATACAAATGTGAAAATATGAACCAGAAGTAATGATGTGAAAGTGCATTGTGCATCTATGTACAAATATACAAAAGGACCAAGAGGTCATAGTGAGCAATTGTGGAATGTGCAAAGTGCATGGTGTCTAGAAGATTACAACGATATATGTACAAAGCTACCATAAGAGTAAAGAGCCTAATCTAGAAAGAGTGAGCCCGAGGCAACTCCAAGCTCTGTGCGCAAGAGAATGAAGCGTGACTCATTGAGACCTTTGGTAAGAATATCTGCAATCATCTGGTCACTTGGACAATGTTCAATCATGATAGTGCCTTTGCGTACTTCGTATCGAACATAATGGTAATGCACAGCAATATGTTTTGACTTGTTATGTTGGACATAGTCTTTTGCAAGACTAATAGCACTCTGATTATCACACCGCAAGGGTGTACTAGAAGGAGGAGAATGGCCGATATCTGTCAACACTTGTCGAAGCCAAATGAGTTCACGAGCTACAAGTGATGCTGCAACATATTCAGATTCGGTTGTAGAAACTGCAACACAACGTTGTTTCTTGCTGGTCCAAGAAATAAGACAACCATTAATGAAGAAACAATTGCCACTAGTAGATCGCATAGATAAATGTGAGCTGGCCCAATCTGCATCTGTGTAACCCAAAAGAGAAAGAGATGGAATGGAGTCGGATGTGAATTGTCGTTGATAAACCAAACCATAATCTATAGTGCCTTTCAAGTATTTCAACACGCGCTTTGCTGAAGACCAATGCTTAAGAGAAGGACATGCAAGGTGTTGCCCGAGATAGTTAGCAATAAACAAAATGTCAGGACGAGTGTTCAAACCAACAACTTGAAGACATCCAACCAAATTAGCATATGGTTGATTTGTAACAAGCTGGCCACCACCATCAGAAGTGTTTTTCATGGAGCCCGCAAGACAAGGAGTAGTTGCTGAATGTGCAGATTCCAAACCAAACTTCTTAATAGTATCTTCAATAAACTTTGACTGTCGAAGTAATAAAATACCTTTACTGCGATCCCTTTGAATCTGAATGCCAAGACACGAGTGAAGCTCTCCAAGATCCACCATATCAAATGCCGAAGATAACAACTGCTTACTTTGGTGTAGAAATCCCAAATCATTGGAAACAAGGATTGTATCATCCACATAAAGGGCAAGGATTACAAAACTACCATTTTGGTGTTTGGTAAATAACTTGGGATAAGAAGAGCAAGAGAGAAAACCATGGGATGTAAGAAAAAGATCAAACTTGATGTACCAGGCCCGTGAAGCTTGTTTAAGACCATATAAAGCCCTATGAAGACGAGCAACAAGATCTTCCTTCCCTGCAATAACAAATCCTTCTGGCTGCTCCATGTAAATTTCTTCATTCAAATCTCCATTCAAGAAAGCTGTGCGCACGTCCATCTGATGAATTTCTAAGTCAAATTGAACAGCAAATGCCAATAAAACCCGAATACTAGTAATGCGAACAACTGGTGAAAAGGTTTCGTGAAAATCAACGCCAGCAACTTGAGAATAACCTTTGGCAACTAAACGTGCCTTGAATTTGTCAAAGGATCCATCTGCTTTAAATTTTGTCTTATATACCCACTTACACTTAGTGGCAGTACGGCCAGGAGGTAGCTCAGTGAGTATCCATGTACCTTTAGAGATAAGAGAATCATACTCTGCTTCCATAGCCTCTTGCCATTGATCCTTTTGTGGAGAACATATAGCATCACTGTACGTGGCTGGATCTTCAGAAGTAGAGAAAACATTAGCCTCAAAATCTTCATCATAAACATGACAAGAACCATGCTCAAAATCAATAGGCAGATCAATAAAAATGTCAACATCATCAATGACAGTATTCGGAATCAATGGTTGTGAAGAGGAAAGTTGCTCTTTAGATGGTTGTGAAGAGGAAATTTGCTCTATAGAAGAAGATTCATCATCACACAAGAATGGAAAAGCTTGAAGCAAAGATTTAGTATCATCAGAATCATCCATGGACCATGTACCGCCCATAAGCTGTTCATTGAAAATAGCATCACGATTCACAAGCACTTTCTTGGAGGACGGGTCATAGAATTTGTAGCCTTTGGAAGTGTCAGAATACCCAATAAAAATAACTTTAAGGCCAGGAGCATCAAGCTTTGCTCGTGTTTCTTTAGGAACATGAATGTAAGCAATACATCCAAAGGTTCGAAAATGAGATACAGAAGGAATTTCACCTGTCCATGCTGTGATGGGTATCTTACCAGAAGGAGCAGTAGTAGGAAGATGATTCTGAACAAAGACTACTGTCAAGAGAGCTTCACTCCAGAAGACACGAGATAACCCAGAATGAATCAGCATACATCGTATAGCATTGATAATAGTGCGATTCTTACGTTCAGCAACACCGTTCTGTTGAGGTGAATATGGAATTGTATGTTCATGATGAATACCATGGTCCGTACAATAACTCTCAAACTCACGAGACACATATTCTCCACCATTATCGCTGCGAAGTTTCTTGAGGCGACGTCCAGTTTGAAGTTCGACAGCCTTGTGAAATTGCTTAAAAACAGATAACGCCTCAGATTTTTGTTGAAGCAAGAAAACAACTGTATACCGTGAGTAATCATCAATAAATGTAATGAAATAACGATGTTGTGTTCTCGATGGAGGCAAAGGTCCACAAATGTCAGTATGAACAAGATCCAACAAATCATGAGAATGAACTGAATTCGAGAGAGGAAAGGGTTTACGATTGTGTTTGCCAAGAGCACAAAACTCACAGATTCCCATATGAGGATGAGCTTTAAGATCCATTCCGCGTACAAGACCTTGACGATGAAGATTAAGAAGCTTTGAGAAATCAGCATGAACAAAGCGATGATGCCATATCTTGCAATCATGATCCCCTGGAGCAGTGACAACATTTGCTACAGCATCATTAAGAGAGAGCTCAAACAAATTGCCATTACGAGAAGCAGTTGCAATAATCTGTCCATCTTTCTCAATGCGGCATTTGGTGTGGTCGAATCCAACAAACAAACCAAGATCAACAAGTCTTGCAACTGAAAGAAGATTACGTTGAAGTTCTGGGACATGTAAAACCCCTCGTAAAACTCGAGTTGAAGAAGATAAGGTGCCAAGATATAAATCTCCAATGGCCTTGACTTGGCAAGTTGTATCATCAGCAAGATAAACAACACGCTTAACAGGTAAAGAATGATAGTTATGTAGCCACTTAGATTCATATGTCATATTTCCTGTAGCACCAGAATCAATAATGAAAAGTGAACCATCACGTACATGAAGTATTCTGTCTGGGGGAACTGAACATAAAACACAACTTGTTTCAGGCATAACATTATCATGATGCTCGGCTGCATATGCTCGATTTCGATCTACATCAAATCGACGCTTAAAGCACATGGAAGAGGGATGATCAGATTTTCCACAATAATCACAAGAAGAAGAATCTCTAGATAAACGTGGTTGTTTTGTGGTAATGTTGTGTTCTTCATCATATTGACGTGCCCAACAGTCATCTTCAGTATGACCATTCCTATTGCAGTAAGAACAATGCTTGTTAGGAAATTTGAGACGAGAGAAACTACCACCACGACGACCACCTCTACGGTTGCCTCGTTGAAAAGAACGCCTTCGCACATTAAAGGCCCGTTCCAACTGTTGTGACTCAGGCTCCTCTTGTTGTGAAAACATAACTGCATCATGACCAACAGTACGTCGTTGTTGACGTTGAGAATACTCAATCAAAGATATGCAAGTTTGGTCAAAATCAAGACCGTCCTTGTTAGAAAGAATGGTAATAATGTTGTCATAAGACGGATCCTTTATTGTATCAAGAAGAATTGTAATAAGTTGCTTTCGTGGAACAGGATCACCCGCAGCAGCAGCAAGTTGATTAATAATAGATTTGAAAGAATCAATATGTCCCGTCATAGCAGTACCAACTTCATACTGTAACTTTGAAAGCAAACCTCTCAAATAAAGTGTTTCTGTAACAGATTTTTTCTGAAAATTTGCTATAAGATACTCCCATACGTCATGGGAAGTAGGAAAGTCATACACATCAAGCATGAGAGAATCACTAAGAGCAGAAAGAATATACCGACGAGCTGCTTTATCACGCCTCTGCCAATCCATATAAGCAAGACGCCATGCATCAAAAACAGGGCCTTCCGTGATAAGAACGTTGTCAGAATTCGGAATAATAGGCTGAGACGGACATAGAGAATTGCCAATAACAACATCTGAGAGCTCATCGCCTTTAAGAATTAACAGCATCTTTGCTTTCCAACCGGGAAACCCTTGGCCTTGAAAAGAAGGAATAGAACGTTGGCCAGAAGGAAAACCATTGACGAGAACAGTCATAGCCATATCTATCTGTGAGAAGACGTATAAGATAAAATCACAAAATTTGCACACCATAGACAAGGACGACTGCAAGAGGTAAGAGATGTCAATAGGAAAAGAGTCCTCAAAATAGCGAGACGTGGGACGCAAGATTCATTGGTAGACGCTGGATGAAAAGCTAGATTGGTCGCTTTGCTAAAAATAGCAAAATCCGAGACGTGGGACGCAAGATTCATTGGTAGACGCTTGACGGAAAAGCTAGATTTGGCGTTTTGCTAAAAAATGCTTGACGAAGACGAAACCTGTGTGCTCACAAAGACACTTGATGAAGACGAAACCTGTGTGCTCACACAAAGAACCTGTTTTGCTGTTTTACAGATGCAGTTTGCCTGAACTGTCATAACTTTTGACTCACAACTCCGTTTGACAAACTTTTTTGATAGGATTCACCAGCACAATACAATCTATGCACCTCTAATTACAACAAGTTAAGCTATAAAATCATGTAGACAACACATAATCAAAGAACAATCTTGTAAGACATGAAATTATAATCATGAATTTAACAAGAAGACATAGATGCTCTGATACCATGTTGAAATGTAGAGAGAAAGAGACGAGACAAGAGACACATCATGTACGCTCCCAAAGACTGATTCATATTGAGGACAAGATACATATATATAGGTGAGACCAAGTTAGGTAGAGTGAGCCATATATAGAGCTCCAACAAAAGAGAGTATGGCCATTCATCCATGGTGATGATCAAGAACCAGCTTTGGGTGTTGCTCCTACTACGACAGAGTTGAAGACATTTAAAGAGAGTACGTGAAAAGGCTAGAAATGTCATGTTTTGGTTGTCTATTAGTGTTTCATACTCCATGGTTGTGCATATACAAGATGCAGAGATGTCAAAGGAGGCATGGGATACATTGATGAAGCTGTATATTACCAATACCACTGTGCAGAAGATGTAGCTTAAATAGGAGTTACGTACTATGCAAAGGAATAAGCTAAATATAAATGAGTATTCCATGAAGGTTAAAGGCCTTGCAGATTCTATTTGCTTAATTGGAGCACCTAATGCTGATGAAGACTTGGTGTTCGTGACCTTGAATGGTCTTGGAAAATAGTATGCACAATTTTAGACATCCATTGGAGTCTGTGAGACCTTCTAACTTTCAGTAACTTGTTGCTCTATTGTGGAATGAAGAGCAAAGGAGTGGTGGTTTTAGCCACATGAATTTTTCATGAATCTACATTTTACTCAAATTAGGGTAGATGCATAAAGAGAGGAAGAGCCCATTTTGGTGGTCGTTGAAGAAATCAGAACCAACAGCAACAATGGGAAAATCAATCATATGGAGGAGGACGTGGTAACTTTAGAGGCAGCAATGGGAGCCAAAGAAAATGCAAAACAAAGAGTGCGATTATTTTGGGCATCCTAGACATGAAGAGAGGACTTGTTATAAAAAGTATCAGATGGGAAGTTGAAGCACAGCAACTATGCATCATGTAGTGGGCCTAGTGGGTGATAGAAATGAGCGCCTTTTTGTGATGCAACACATGGTTAACTCTATGACAAAAAATGTTGTAGATTGCAAAAATGGATGGTTTGTTGACTCAACGGCTTCTAACCACATGACCAATCATAGTGAGTGGTTTAGTGATATCAAAAAATTGGAAAATCTAGGCTATGTTGAAACAGGTGATGATATTACTCATCTAATTGCACAAGTTGGTAAGGTTCCACTGGCTATGCAGGAGGATGGAAAACAAAGTACTTGGTAGATGTACTTCATGTTCCTAATATCACCAAGAACTTGGTCTCAATTGGCCAAATTGTTGAGCAAGGTTTGGAGGTCAGATTCAACCTTGATGGATGTTTTGTTGAGGATTTGAAAAATCAGTGTCAATTGGTTCCATGTGCAAATTGCTATGTTTGCACATGGAAGAGGTGTCATTGCAGATATTGAAATATGGCACAAATGCATTGGGCACATGAATATACAAAGGTTGAAACCTATGGAAACACAGAGTATTTTGCAGGTTTGCCAAAATTCAGAGTGGATGGAATGCAAAAGGTATGTGAAACATGCCAAATGGGCAAGTAGGTCCAGGCATGCATTTCCATGCAATGGTGAAATAAGCAATAGGGCTTTGGAAGTGATTCACTTAAATGTGTGGACAACCAAAGCTGCTTCTCATGGTGGATGCCACTACTATGTGAGCTTCATTGAGGATCACACAAGGAATGTATAGGCATACTTTACAAAGCATAAAAGTGAACTGTCCAACTAGTTCAAAGCCTTTAAGGCCATGGTTGAGAAGAAAAAGGACACATAGATAAAAGTGCTAAGATCTGATTGGAGGGGGGGAGTATTTCTTAGATGAATTCACTAATTATTTAAAAGAATAGAAAATTTAGAGAAAGTACTTATGCAAATCTACCCCTGAGCAGAATGGGGTTGCAAAAAGAAAGAACAAACAAATCATTAGGGCCAATTTGGATGAAAAAAGGGTTGTTTAGGGTTTCTCTATTCTTGATCTAAGTGTCAAGGAGAAGCCACATGTCAAGAAGTATGGCATTTTTGTACACGTGTCAAGATCTCCTTCACTTACTTTTGGAACATTTTGCACTATTTTAGCCATAACTTTTACATATGAACTCCAAATTTAGCGCTCAAATGGTCCACAGGTGGCGCTTGATGAGCTCTATCCAATGAGTACCCATGTTGAATAGTTTTGGTAAGATCTTCATGGTCTTTTTTAAGTTGCCCCTTTTTAGATCCTTAGACAGCCCTTTTCTTGTCCAAATTGGCCCTAATGTTGCAAAAGTTGCAAGGGCTATGATGAATGAAAAAAAGATGCCTGACTATTTCTGGGCTGAAGTAGTAACAACTGCTATGTATATTATGAACAGAATTCCCACTACAATTTTCCATGGCATGATGCTTGAGGAAAAGTATACAGGCAGATTACCACATATTTCACACATGAAAGTATTTTCTTGTCTATCTTATGTTCATGTTCGTTAATGAGAGTAGAACTAAGCTAGATCCAAAGGCAGAAAAATGCATTTTCATTGAGTATTCTCTGGAGTAGAAAGGGTACCACTGTTATAACACTTCCACTTGCAGAATGCAAGTGAGCAGAGGTGTAGTTTTTGATGAAATGAGTTGCTAGTGTGGACTAGCAAAAGTGACAGAAGATGCAGATGCATGAAATGGTAATGCTCCTATAAATGTAGATTAGCAATCACAAAGTTTGAGTGGACTTGGTGAGTCCTTGAATAGTGGATCCAATGCACGGACAGGGAGATTGTGATCTAGTGGTTCTTCTCATGGTAGTCCAGATAGTGGTACATAGGTATCACGTAAAGGGAAGGAGAAGGTGGACCCTGCACCTATCTTTGATGTCTCATGTAGTCACTCTCATGTTGATGGAGAGTCTAGTGGCTTGGAAATGATCCTTGATGAAGAACTTGGGATTCCTTCAGTTGTTACTTTAGGTGTAAGAAAAAGCAGGCATGTGGTTAAGACTCTTGGAGGTGATGCAGGTACACGTAGATCTACATGTGTGAAGTTGAGAGAGAGAGAGAGAGGAAGCACACGGGTGAGCAAGAGAGGAGGAGACGACTCGTATTTGGTGGTAGCTCACACTACCTTATCTTTCTTATCTTTCATTTATATATGATGGGCTAAATACCCATATACAGGGGCCTTTACCCCCAACAACCTCCCACTTAAAGGCCAATGTGTCTCTAAGCGAGAGTGGTACATGCGAGAATAGTGCTCACCCAATGCCCATCATCTCTCTAAGACATGCGAATCTCTCAGATGCTAGACCCTTCGACAGAAGGTCTGCAGGATTATCATCTGTATGCACCTTGACAAGCTCAAGCTGCTTGTCCTAAAGTACCTCTCTGATGAAATGATACTTGACCTCTATGTGCTTGGTCTTTGCATGAAAGTCCGAATTTCGTGCCAACTGTGTAGCACTCATACTATCACTATGCAACACAGGAGTATCAACTATAACTCCCAAATCTCCCACTAGCTGACTAAGCCAAATGGCTTCCTTGCATGCCTTGGTGGCTGCAATATACTCAGCCTCTGTGGTAGAAAGTGAAACACACTTCTGTGCACGTGACATCCATGACACTGCACCTCTAGCAAAGGTAAACACATAGCCAGAAGAAGCAAACCTCCTCGTGTCAGGGTGACCTGCATAATCTGCATCTGTGTAGCCCAATACACATGCATCTCCTCTACCAAAGCATATGCACATCTCTTGCGTACCTCGTAAGTAGCACATCAAACCCTTCACTACCTCCCAATGCTTCTTGCCTGGATTTGCCATGTACCTGCTCTAACAACTCCCACTGCAAATGCAATGTCGGGCCTCGTAGCTATCATAGCATACATCAAACTGCCAACTAGGAACCTTAGTTATCTCGGCCTTCTCACCATCTAACTTCGGACAATCTTTCTGGCTGAGTTTCACATATGGAGGAAGAGGAGTGCTCAATGCCTTCTGCCTGCCATATTGAAACGCTCAAGCACTTTGCCGACATACTCTTTCTCGGATAACCATAAGAGTCCTTGCTTTCTGTTACGCGTAATGCGCATGCCCAAAATGTGTCCTGCATCTCCCAAGTCCTTCATGTCAAATGCCTCATGCAACTTGGCCCGAATACCATCTAGCTCATAGCTATTCCTGCTAGCAAGTAGCCAACAACATTATCAGAAACACCTGATACATGGAAGGGATACAGCGTCGTCCCACATTTGGCATCTCTCGCCAAAACCATAGAGCCCTTTCGAATCTTCCAACTCTGGGATCCAAAGATAGTATGATAACCACTATTATCCAACTGACTAGCCGATATAAGACTCTTAGTCAGCTTGGGTACATGACGTACATTCTTCAAAGTAAATGATGAACCATTTGCAAATGAGAACTTAATGTCCCCTGCTCCCACTATGTCACATGCATACTTGTTTCCGAGATGAACATAGCCATGCATTCCACTATCATAGGTGCTGAACCAATTCCTATGGGTAGTGACATGAAATGAATCCTGAGAATATCCATCATCGAATGTAGTAAGCGCTTCTGCAGGTAGGCATGACATGAAAAGTATCTCAGTGTCACTACTATCAGTGTGGCTGCATGGATTTCCTCAATCTTTGCTTTCCCTTTCCTATCATCATCTTTTGGTCCATCGTCATTCTTCTTTGCATCCTTCTTCTTCTCTTTTTGCTCTCTTTTCCATGCATAACAGTCACGGTTGATGTGCCCCTTCTTGCCACAATGATGGCACTCAATATCCTTGCGCGACGACTGCGTGACTTACTGCGTGACCTGCCTCTTTCTGTAGACTTCCCCCTGAACTGCCGTCTACCACGATCAACATTGAGAGCTGCATCTTGCTTGCCATGATCTACAGACTTCTTTCTGATCTCTTCTACAAGCAAGCTACCCACAACATCATAAAAGTTCAGTACTCCACCCGGTGCAGAGTTACCGATAGCAGTGCGAAAAGTATCCCATGATGATGGCAATGAACATAAGAGAAATATTGCATCAAAATTCAGCTTCTGTGCTTGAAGCTGACTGAAGATGATATTGAATTCGTTCAAGTGCGATGCAATGGATCCACCCTCTTTCATCTGCAGCGCTCAAATAACCGTTTCATGAGAGAGACTTTGTTGGAGGCAGCCTCTTTCTCATATGTGGCACATAACTTCATCCACAGCTCATGCGTAGTCTTCTCATTTACCACTGTAAAGTACACTGACTCAGCAAGATGAAGTCTGACAGTAGACTTTGCTAAGGCATCCAACTCATTCCAATCCTCTGCATCCATATCTGCAGGCTTAGCAGTTATCCCCTTCTAGGGCTTCAACTGCTTCTTCTAAATGAGCACATCTTGAATCTACTCTTTCCAAAGCGAGAAGTTCGTACCATCGAACTTCTTGATGTTGTACAATTCGTGCTCTGAATGCGACAAAGACATGATGTACAACACCAATGGCAAAGATCACAAATTTTTAAAAAATTGGGCAGAGTTTCCCCTGCAAAACCTCAGTATCCACCTCAAACTGTATGCCAAAATCACTATCCAAGTGTCACAGACAGATGCATAAACCAGTGCGTGCTGTCACATCAAGCAGGCATGTGTGCTGACTCTCCACTGGCATGTATCCAACTGCCAAAACTGATGTACTTGCACCTACAAGAAAAGTATGCAAGCCACTCACTAGGATGAGAGAGCCGAGCTCTGTGACGAGGAAATGAAAGGGCCATGGGGTCGATCACATAATATGAATGCAGGGTGCTCGAGAAGAGAGTGTTGATGTAGGCAGTCGAAAATTGATTTGATAACCAAAAAACACTCTATCCCGCACTTAAACCAGTGCCAAAACCTTTAGCAACAAGTGCATAATCCTTGCATACAATTGCATTGACCCATCATGGCATACGACATCCAAACTGTAGCTAAAACATTGTGCAGGCGCTGCAACTTTTTACTGTCTTGCAGACCTTATAGCTTGTGATCCATAATCCAGATGTACTGACTGTCAAAAGCAAACTTGTAGCCTGTTTAATGGTTGCAAACTGTCCAGTTCAGGCCTAGACTGAATTCTTTACAATCGGAAAGATATTCAGGTCAGAAGCAGGCTTTGCAAGTTGCAAACTGCAACTTTTGCCTGTAAATCTGATAACTTTTGACAGAAAATCCAGATCACAAAAGCAAAGTTTTAGTCCTTGAAATGGTCTACAACTTCTTTGTTCAACTGAGATTCTGAATCCTCACAGTTTGAGAGATATTCTCTCCTAAAAGTGACTATTTGCACTCAGAAACAAAAAGAAAAAAAACAACAGCACCAATTTCTCTTCCTGCTACTCTTGACCCACAATGTTGCATCTTCCATAACATTTCACTACCACTGTGGAACACATAACTTGTAGCCCGAAGATCAAAGCATCACAGCCCAGTTGATGGATCTCGCACAAATTCGTTTTTGCTTCCCATGGCTGAAAACTAGTGTAGCATAGGCTGAAACTGATGTAGAGCAGGTCGTTTTTGCTCCCAGGAGGGGATGAATATATGACTTCCCCTTCTCAAAACAAGTAACAAACTATCCGAAAAGATGGGGCAGCTTGTTGTATACAGCCCAAACAGTAAAAACGACCTCTTGTATGTCAAAATACAGCTCCCACGGGCAACTCACGGGCAGTAGGAGACTCCACGCAGAGGGAGGAGACTCTCTCCTTGCTGGTTGCACTCAACCAAGCTCTGATACCAGTTGAGAGAGAGAGAGCGGAAGCGCACGGGTGAGCAAGAGAGGAGGAGACGACTCGTATTTGGTGGTAGCTCACGCTACCTTATCTTTCTTATCTTCCATTTATATATGATGGGCTAAATACCCATATACAGGGGCCTTTACCCCAATAGAAGTATCATGTTGATAGGCTGAGATATGATGGTTTTTTAGCCTATCATTATGCATATATGATCAAAAATCTAGAAGAACAAGAGCCAGCTTGCGGTAAGGATGTAGTTGGAAAGAAGAACTAGGAGGAAACCATGGATGAGAAGATGGCATCCTTGGATGCAAACCATACTTGGGAGTCTATTCCTTTGCCTCATGATAAGAAGGTGATTGGCTCTAAGTGGGTGTATAAGGTGAATCAAAATGCCGATGTGTTTGTGAGAAGGTATAAGGCAAGGTTAGTTGTTGCCAAACGATATGCATAGACATATGGCATTGACTATGAGAAAACCATCAGTTCAGTTTGCAAGGATGGCAATTGTGAGAGCAATAATTTCTATGGCTACTATAAAAGGATGGTCTTTGCATCAAATGGATGTAAAGAATCCCTTCTTATTTGGTGATTTGCAAGAAGAGGTTTATATGATGCATCCAAAAGGTTGCCAAGATGATGCCCATCCCCATTTTCTTTATAGTTTCGCAAAGCCTTCTATGGCTTAAAACAGGTGCCGAGGGCATGATTAGATAAGATAGGCCAATATCTTATCACATTTGGATTTCAGATTTCCAATGCAAAATTTTCACTTTGTGTGAAAAGAACAGACAGATGGATTGTGCTGGTAGTCATATATGTGGATGACTTAATTGTTATAGGTGACAGTGACATAGACATTGATGAAGTGAAGATACTTTTGAAGGAGAAATTTGAAATGAAGGATTTGGGAGAGCTGCGTTACTTCTCGAGCATTGAAGTTATTAGATCTCCTAGTGAAATATGGCTCCTGTAGAGACAGTATGGCTTGGATATGCTATCCAAGTATGGGAGGACAAAGTTGTAAGTCTATGATCACTAGTCTTAGCATTACTCCATTTCCTCCTACATGGCATTATAGAGAATTTGCATTGTACCATTTCCTAATGAAATAATATCGTAACCAAATGATGTAATGGCATTACTTAGAAGCAAGTGGTGTTGTTAATTTGGTTGGTGATTTTGAGCTAAATTCCTGGCTCAACTCATGAGATTCTTAACAATGCCCATGTTTCCCTCCTACAAAACCTCATAATAATGAGAATGGCACTTGTGCCATTCTAGAGAGCATCCTCTCAAGAATTGCAGTATTATTGTTTTCTACATCTGTAGATTAAAACATGCCCACAAATTACCCAAAAAAAGTCATAAATTGAAAAGTAAAAAGAATTCGCTTCAAGCTCACATGTAGAATGGTACCACTGCCATCCTCAAGTCTTCTTGAAAGAATTAAACACAAACAAAGACTTTTGAATCTCATGATGAGAATGAGACTAGCACTAGCCTATCAACCTCATTTCAGGAATTGTAGTATTTATGTTCTGCTTACCTATAAAGTAACACATAATCACAATCTTTTCAAAAAACTCATAGATTGAAAACAAAGCTTTAGGCTCACATGAGAATGGCACCACTGCCATTCTCAAGTCCTAATCAGAATGACCGCATTCTCATGTTGTCTCCTAACCTGATTGCTTCCTTACTGCATGTCTCAAAAGATGTTATGTTCAGGATAGTAAGCTGATCATGCAGCTTTGGACTTCTTAACCCCAATAAAAATCGAGGCAAGGGTTGCTCATCTCACTGAGCCTTTCATGAGGCTCACACACCTTGCGTTCAAATGTTTGATTCTGGTAATGTAATCTCACAAAGAGTCCTTACCCTGTTTGACTTGGTTCAATTGATTTACAGGGCTCCACTTCGGCCCTTTTGGAGAATATTCCAAGATGAACGACCCTTTCAAGGTATCCCACGTATCTTTCTATTTGGGTTTAAGTGCCCGATACCATGCGCCTGCCTTGCCATCCAGTTGAATTCCAAAGGCTCCAATTTTATCACCATCTCCGAAGGTGGCACAAACTTGATCAAAGCGTTCTATGTAGGTGATCGGATCACCCTCTCCTTGGAATTTTGTAATCAACTTGGTAATGGCTATGGACCTATTTCTAGTTCCATGGTTATCTCTGGCTACAGGAAATGCAGCTAGCGCTGGCGCCCCCCTTCCTATAGCCTGCGCACTAATGCCCTAAGCACTTCATCAGAAAACACCATCTGATGAATAGGAGGTGGCTGTGGATATGGCATTGGTGGTTGACCTGGGTATGGATATGGTGGTTGTGGGGGAACATAGGGTTGTTGTGATGGGACCGGTCTTGGGTATTGTCTCATGTTGGGATCCATGCAATAGGATATACTCGGTGCTTCTTGTGATGGGACCGGTCTTGGGTATTGTCTCATGTTGGGATCCATGTAATAGGATATACTCGGTGCTTCTTGCGGTGCATTCACCGTTGGATGAGTTGAAGTGAAAGTTGGTCCTATTGACACCGAGTTGAACCTAGGTGTCGGCCCTTGATAAGCCAATGTCGTGACTGGGGGTCGTGGAGTTGGAGGTCTGCCTTGGAAATGTGGTAGAGGTCTTGGTGGTTGTGGCATCCTCTGGGCATCTGCCTCCGTCTGTTGCATGTCTAGGTATGATCTATAATTCCCTCGTGGTTCAGATGGTCCTACCTCCGAATCAAATCGAAAGACGGGTCCATCTTCAGCATGTAGATTTCGAGAACGTAGATCAGTTTCAGAGGGTGGTGTCATCACCCTCGCCATATGTTCTGTAATAACAGGAGGTCCTGAGGTCACTGTGGTTGTACGAGCCAACGGATTCATATCTTCGGTGTTGTCAAAGAGCTGAGCTCGCGGGTCAAACCTTCCAAAGAAGTTGGTTATGCCTTCATAGATCCTATTGGAAGTTGATTGTGTAGGGGATTGGGTCCCTAAATTTGGAGCAATGGATACCTAAATATCATTCTGGTTCGGTACGTTATCCTCCATGCTCAGTGTTTTGTCTGTACTTGACTCGTATTCGAAGGGTGGTCCTAATACAGATGAAGTACTATTCAAAGAAGACCTCTCTCTAGCAGATAGACTCGCGCCCAAGATGGCCTCTAAATCTACATTGGCTCGTATTCGAAGGGTGGTCCTAATACAGATGAAGTACTATTCAAAGAAGACCTCTCTCTAGCAGATAGACTCGCGCCCAAGATGGCCTCTAAATCTACATTGGATGCGTTGTCTTTTGGGGTAACTTCAGATCCTAAGATTCGTCCGGACCTAAGGTGCATGTATGAGTTCAAGATTTAGGGGAGAATTGGACCTGCTCTGCCAACCTGTTCAGCCTGGTAGTGTCACTGTTTCAAGTGCTGATGCAATAAATTATTGCAGCATGCTGCAATAGGGCTAATGCAGCACCCTGGCTATTGCAAACACTTTGGCTTTCTGGTAGGAAACTTGACCTAGAATAGATCATCAAGTGAATTTATATGAGGAACTTGTGCTTGTGGTATAGGAGGCAAGGGACCAATTGGCTCACCCTCTTCATTTGGATTAGCTATTGGTGTTGGTAGTAATCCAATAGGTGCATTGGCTCCTTTCTCAATGCCAACCCAGACTTTGATCGCTACATCCTCTGATGCAATATGTACACACTTTGACTCGACTTCTATAGCTTCTTGATTTGTTGTTACCAATGTAACCACCCTTCTTAGCTCTTGTATTGCATGCATAGAGACAATTCCTTTGGTGAATAGGTCAATAACATATTGATCCTCCCTACAAAAGTAGTTGATGCATTTATTGATGATACTGTCTTGATTTTGTCAATTGCATCCCCCCTTTCTTTGCTCTCAGGATCAATAAATTGAGTTGCATTTTGAAATATATTGTGAGGCTTTGACATTTCCAACAAGTTCTTGTATCCATCAAAGGCTCCCTCTATGCTCATGAATGTAAGGACACTGAATGTCTCCGTAGGGGACATTTCATCTAGATGCATTACACCCACAAACATTTGATGCCATATGGACCCCTCCACCAAAGCATCCTTAAGACTTGTCATTTCCCATATATTCAAGAAGGACAACAACACATACTACGGTGGAGATATTGTGGCCTTCAAGACTCCTTTGATCAAATTGGAAAATGAAAGTTTATTCCATTGTACATCTTTGCAAGAACTTTGTGGTGTGTCAAGCACACATAAGCCAATTGGAAGTGTATCCTTGATATGATGGGCCAAGAATACATCACCTTCCATCTCCATGTTAACCAATGTGACTCTCCAAGGAAAGCAAGACTTTGAACTAGATGTACCTTCCTTTCCACTTATTATCCATTCAACATACCTTATTGTAGCTTCTGAAAACTTTGGTGTTGTTTTGCCAATCTGTAGTTTTTCTTTAAGCCATGTCTCACAACATCCATGTAAGCACTGATATACTTCTAGACCAATGTTATAATAATTTGCAATATCATCCCATGTTTGGAACTTTTTTGATTGGTTTCGCATGTTGAACACTTTGATAAGATCATCTTTAAGCACTCTTTCCTGCTTTATACCCATCGCTCGCTGAGACATGTCAATTATACCCTTGTCTTGCCTAGACTTAAATAAGACAATTGCGCCTATCTCTATCTCTTCTTGGATCTTTCACAGGCTTTTATCATCTAGCCCAAGTGAGCATCTTAAGAATGTAATTGTGGGTTGACGACCTTCCAAATCTCCTTTGCTTACAGATCTCAAAATTGATATCCACATTTCATAAATGTCATCATCATATGTCACCATGTGGATATCCTTGGTAGCAAAGTTTGATCCCATGAAACATTGGCAATTGATATAAAATTCTGGAACAAATTAAGAGAACCATATTAGAAACATGCAATAAATAATGCCAAGTCAATCCTACATAGACTACAAATAGTGAAATTCAACACATGCAATTCTGAGCAATGGCATTGGTGCCATTCTCCACAAATTAAACAAAGAATGTCATGAAGGAAAATTTCCAAAAATTGAAGGTAGAATGGCAATCATGCCATTCTCCCTTGGGGGCATTGCATAATGACATTAGTGGTATCCTTCATAACCTCATATGGAAAGGAGAATTAGAATAGTGCCATTCCCTTCAGAGAGTAAAGATAGTGCTACTAGTTCTATGTATCAATAAAATCGAGAATGGCACTAGTGCCATCCTCCTTCCATGTCACAAAATCAAATGGTGGCATTATCCATAAACTCATAAGGAGAAGGAGAATGATAATAGTGCCATTCTCCACAAAAATTCAAGAAGCATTCTCATTTAGAGTGTATAGATAATGGTTCCAGTTTTATGTATCAATAATGTGCCACATTGTAACACACCATACTTTCATAATCGCGAAAAAATTGTAGCAAGACAATAATCATGAATTGAACAAGAAGGGAGACTCGAACTTGAATCAAATTGATGAGATTTTACAAGAATTTCGGAGAAGAAGCACTCCGTGTGAAGGAGCTCGTACCACCCGTCCACCCCCGAGCTATGTCACTCTCACTCTCACTTGCATGAAGATGATCAAATCCCACCCTCACTCGCACTCTCACTCTCACTCTCAAAAATCTTGATCTTGTCTTCTCCTTCGCGCTGCCTCGATCTGCATGCCTTATCTTCTCCTTCGCGCAACCTCGATCTGTCTGCCTTTATCTTCTCCTTTGCGTAGCCTCGATCTGCGTGCCTTGTCTTCAACAAAGAACACCTCCTCTTCTTTTATAGCCTTTCTAGACTCCAAAAAGCAGCCAAAAGCCCCAAAATCAGCCAAAAGCAAGCTTTTCTTGGAAAGCATGCGCTTTTGCCATCTTTAGTGTGCGTGTGCTTTTACCATCTTTAGCGTGTGCTTTTGCTAGCATATGCATACGAAATCTCGATGCTCTTTTATAAAAAAAAATATTTAATAAGTATAGAAAATAGCCCTATTCGGAGCATCGTCGTGCCTGCCTCGTAGATCCGATAGCCGAGCTCGATAGCTCGCGAAGATCGAACCCTCTTCTTTCCCTTTGCATTTGACCTTTCATGGCTAACTCTTCCATCTGGACCTCCGTCTAATACCTGCAACTCTTGACACGGAAATCTAGATGCACTTTTTTAGCTCAAAACCACTATGTTAGCAACTTCAAACCTCCATACAGGCATTTTTTGTGTGACTCATAACCTATTCCCATGTACCTATGGGTTACAAGGGCATTTCCCTTTTCATTTAGTTTGAGAGGATGAAATTGTGAGCCGTTTGTTTTGGAAACAGACGCTAGTAATGAGGCCATTGGGGCCGTACTTATGCAAAAGGGACGCCCAATTGCATTTGAAAGTAAAAAGTTAGATCGTGCGCAGCGTAACTACTCGGCTTACGAGCGAGAGTTACTAGCGATAGTTCATGCACTGAAAAAGTGGAGACACTATTTATATGGTGCCACTTTTGAGGTCCGGACGGACCATGAAAGTCTGAAATGGCTTTCAAGTCAACATGAACTGAAGGGTAGAAAAGCTTGGTGGGCGGAGATTCTACAGGAGTTTGACCTTTAGATACGTTACCAGAAAGGTAAGTATAACGTGGTGGCAGATGCACTTAGTCGCATGCCATAGATTAATGAACTTAGTTTCACAGTCTTCAAGAATGATTTCTTGGAGTCCCTACGTGGTTTATGTGAGCATGATCCATCTTTTACAGAGGTCTGGCGCGCTGTATGCGTACGCACTTCTTCACAGACGCGACCACCTCCCTCGTTGGCACGTAAATTGCTAGTCCGGAGAGACTGGCCGAAGGTGCAACGGGAAGGGAAGCGAGAGTTAGTCTGGAGAGACTAGCCGTGTCTTCTGGGTATAGTTTGGAACCGGAGAGTTCTGACGTAGGCCCTTCATCACCTTTGACTACCACGGCTTCAAAGGGGAGTGATAAACTTCGTCGGGGGGAGAAATATGCTAATTACTCCATTGACGACGGGTACTTACTCTACAAGGGTAGAATATGTGTACCAACTATTGGTGACTTTCGGGCCCAAATTCTTAAAGAAAGTCATGATAGTCCAAGTGCGGGTCATCCCAGGATTCAGAAGACCTATGCACTAGTAAAAAGACAGTTTTATTGGCCTAGTTTATTTAAGGACGTCCAAACTTATGTGCTGAAATGCAATAAGTGCCAGGTCAATAAACATGAACGTCTTAAGGTTGGAGGACTACTCCATCCGCTGGAGATTCCTCAAGGGAAATGGGAAAGCATTTCCATGGATTTCATTACTGGTTTACCCACGAGTCGAGGGAATGACTTGGTGTGGGTGGTAGTGGACAGGTTAACTAAAATGGCAAAGTTTATTGCCACGAAGAAAACTGTTAAAACGCCAGAGTTGGCAAAACTCTTTATTGAACATCTCTACAAGCTATATGGCCTACCCGCAGATATAGTGTCGGATAGAGATAGAAAGTTCAACAGTCATTTTTGGAGGGAAGTCTTCAAAAAGCTGGATACTACTCTGAGTATGAGTACGGCAGATCATCCGGAGTCTGATGGTCAAACTGAAAGAGTTAACCAAATTCTAGAGGATATGTTGCGTTCTTATGTTAGTAAGAAGCAATCTAATTGGGAAGAGTACTTACCCTTACTGGAGTTTGCCTATAACAGCTCCAAACACTCAGCAACAACTGGATTTACACCATTCATGTTAATGTATGGATTCCAGCCGAGATCTCCAATGGCTATAGGCCTAGAAAAGGAGAAGATTCAATCTGTCAAGGATTTCCTTGAAGATATGAATGATATGCTCAGAGCCGCACGTGAGAGCATTCGTAGCGCTCAGGATCGTGCTAAAACTTATGCGGATAAAGGACAAAGAAAGGTGACCTTTGCAGAAGGTGACTTTGTATTCCTCAAGGTTCCTGCGCAGTCAGAAACCATGAAAACGGGAAAGTGTGATAAACTTTCTCTGAGATATTGTGGTCCTTTTAAAATCCTTAAGAAGATTGGGGATGTAGCATATAAACTTGAGTTACCGGAGAGTTCTCAAGTCCATCCTGTCTTCCATGTCAGTAAACTGAAGAAATCAGTTCACGGGTTAGAGAACGCAGTTTCTCCAGAGATTTTGGTGGACTCGATAGAGCCACCAAAGATACCACATGAACCTGAAAAGATTCTACAGTATCGTGATAGACAAACCCGACATAAAGTGTACCAGGAAGTACTTGTTAAATGGACAGATAGGGATGAGGAGGTATCAACCTGGGAACGCCGTAGTGCAATTTCCAAAAGGTTTCCCCAGTTTGTTTTCGAGGACGAAAACTCTTCTTAAGGGGGGGGTAATGTCACGTAGGCTGTAATGCCTGTGACCGACGGCAGACCGGATGGCCATGTCCGGGGTTCAGTGGGAGAGGACGCCCATGCGGAGTCATGGGCAGCCAGGCTAGTGTGGACGGCAGGCCACACACTATATAGCCTGGGGGATGAGGGGCAATCCTCATTCTTCCTCTATGGCTGGGTGGTGAGCCAGAGGTCGTCCCCTCTCGTGGTAACGCCCGTAGCGGCGTTACGGATATCTAACATAAACTCTAGGCATGCTCGGTGTAAAGAAGTAGGGAGAGTGGGAGGAGACTCGACCACAACCTTCTAAACTCACAAAAGAGAGAAGACACAATGTTGAAGGCTGAAGTTTATCTTCACTTCATCACATAAAAACAATACAATGAGAGATGGGTATACACTACATGTGTAATCCTAGAATACATGGTTCATATGTGAACACAATCCAAACATACGTGGCTATCTAACTACGCCACAAGTACAACTAACAAAAGATGGTGACATAAATGAGAGTCACTTAGGATAGACATTAGGGGTGGAGCTTGATACTCAACACTCCCCCTCAAGATCAAATCCATCTCTAGTATACCAAGCAAGCTCCTAAATCAACGAAGATTCTTTGTACCCAAGGCCTTCTTGAAGTTGTTAGCCACCTGCTTCTGAGTGAGTGCTGACATATACAAGATCAACCTCTCCAGCTAGAACCTTCTCTCTCACAAAGTAATAATGCATCTCAATGTGCTTCGTTCTAACATGAAAGACTGGGTTATTAGCAAGCATAATGCTACTAATGTTGTCACAATAAATGACAACTACACCATGTGCTGATGACTGGACCAAATAAGCAACTAGCTTCAGTAACCAAGCTACCTCACATGGATCCACCTCACTGTCTCCTCTAACTCTTCTCCCTCTATCTCCTCTCTCACCGCATGCCCTACTACCTCCCCCACCAAAGCACCCGCCGCATCCTCCACTCCCACTCTTCCTACTGCTCTGCGGGTGGAGTCACGAGACTGGGGGATTGTCTACGTGACGGTGGCTGTGAGCCCTGACGTGACGGTGGCTCTGAGGGAGTACATGATGGTGGCTGTGAGCCCTGACGTGACGGTGCCTGGGAGGGTGTGCGTGAGTGTGTCTGGGACGGGGTATGTCTCCTTGGTGGGCGTGGAAGAGGAGAAGCTGCATGCCGTCTCGTTGGACTCGCAGGCATAGACGGCAGTGGAGTGACCTGGATACTCGCGGGCAGGGTATAGATACTAGGCATGGAAGGAGGGGGATAGGCATACATGTACTCTGTAAGCTCAACTGGACCAGGATGGCGCCTAAAATGATTTAGCATCTCCATCAGGCAATTGCTCTATGCAAATGGATCGGATGAAGAACCTGGATCCATAAAGAATCTGCAAAAATAAAAGTATATACATGATTGCATCAAAGCACAAATGCAAGCTAGCACATATGATTTTGTGAAGGCAAGCCATATGCAGATGGGATCATCTCTCTGAAGAACCTAGATAGCAAGCATGGGTGAAACACAGTCGCGTGTATACACCAGTCAAAAAACGCGTGTATATGCGCGTGAACCTCCGTGCAGACAACATACACGTAGACATACACGTGTTCCTACACGCGGCCTGCGAATTTTTTTTTTGAAAACGATCGACCTCCGACAAATCGTCCTTATAAAAAGCTCACTGTCGCCCACTATCACAATCGTTCACCAGATGGGGCAACCAGAGAAGGAGAAGGACGGAAATAAATGCATAAAGGAAAGAGACAATAGCATAAACAAATGGAAGGAAAGAGACAGGACAAAGGACAAACTGACTCACCTCTGAAAAAGTGAGTCTTCTTTTTGGCTGGTTTCCTTCACCCGTGTGTGCTCCTTGTCTGCTCCTTGCACTTAGGTTTAGTGCTCTGTTGGAAGAGGCAACGAAGGAGAGCAAATCTTTAGTTTGAAAATGTTCATTTGGAGAAGGCGGGTTATTTTTAGGTATGGACAGGTCGTTGCGTGTAAAAGCGCGTGTATTTTCGGGTTTATAATAAATCAGCCGCGTTTATACACGCGATTTTTAGGATTTAGCCGCGTTTATACACGCGATTTTTAGGATGTAGCCGCGTTGCGATTTTCAGGATATAGCCGCGTTGATACACGTGATTTTTAGGATGTAGCCGCGTTGATACACGCGATTTTCAGGATGTAGCCGCGTTTTTACATGCGATTTTTATACTTTCATTAAAAACTGATTATGATTTTGTGTTTACTCTTTTGTACATAGGATGTCATCAACCTCCTCAAGCAGTTCTGGTGAGGATGAGACAATGCGTCATCGTAATCGCGATGTGTGGTTGGGACAAAGGATCAAGTGTATGTGTAATCGATGTCAAGGATGCATTGTACGAGCGCGTCGAATTACCTTGAATCACGTCTCCATGTATGGAGAATGGAATCAAACAGGTTTAGAGGTGAGTAGATGTAAATAAATTGATAGTATTCAAATGACTCATGGTATCCAAATTAAATTAATGGAGTTATAATATATATACTCTAATTGAAGCAGGATGCAGTACCACACCCTAACATGGTGCCCTATGTGCGGCGAGAGCACGCAAAGCGTCGACGAGATGATGCTGGAGCTTCGGGATCTATTGTCAGAGGTGAGTGGGAAAGGGATGACAATAGCCCTGCATCCCACGAAGTTGTGGAAGAGGAAGTGTTTGATGATATGGTGCGGTATCTTTTTAGGGATGATCCCAAAGGTACGGATGATGATGATATGGAACAAGAGCATCTTTACAAGGCTTCATCGACACCGGTTTTTGAAGGGTGCACATTCTCTATTTTACATGCTTCACTTGAACTACTCAATATACAAACAGTTTATGGATGGAGCAATGTAAGTCTTGACGCATTATTGAAGTAAGCATTCTAACTTTCAAATTTGAATTAGTGGTTTAGGGTTTAGGGTTTAGGACTAATTGATGATATTGGATGCAGGCTATTATCAAACATGCTTCCAAAGGGAAATAGACTACCCACCTCAAGAGACATAGCGAGGCGCTATGTGACATCTCTTGGAGGATTGGATTATGATCGCATACATGCATGCGTCAGTGATTGCATTCTCTTTCGTGGGACGCATAAGGAGGCTCGACATTGTCCCACTTGTGGTGAAGCAAGGTATAGAACAGATGTGAAGAGTTTTGATGTACCTCGTAAAGTCTTGCGACACTTTCCTATAATTCCTCGCATCAAACACATGTTCAACTGCAAATCCATAGCAGAGCTCATGTCATGGCATTCCTCACATCGATCCGATGATGGCATGTGGAGAATTCCCGCAGACACTCCTGCTTGGAAGCGTATTGAAGATGAGTGGCCTAGCTTTAAAACAGAGCCTAGAAACTTGAGACTTGGCCTAGGTATGGATGGAGTGAATCCATTTGGTTTCAAAAGCACCGCATACAGCGTGTGGCCAGTTGTGTTGGTGAATTACAACCTTCCACCATCAATGGCGATCAAGAAGGGACATCTTATGTTATCCCTTCTAATTCCAGGGAAACATAAAGTCAAGCATATGGATGTTTATCTCAAACCGTTGATTGATGAATTGGAGGAACTATGGAGAGGTATTGCGGTGGTGGACATAAGTAGGCCTCCCTCCTCTCGACACTTCAACTTAAACGTAGTGTTGATGTGGACAATGCATGACTTTCCAGGATACAGCGATTGTTCTGGTAAGAATTCTAATTACCTCCCTACTCTAATACTATTGGCTATATTAATTATAACTATTGACTTTATTATTCTAACTTTTATTTATATTTTAACAGGTTTGAAAACATCGGGTAAACATGCATGTCCTGTTTGTGGCCCTTCGTTAGTACATGAGTATGCTGACGGTTTGTGTAAGACCATATTCGATAGTCATCATCGATTTCTCCCGTCAGATCATCCGAAATATGTTGCTAGTAAGAGTAACATTCCTCCACAAACACTTCGTGTAAAGATTGGAAGCGTATTTGGGAGTCTACAAATATTCTTCCTCTAGATGGCATGAACAGGTATAGTAATGTTTTTCAATCTTGTTTTGTGGTCTCTAATTGGATTAAAGATCACATAGAGCAATCCCTTGTGTAGGTACTCCATTTTTTTTCGGCTACCATATTCGACCCATCTTAAGATCAACCATCTTCTTGATCCCATGCACATCTTCAAGAATGTGGGATCTAGTATTTGGGAACATGTTATTGGTAAACGAGACAATGTTAGCATACGGAAGGACTTGCGGGTTGCAAGATGTATGTGTCAAGCTTGGCCACAAGAGGAGGGTGGGCACGTTCGTCTTTCGCCTGCTGCACCATGGATTATATCAAAGAAAGAGGAGAAGCAGGTAAAGCAGGCCATCACCACTTTGCATACTCCCACTGGATGCATGAGATCATTGAAGGGAGCCTTTACAACCACTAAGAAAAGAGGCATTGAGCAACTATATGGGTTGAAGTCCCACGATTGGCACAAGATGCTCCAAGTAAGTGTTTTCCAAGTCTTGTACGTTGAAATTAAATTTTGTAATGCCATAAACCATACATACACTACAAGGGATCGGGCTCATACCCGTGCTCCTAGTCGCTAAAAATGACTTGTGAAAAAAAAGTAGCAGGCCCGTGTATCAGCGCGTGTATCATCGCGGCCAGAGACATGCGTGTAAAAGCATATGTATAGGACTTTTCAGACGCGCTGATACACGGGCATATACACGCATTTTGTCAGTTCAACTGCATTTAGACGCACTGATACAAGCTTCTATACACGCGTTTTGTGACTTTAGATGCGCTTATACACGCATATTTCTCAGATTTGACGCGTTTATATACGCGTGTTTTACAGATTATCCGCGTATATACACGCAACTTTTTGCAGTTCTGATGCGTTTATACACGCGAACAGAGAGCAAAAAAAAAAATCCAGAGAGTGCTATTTGGTACCTGAATGCTGTTCTAGCATTCCAGCACCCAATAACACTCTTTGGATTTTTTTTTTTGTGCATTGGACCATCCACGAAGAACATATCCACGAGGAAGATTAAGACAAGAACGACATGAATGCATACATTATCAATACACGATTCAAGACAGACATGAATGCAATACTATCGATTCACGATTCAATATTACTATCAAAATTTCACCCATATATACAAGGGAGTCCATATGTCGAAGTAGCCCATGGCTTCAGTTTACAAAAAAATATATACAACCACATCCTCAATATGGAATGTGATACTATAAGTCTGAGTACTACTCAGACCCAGATGATGACTCGGTGCTCCCTCCATGCTCAGATGAGCTCACATTGGTCGGAATGTCCGATGAGTAGTGCTCACGTCCACCCTCTGCAGTGGCGGCGGGTGGATCATCAGCAGCTTATGCCTGTTCAAGTAATATATAGTATATAAGTATATATATATATGTAATTCAATAAACCAAAATCATTCGTTTAGAGTTTTCAAGTACCTGTTGACCGTATGGTCTCATGGCCATCTCAAAAGTCTGCGCGTCCGTAATACGTCCCTCAGCTCTGAAGATGGCCCACGTGTCACGTTTGCTATGCCCGGCGAGCATACGCAGTATCGTGGGTTGTGGGCTTCCTCCCCGTAACCCGTTGCTGTATCATAATCAACACAATTTGTAAGATTAAAACAATCATAGAATCAATGAATTAAGTAAACAATCAAATAAAGTGGCAAGATACTTACGAACTCTGCCTCCCATGACTCGACGCTGCCAGATCCGAAATGCGAAGATCCAATGGTCTCCATCTGGATCCATCGTGCCTCCACATGTTGCCTGCTCTTGACGCCACCCTCTGCTCGTTTCTTTGCCTCCTTCCACTCGCGTTTGTGTGCAGTGGGCAGGTTTCTCGGCAGGATAGCCACCCGCAGCTACATTTAGCACATCATCGTACGCGAGTTTTTTAAGGTGAGATCTTTTATTACTTAAGATCTCCCTTATTCGCGTCCTTCCCCATACATCCGAGAATGTAGCATGTGGGGGATTGGGGTACCGACTATGTACAGCCTCTATCACCTCCCCAACTAATCGGCTATTTTGATCTTTAAATTTAATAAAACAATTTCTATACAAGTTTGATACTACCCCACGCATGTACTCCATTACCTCTTTCCCCCTCACATCCATCACTATCCCGCCCCTATCCGTCACATCATAGCAGATCACTCCCTCCACCTCTCTCATCTCCTCCTCTTCCGAACTGTCTCCTCTAACTCTTCTCCCTCTATCTCCTCTCTCACCGTGTGCCCTACTATCTCCCCCACCAAAGCACCTGCCGCATCCTCCACTCCCACTCTTCCTACTGCTGCGGGTGGAGTCACGACTAGGGGATTGTCTACGTGACGGTGGCTGTGAGCCCTGATGTGACGGTGGCTCTGAGGGAGTACGTGATGGTGGCTGTGAGCCCTGACGTGACGGTGCTTGGGAGGGTGTGCGTGAGTGTGTCTGGGATGAGGTATGTCTCCTCGGTGGGCGTGGAAGAGGAGAAGCTGCATGCCATCTCGTCGGACTTGTAGGCATAGACGGCAGTGGAGTGCCCTGGATACTCGCGGTAGGGGTATAGACACCAGGCATGGAAGGAGGGGGATGGGCATACATGTACTCTGTAAGCTCAACTGGACCAGGATGGCACCCAAAATGATTTAGCATCTCCATCAGCCAATTGCTGTACACAAATGGATCGGATGAAGAACCTGGAATATCCATAAAGAATCTGCAAAAATAATCCTCATGTACATCATGGGCTGTCTCTTGACTCACACAAATATCATCATCCAAGTCACCTATCAGCCCACGATTGGCACAAGATGCTCCAAGTAAGTGTTTTCCAAGTCTTGTACGTTGAAATTAAATTTTGTAATGCCATAAACCATACATACATGTGCTCTTATGTGCGCAGTTCATACTACCTACTAGCATCGACCATTGTGCAAATAAGAGATTGAAAAAATGTATTTATAAGATGGGCGAGCTTGTGAGGTATGTAAAACCCATGTCAGATCACCCTTCATTATACCTTGCAAAATGAACGTACATGAGGTATAACGTACTATTCATTTATTTTTCAGATATGTTAGTTCCAAAGCAATTGATCCAGCCACGTTGGATGATGCGCGTGTTATGGCAGTGGAGGTGGTTTGTTTGGTAGAGGAGACTTTTTTGCAAACCATTCTCGCAAGTCAACTACATCTCATTATGCATTTAGTGGACGAAATTGCTTTATGTGTGGCACTGTGTATGTACGTTGGTGGATGTTCTTCCTAGAGCACTTTATGAAGACCTTAAAAGACTTTGTGAGGCAAAGTGCAAGGCCCGAAGGAAGCATGGCCGAGGGTTGGTTGATACAAGAGTCTCTTGTATATATTTCAGAATTTCTTGGTCACGTGGACAGCTCTTTGCCACGACTATGGAGCAATGAAGAGGACTTGAGGATGACCTCTATTGTGCCTCAAGGAAAAGGACATAGTAAAGTAATTGAGAGAACATTGATCGATGATCTCAATTTCACTTGCATCCTTAATAGTGATGTGATGAGCAGATGGGTTACAAGATATGAGGATGCAAAGACAAAAAGGCAAGCAGAAAGAGCTCTCTTTCGGAGGCAACATGGCTCTCGTAAGGCATACCCTAAGCATCTAGCAACACTTCCGAATGATATCCATGTTGATTGGTTGCATGAGGAAATGGAGAGAGCAGAGAGCGACGAGGGGCTGTATATCACGGCGGAAGAATGGGAGTATGCACGAGGATGCATGTTAAAGGTACATAGAACTAATGTTTTGCATTAGTTGTAAGTGATTTGCTTTTAATATTTATTCACATTGCTTACACAAATATTGCTTCTATTTTGGTCCAGTGCACTATGTTCAATGCTATATGGTGTGAAGGCAAACATTTTCGAACACAAAGAATTGATGAAAAGAGGAATACACAAGATTGCGGTGTCATTAGTAGCTTTGAGGGAGCTAATGGAAAAATGAACGATTATTGTGGCACAATCCAAGACATATTTAGGCTTGACTTTCGTCGCTTCTTTGTGTATGTTTTGGATGTCAAATGGCAAATGAACGTGGTGGAAAAAGGGCCTAATGCAATGATAAAACGCCATGCAAGTGGCTATGTAACTATTGACTCTACAAAGTTTTGGCAAACAAAGAAAGATAGGCTCGTATTGCCACAACAATGTGAGCAAGTATGCATTTTTTTACTAATGTGTTTCATGTACATATATATCTAAGCTCGCGTACCCCTTGACTTTTGATATGCTAATTAATTACTCCAGTATGTGTATTTGAGTAGGTTATCTATCTGCCAATGATGCATGACATTAAATGGTGGTACGTCATCCCTATTTTACCACGTTCCAAAGTGATGTATAATACATTCACTGATATGGAGCATATGGAGGATGTAACAAGCCGCATTGATGATGTCAAACATGCCAATGAAGATGTTGTGGTCGATGATCAAGAAATAAGAGATGATCATGATAATGAGGATGAACGTGCCATTTCTCATGATCATGAGAATGACCCTACCATTGAGGATGATGGTGATGTTGATGAGGATGATTAGGATATCGATACCATTATCAATGGACAGAATATCGATAGTGGAATAAATTGAATCGTAGCCTTACAAATTGATCAAATGGATATTGATGTTGATCGTTTGGCAAGGATGGATCTTATTGAAGATGAGATCGAACCCTAACCAATCCATCACTGTATCGTTTTAAATTGACGACATTTCTATTGTATATGTTGTCTTTTAATTATCTCATGATGTATTTTTGAATATATTTCATTGTTGTAAATGCATGTAGTGGGATTGTATAATGATATATACTGTAATGTACTATGAGATGGTTTAAAGAAAATAGTTTTTAATTTTGTAAAGGAATTTAGTTTTTCTTAATAAAGCGTGTATTGATGCGTGAATAATTGCATGTATATACACGCGCTTATACACGCGTTTTTGAAACCAATATACACGCAAATTTAGATGCCAATATACACGCGCTGGTAGACGCGTTACTTAAAGTTCAATACACGTGAATTTAAATGCCAATATCCACGCGCCCGATACTATTCAAATACATGCGCGACCATACACACGCCCGTAACTTATCGCGTGTATGGAACGCGTGTATGGCAGCAGTGTCTTGTAGTGTCTCCAACTTGTGGATGTGTTGTTGTTGTTCTACTTCCCTTTCTTGCATTCACATTACGTACTTCACCCTTCAGCATGCTCACATATCGATTCTCCTCTCTCTCTCTCCTTCTCTCCTCTCATGGTTGAATGCACGATTGAGTGAGACCGGGAGCAAGATTGACACTCTTGCCGGTTGGGTAGTGTAGTAGCTTTCAAACAAAGGTTTACGTGAAGGATGAACTCTTCACAAGATCTTCCGAAGTTCCCTACGACACTTTAGGTTGGAAACCTTAACAATTTTGGCGCCATTGTCAGGGAGCACCACATTGAGCTAACTACGCCCCAATCTCTCTCGAAAAACATCAATTTCCCACCATTGAATGAGTAGCAAATAGTGGCTGGTTTTGAAGAACTAGGTGCCATCATGGGCAAGTGATTTGTGGCCGATTCAAGCGATTGTTTGTTATTTTTGTTGAGTTTGTGTGTTGAATAGGCAATGTTTATGATTGCTAAGGCATTGTAGGTGTCTAATCTAACAAGAACTGCAAAAACAAAGTGATTTGGAGGTCGCAACACAAAGGTTGTTGTGACAGCTAAGTGACTTTTCATTCCAAGAATCTCCATGTTTTTGTATTTGTTTTGGTTTTTTCTTATCATAGGATCGTAGATCAGGTAGTAGAGCACCCAACTAGCAAAAAACAGATTAAGAAAACACAAAAAATTGAGCTGACAGATCGTTTTTTCACATCCTGGCCGAGTCGCACAGGTAACTGTCTGTGTGCCACCATCATCAGTTGTAGCACCATAGTCAGTTGTAGCACCACCATGGGCACCGCCTTCCAAGAGGACAAACACCACAGAAATCTTATCCTGCTCACAGTCACCAGTTTTTTGACTATGTCCACCTACGCACAAGATATTTTTGTGTGGTCATGTAGTGAGGCTCCACCTTGAAAATTGCATTTTTATCAACTATTTTTCATGAGAAGCTGATGCATTACATTCCAGGTTGTTAAATCCATTGTCAAACACCCATAAAACCATCAAAGAACATCAGTCGAAATTGTGCCCCCGTACTCAACATCATCACTTGAAACTACCAAAAATTGATTTTGAATTGGACAAAGGGCATCTCCAACACTTGGATAACACCTTGAACCTCCAACGAACTTGAATTGGAAATTTACACAATTGTGCCCACTTGAGTCTACAAGGTAGGGAAACCACATGATGACAAAATCTGCCAAGGAACTAAAACACTCCAGGATACACAAGGTAGGCATCAGAACACCTGCAAGCCTCCAAAAAAGAAACCTTCCGAAAATCAACTAAGGAAGAAGTGTAGCCCTGCCGTGGCTATGGAGCCCCCCGGAGACAACTGTGCCATCGTAGTGGGTGTAGCCACGCCGTGGCCACAATTGGAGCTTTCCAAACATAACCTAAATAATTCCCTCAAGGCAAAAAATGATTTTAAGAATCTCAGAACAGCAGAATCCCTCACTCTGAACATCAAAATTGGGTGAATTCAAGGATGGACAATTGTCAAAACAGGTGCAGCTGCTATACGGTCACCTTAAGCTTGTGAAAGCTCTTCTGTTGGGCATCCCCCCAACTAATGTTTTTTGTTTTTGACCGTAAAACTGGTCAGTCAACGGGACTGCGATCTTCGCATAGTCCTTCACATACTGTCGGTAGAACCCCGACATGCCAAGAAAAATCTGCAGTTCCTTGAGATTCTTCAGCGCTGGCCATTTAAGAATAGCCTCTACTTTTTCTGGCTCCATCCGCGTACCATCGGCGGATATAATATGGCCAAGGTAGTGAATTTCTGTTTCAAAAAATTCACATTTGCTTTTCTTTGCAAATAATTTGTGCTCTCGCAACAACTTGAACACTAGACGCAAATGCTCTATGTGTTCTTTCTGTGTCTTACTGTACACAAGAATATCATCTAGGAAAACTACTATGAATTTTCCCAGATATGGACGTAAAATACTGTCCATCAGCGTCATAAACGTCCCTGGAGCATTGGTTAGCCCAAATGGCATAACCAAAAACTCAAAATGCCCGAAAAACGGGTCCTAAATGCTGTCTTCGCAACATCTTCTGCTTTTATTCTAACCTGATGATACCCAGATCTCAGGTCTATTTTTGTGAAGTATCTCGATCCATAGAGTTGATCAAACAACTCATCCATGCGTGGCATCGGATACTTGTTCTTAATCGTTATCTGATTAAGAGCCCTATAGTCTATGCACATGCGCATAGATCCGTCTTTCTTCTTTACCAGAAGAATAGGCGATGCCCACGGACTTGAACTAGGCCGAATAAAGCCTTTGTTCAAATATTCCGTTAATTGTTTTTCCACCTCCTGTGCCTCGGAGTGGCTTAATCTATAAGCAGGTTTGCTTATAGGTTTTGATCCTGGCATAACTTCGATGCCATGGTCTACTTCCCTAGATGGTGGTAAACCATTTGGTAAATCATCAGGAAAAACATCCTGAAATTCCTCTAATAAATTCGTTAAAGTATCTACGTACTTTTTCTTTAATGTCTCATTCACCTTGGATTTTTTCTTGTTTGAATCACATGCATGCCAAACAGGGTTTTCAAACAGTGGGTCTCGTCCAAGGTTATTTTGTTTTTCTTGTTTGTCTACGCAAACATCATTTATCGTTTCATCTACGGAAACAGAATTCAAAAGAGGGTAACAAGCATATACCTCTGCTATCTGGTCTCTGCGGACCGCTGTACACAACTCCATGGAGGAAATAAGTGGTGTGGCAGGGACAGTACGGTCGCCCTGCAGGGTGATGACTCTACCTCCATGCTCAAAACATAGCGTATTATGTAAGTAATTCTGAGCTAGACTAGGGTCCAAGCCATACAGCCACTCCCTGCCTAGATATACGTCTGCTCTGGCTAAGTGTATGACCTGAAAGTCAAGCGGAGCCTTGTAGTCAGTGTTCATGTCGTCCTCTGGCTCATCGGCCAGAAAGGGGTCATCAGCCAATGCGGCCGCTGCGGGCTCGCCGGGTCCTAAGACGGGGTCAATAGACGAGGAGGGCGCTGGCGGATCACGAGTGATCGATAAGCGCACTCCGGACCGAACAACGGCCGGGCGTGTACGGCCTGACAATTCGGTCGGGGTCAAACCCGCGACCGAGGACAAGAGACTGGAAAAACCTAGAGAAGTAGAAGGCGGTGGGGACACACTACGCCTAGCAGACATTTTTAATTCTTGCAAAAAAATAATGCGAGAACTCGAAAATTACTTAAAAAAAACGCTAATAAAAATGAGCAGTAGTGGAGAGAGAATAATAGTCAACCCCCTTTACGGTCGCCTATCGAATTGTTGATGCTTCCGGGATGCTCAGATCCACGAGAAAAATGCCTGCAACTCATAACAAGAAGTTAAATGATCGAGAGGTGCCTTGTCGGGATTATTTCTTGCGGGGATGATTCTGCTCCCTAGCTGAGAGAGAAAGGGTCTTTAAATTTTTGATTTTTAATTTCAATCAATGAATAATGAAAATTAAATTTAAAAAAAATAATTATGTTTTTTTTTCTGAGGCCGTTGGTGGCCGGCCTGCTGCTGGTTGCTGGCCGTCTGTCGCCGGCTGTTTGGTGGCCGCCGTCGTTGGCTGGCCCGCGCCGCCGCCGCTGGCCACCGCCGCCGCCGCCGCTGGCCGGCCTGGCTGGCTGGCCTGGCTGGCTGGCCGCCGCCGGCCTGGCTCGCTTGGTCTTATTATGCTAGAAGACGACGCTACCACCCAGGGAGTTTTGGAGGCTACTGAAGCGCGCGCCCCACACACATGGAATTTCAGCTTCGAGTAGCTAATAATGGTCCTGAGCGTAATGCGACGGCTTGTTTCGCCCCACACACACGGAATTGCAGCTTCGACGGCCTTGCTTCGCCCCACATACACGGAATTGCAGCTTCGACTAGCTATGTGTTTCGTCGCCCCACCCCCACACACAGGGGCTGGTCGTGGGGGTGGTCTACGCCCCCCCACTTCAACAAGGGATAAGTGGGACTGGCCGGGCTGGTTTCGCCCCCGTTCATCCCACGTTTATTTCGTGGGGGTTGGTCTGCGCCCCCCCCACCACGACACAGGTTTCAATCCTTTGAAACCTTCAACGCAGAGTATTTCGAATCGATTCAACGCAGAAAACAAAAGAAAAACAACCAAAAATTTTCTTACCTGCGATGCTGTGTGTGTCGGGGAGAGAGAGTGAGAGAGAGAGAAAAAGAGTTCTTCCCTTCAAAAGTCTTGGCCCTCCTTCCTCCACACACTCCCTTGTGGAGATAAGGGTGAGGAGATTGTGGATGAAAACCATCGAGTGGGCTCCGGTCCCCCGTTCGCGCGCAGACTCTCACGATCCCTTCAAACCATGCTCTGATACCAGTGTTAGATATCCGTAACGCCGCTACGGGCGTTACCACGAGAGGGGACGACCTCTGGCTCACCACCCAGCCATAGAGGAAGAATGAGGATTGCCCCTCATCCCCCACAGGCTATATAGTGTGTGGCCTGCCCCCGTCCACACTAGCCTGGCCGCCCATGACTCCACATGGGCGTCCTCTCCCACTGAACCCCGGACATGGCCATCCGGTCTGCCGCCGTCGGTCACAGGCATTACAGCCTACGTGACAGTTTATTAAGAGTATCGATTTAGTCATCGATGCTCTGGTTTGACTAGATAGTTTTGAGGACTCGCAACAACGTGATGCACATAAATGCACATCTTTGAGGTCAAGGTCTAGATTAGAGAGCCATACATGCATTATTCGATCCAAGGTCTCCTACTAGGGATGCACTAGACCTCATTTAGGACAAAGTATTACATATTGTGGTGTAGGCACTTCACTATGGCAGCGCATATCTATCCCAGATATATCGCTACCAATGGTGATCGGTTGTCTCATAACCACCAAATTCCTTGGTCGTTTGCATAGCAATTACATGTGGAGTTTGTCCTTAGTAGACAGGTGGACTACCTTAGTACATTCATCGAATCAACAGTAGCATGATATGGTAGGATGGAGCATCAGGCAAGAGTAGACAACTGACACACATCGGCAACATGAGATGCCTGAGTTGCACACCATTCCTACACTTGCATTAAAATCCATTGGAGGACTTTAACATGATGAGACTCACCCTATCACCTCATCCTTGCATGACATGGTCTTTATCCTGTCAAGTTCCCAGCCATGTCATGTATAGATAGACACATTTTGGATTGTCTCATAGAGGAGCCCGAGATTGCGATCAGAGTTGAGCAGGTCTGGCAAGAGCTGCAGTTCAGGAGAGGATCGGCAGCTAGCGATCTTGCCAGTGGCTTGCAGGAGATCAGTCAGATGCTCAGACAGGCTGCCTTGGACCGGCTGGAGGCCTTTAGAGAGCAGGAGAGGAGCCTACGGAGGAGTCTAGCATCCCTCCAGAGACTCCAGGAGAGGGATCCTACGAGCCCTTGGATCTCAGAGCAGATGGAGTCAGCTCGCACTGAGATCAGATCCATCGAGGAGAGGAGGGTGGAGTTTCGATTCCATGCTCGGGCTTCTTTTTGGACACAGGCGGGAGACAGAGTGACTCAAGATTTCTTTGAGGCGACAGGGCCTCGCTTCAGACGAGAGGGTCTCAGGCGTCTTCGGCAGGCTGATGGCCAGGTTGTGGTGGATCCCCCCAGGGTTCGGGCTATAGCCACAGATTTTTACAGGGATCTTCTCTCTGCTGAGCCAGCAGATGACAGGGTGAGAGAGGCTCGGGAGGCAGTCTGGAGCTTCACGAGACCGGTTGTGCCGGCCCATTTGCAGCTTAATAAGGTGGCAGTTGTTGTTGCTGCTCATTCATCGAGTTTGTCGCCCACCTATGGCTTGAAAGGCTTACTGAAGCTGCCATGCAAGATAATGGGGCACTTGCACGTCACTTGGGCCCTTGGCTGATTGATTTCCATGGGAGAATACTAGCTGCTCATCTCAGCAAACAAAACATTTCTACTCACCCTCATCTATCGAGTGGTATGGTTATAACATCTATATCCTTTCTATTGTAGAGAGTAACCAATGATGATGCACTTTTCTACTTTAGGTTCCAGCTTAGTACTCTCATTTGGAATGTGCACGTTTCTAATGCATCCAAAAACCTTTAGAAGTGAAAGATTTGGCTTTCTTCTTGTAAACTTCTCTTCAGCATGCACTACTAGAGTGGAAGTTTTGTTCATGATATACAGCGTGGTTGGTACTGCTTCAACCCAATAGTAGTTTGACATACTTTTATCATTCATCAAAGCATGAGCAACTTTTGCAATATGTTTTTTTCCTCTCTATAGCCCCATTTTGCTGAGGGGTATGTCTACATAAATATTTTCTATGAATTTGCTAATTTTGTAGGTATTCACAAAATTCATCAGAGAAATACTCTCCCCCTCCATTAACTTAGGAATTTGATATGCATCCCTTTTTCTTTTCCATCATTGCTCTAAATTTCTTAATGTGGCTGAACACTTCACTTTTCTGTTTCATAATCTATACGCACACTGTCCTTGTGTGGTCATCAGTAAAGTTGACATAATAATTATAGACTCCAATAGATGTTGTCTTTGTAGTCCGCAAATCACTCTATATTACCCCCATGGGTCTCTTACTTACTTTTGCATTATGTGGAAATGCATGGCTTGCATGTTTACCCAATTGACATGCCTCACATACCTTGTGCATATTATCCACCTTAAACTTTGGCAACCTGACAATAATTTTCTAGAACTGCACTTTCTTTTGGTAAATGTTGACATGGCCTATGTGCTTATGCCAAATATCAATATCTCCAATGGCCTCTTTTCCATGTGCAAACATTACAACGCTCATTTATGGTATCCCTACATCTAGAGTAAACACCTTGCCATTTCTATTTCCTTTTGCAACTAAACAACAATCATTCTTCACATGTCTTCCACAAAGCATCCATGAGAATTAAATCTCACTTGCATGCCCTGCTCAAACATTTGTCTCGTAACAAGATTCTTAGTTCTATTTGGGATGTGAAGTACATATCTCAAGTATTTCCTCTATCCATCTTGCATAGATAGTGGCACCTTGCTAATGTGCACAATAGGGTGGGCATTATCATCCCTTGTTTCAACATAACCTGGTCTCTCCAGGTTTTTCATTTCTCCAAACCACTCATCATGGCTAGTCATGTGGTTTGAAGCTCCTGAGCTGACATACCAAACATCATTTGAATAATTAGCTTCTCCTATCATAATTAAACTAAGCATATTCCACATAACAAACAATTGTTCATTTCTCTCATGATTGATGACGCATAGTTGCACTGCTGTGCAACTTCTCATTTTTCAGATCATTCTGCCTTTTATGAAAGTCCTTCTTCACATCGCTTGGTTTTCCACAATAGTATGGTTGTTTGCATCATTGTTCCTTTGCACTCTGCCATGGCCTCTCTGGCTCCCCTTGCCTCTAGAGTTACCATGACCACCTCTATAATTATGCTCATCTTGCTGCTTCTGATTTCTAGAGGTGGCTGTCCCCCTGAATAACCACCTCTGCCTCTACCAAAATTTGAATAGAAATCAGACATTTTAATTTCCACTTAAAGGGCTAGTTCCATTTCTCTGCTCTTCACTTATCAAAAGAGCAACCAACACTTGAAAATCAAGAAATGTCTCCCGAACTCCAATAGATGTCCAAAATTGATGATACTCCTTACCGACACTATTCAAGGTCACGGACACCAAGCCATCATCTTCGATTGGTGCACCAATAGAAGCAAATGAATCAATAAGCTTCTTTAACTTTATGGAGTAGTCAATGATGCTCATATTTCCCCTCTGCACATTATGCAACTCTTGCTTGAGGTGCATTTTCTGTGCCTTTGCATATGTGCTATATTGTTTGGACAATGTGTCCCATGCCTCCTTTGGCATCTCTGCATCCTAACTGTGCATAATCATAGCATCACAGATGTTTATAGAAATCCATCGCATATCTTTTCTAGCTCTCTCATGCTAGGTCTTATGTGCTTGCACTTATGCTACAGTAGGGGCATCTAGAAGAATAGTTCTTGTTCATCTCTTGTAATGAAATCCCAATAGCCGTTACCCATCAAGAAGTTGGAAATTTTGAACTTCCATGTAAGGTAATTGTTTTTTTCTACTTCTCACTCAAAACCTACGTGAGACTATTAAAGTCCATCCCAATCAACTACAACCAACAATCTAAAATTGTAAAAATAGAGATTCTTCCTTGCAAGAGAAAGTTTTTGCAAACTCAAACTTTCGTCACACAGACGGCCAAAAATGCAAGTCTGAAACTTGTGCTTGAAACTAACAACCACACAGTCACACCAAGTGATGTTTATGCATAGATGGGAATTCACCATTGCTCTATGCTTCTCAATGGCTTTGCATCAAAGGCCTAGACCCAAAACTGTAGGTCTGTTTCTCCCAAAACAATTTTTCCTCGCACAAACAACCAAAAATGACCACTCCTTTTGAGTGCCTCTTGAAAACTTGCGATGTTAAAAAGGGCCCAAAATGTCTCAGAAACTTAGGTAATGCTCTCGATCTCTATGTCAAAGGTTTACCAATAGGCAGCAGCATAGCTTGCACTTATAACCGTGTACCTTGTTGCTCCCAAAAGTCTGAATGGAAAAGAGGCAAACCTCCTCTTACCAAGATGACATAGGCTCTACCTTGCTTCTTGAACTCCTTGCCATAAACCAAGCACCGATACCATGAAAAGAAAGTTGGAGAGAGGGAGGAGTCTTTCTTGCAACTATCTTCATCACAACAACACAAGGGAGAAGATGCAAGAGGTGGAGGTTGAAGCTTTCTTCTTCTTACATGCAAAATCCACACATCAACTATACATAAAAGAGGGGTATACCATGGGGCGCCAACTCCCTTTAGTAAGAATACCTATCAAAATCTTGAGTATGTGATGAATTTAGCAATATGATATGAGTAAAAATTAGTGGAATCAACATGCTTGTGTTCTACCTAAAAGAGCTTCAAGTATGTCTTTACACCTTGAAATTTGGACAACATATGAAAAAGTTATAGGATCTTAAAGGGAGGCTGGTTTTCATATTTTAGTGTATTTTGGTTTTACCCCTCTCATACAAACGACCCCCCCCCACTTGGGTCTCACATGTGGGAGGGGGGACATGTGATTTTTGTATTTTTCCCTTTCATATTTATAATTTTTAGAAGTAACAAATGCATATATTTTATGGACCTTGTCTCCCCATACCTAATTTTTTAATGAGGGTAGTAACATTATACATATTGATTTGATGCCCCAGAGGGGTATATCCAATATATCTAACTACATAGTACATGGTCCATAGTTTGAACCTAAACCACACGTACGTAGCAGCCTAACTATGCCACAACTACCACACATAATTTCATACAACTGTTATTTGGTAGCGATGTAACATTTGCAACCAACTATGCCGGTGACATAAATGACAATCACCCAGGCATCACATGTGAGGTTGAGCTTGATATCTCAATATCATGCACACATCAAAGGCTTGCTACTAGGCTCAATGATGCTCGTAACCTACGTCTCCCAACCTAGTACCAAGCCTACATAGGCTTGGCATTTGGCTAGGGTATCCCTTTTCCCCCACAAAAGGGGTATTTCACTTGTGGATGCTTACCTTACTCAAATTTAACCTTCTTTTTTTGTCTCATTCATCATGAGGAGGAATAATATTAATGTGACTTTTGGCCTATTTACTTATATGCATGAATTACTACATTTATTTGTTATATTATTTGGTACTCCTCTAACAAGTAAAAGTAAAAACTAATCTTCAATCTCTTTAAATCTAACCATTAGATTTGGGGTTTGATAATTGAACCAGACACCGTTATGTGTCTACTAAACTTCCACTAAATTGGATTCGATTAGTTTCTACAAATACTAAAAAAATGTGGTGTGCTACTAAAATGTATCTATTTAAGTACTTTATTTATTAAATATAATTAATTTTAACTATATAAATATTCAAATAATTACCAATAAATCAATTTAAGTTCCACATAATGGTTGTATACCTCCTACAAAGTTTCAATATCATTTCAATTAAATTAGGTGAGAAATTGTGCATTTAATATGATACTATCTGTTTGTGAAAAAGGTGTGATTGCCCTATGACCATGACGTGCACCACAAATATATTTTTTATGTGTGCATCAAATTTTTGATCTGACAACACCATTGTGTGCAAAATAGCATGTGTGATGTCATGCATGAAGACTTCAAAGAGTATATCCATAGGGAAGTAGGTCAAATTTTGACTTTTGCGTTCCTAAATGCTTATTTTCCACCTCACAATTGGGGAGTGAACATGAAGTGGACACCCGTAGCTTGCTACCACCCACAATGCATTAATATCCCAACTTGCATGATTGTGCAGGTATACAAAACTTTCTACTTGACCATTACCTCTTTTTGATGGCTACAGTTTAGCTATTTGTCCTTTGATGCTTGCTCTTCTTTCCTATGTATTGTAGGTCTCTTAGTACTTACACATGTGGCATGTCCCTCATCTGGAGATAGTTTATATAGTTGAAATTCATCAAAACTTTCAAAGGTTGTGTAAGAGAATCACAAGAGGTTTCTTCCTTTGGATCATCCATTTCAAGAGCATCCATCTTTTGGAAGACCAAAACATGGACCCATTCCTCCACTGATGAAATCAAGAGATTGGGAAAGACTATGGCATGATCCTATTGTGCAAACTCCTCCACTTGACATGTCTCACATTTCCATTTTTAATTCACTTCCTTATATGATAGAAATCCCAAAGTGTCCAATCTTTTGGATCCAATGCATATATTTAAGAACAAGTAAAAGAGTGTATGGAAGCATTTGATTGGGACCAAAGACAACAAGAACACACAAGGACTTGAAAGTGATGGGTATCAAAATGTGAAGCTTTCCTAAAGGATAGATTTGACTTACTGACTTATTCTTGTTTAACATTGTATGTGTTACCACTAGCTTTGTGATGGTGCAATACTAAAGATGTTAGGAATGCTATCAACAAGCTTTGCAAATTTGTAGGTTTGTTTTGGTAAGGAGTGATTGAAACCCTATGTAGCTTATATATGAACTTGTTTATTTGTTTAATGTCTACATGTAGGTGGATATAATCAAAAGAGACAAAGAATTAATCTATTTAAGAAATGAGAATCTAAGCTATGGAAGTTGCATTCTGATTGAGAAGGAATTTCCAACTAATACCATGCACAACAAGGCAAAGGGCATGTGTATGTGGGACTATATGGACGGCTATATGCTTTCTATTATGTTTGAAAAAGTGATGGGTGCATGTGTACGTGTGGCTATATGCATGGCTAGAGTCACGGGGCTATATTTTTGCATATCTAGCAGGCAAACACACTTATAGCAAAACACACTTATAGCAGGCTGATACACGGGCATATGAATGTGTTTTAAAATCTATTAAAAAAAGAAAGTGTGGCATACTATATGGTTTCAGAGGTCCACTTCTACAATATGAACTGGAGTATCTCAACCACACATCATGCTATGCTTTTTTTTTCTAAATTAAAAAGCACAAAATTTGATGTGTTGCAAGTAGATGATTCCAAATTAGTGAAAAAATACAAGTTATGAACAGTATACATCTCAAAGCTAACATGCATGAAAAATTAGAGGAAGGATTGAATGCAAAAAGGAGAAGGGGAAGACATATTAATCGATGCCCAAAAATGAATAATGCATACACATATGGTCTTGCCAAATGTGGCTTCCATATACAAAAATGTGCCACATCCATATCACGGACGTGGCTCCTAAGTAGCACTATCCTCCTTGTCACCTCCTCTCCCTTGCTCCTCATCGCCTTGTGCCTATACACAATGGACACCATGAACCAATACAAATAGAATGGATAAAATTTACAACATTGGGTTTTCTCAAGTACTTTCACATACATGCTCCATGGATGCTCCCATAGCTCGAGTATACTTCCCCTCATCAATCAGCCCTCATCATAAAAGTGCTGCCAAGTATCTCACCTACTATGTCCACAACGATACTGAGTCCCGAAAATAGTAGGGTACCTTCACATGGTTTTAAGCTGCAAGCTAAAACAATTTGCATAGGAATTTGAACAAAAGAACAACCTCCTATTTAAATGCAAAAAAATAATAGTACATTAATAATCACAAATTGAACAAGAAGGGAGATTCAAATTTGAATCAAATCGATGAGATTTTACAAGAATTTTGGAGAAGAAGCACTCCGTGAAGGAGCTCGTACTACCCGTCCACCCCCGAGCTATCTCACTCTCATTCTCACTCGCATGAAGATTATCAAATCCCACTCTCACTCTCACTCACACTCGCACTCTCACTCTCACTCTCAAAAATCTTGATCTTATCTTCTCCTTTGCACTGCCTTGATTTGCGTGTCTTGTCTTCAACAAAGAATGCCTCCTCTTCTTTTATAGCCTTTCTAGACTCCAAAAAATGCCCGAAAGCCAAAATCGGCCAAAAGTAAGTTTTTCTTGAAAAGCGTGCGCTTTTGCCATCTTTAGCGTGCAGCAGGCTTTTCTTGGAAAGCGTGCACTTTTACCATCTTTAGCGTGCGCTTTTGCTAGCATACGCATACGAGATCTTGACACCTTTTTTTTATTTTTTTTATTTTTTTAATAAGTATAGAAAATAGCCCTATTCGAAGCATCGTCGTGCCTGCCTCGTAGATCCGATAGATGAGCTCAATAGCTCATTGCCGCGAAGATCGAACCCTCTTTTTTCCCTTTGCATTTGACCTTTCATGGCTATCTCTTCCATCTGGACCTCCGTCTAATACCTGCAACTCTTGACACGAAAATCTAGATGACCTTTTTAGCTCAAAACCACTATTTTAGCAACTTCAAATCTCCATACAGGCATGAAAACGAATGAACCACAAAATTTTCACTAGGACAAAGTTTTTCTACTCACAAAAAAATCTAAAACTCTCTCATACAGTGTTTCTTCAAATTATTCCTCTAACCTACTCAAATTCAAGCCACAAAATCATGCCGACGCAATAATGGACAAAAACCAAAATTTTCCGATTAACACAACTTTCTCAAAACCTTCAAAACATCAAAATCATGCATTTTGAACACTAACTGCGATATGTATTCCAAAATATTACATATACAAAATTGGAGCATCACATCTGCCCCCTCTTCAGGAACTCTATCCTCAAAGTTTGAAGGAAGGAAACTCAGTAAGTAAAGCATCTAAGTCTACCCATGAAGCATCTTCAACAGGATAAGCATCCCACTTAACCAAAACTTCTTCTATTGTTCTATTCCTAAGAAGCTTCATGTCCCTATCCAAAATATATTGAGGCTCAACTTTCAAAGTCCCATCCTCCATGATCCTAGACTTGTCCTGCAAAATATGAGATGGGTTGGCAACATAAGATTTCAATAAACAGACATGGAAAACAGGTTGCACTTTTATGTTCTCAGGCAACTCAAGTTGATATGCAAGCGTTCCCACCCAGATTGTTGACACTTACGATGATGGGGTTTTTGAGGGGCCAGCGAAAGAAAAAGAAGTCAATTTGGCTAAACCAGGAGAAACTTCGAAATCAGCCTTTGTGTCAATGAATCTTACAAAGGAAGAAGAAAGAGACCTTATCACACTAATTGTTTTGTCGAGTCATACGAGGATATGAAAGGTGTGCCACTAGAAGTGGTGCAACACACAATCCCCACCATAAGAGATGATGCAAAGCCAGTGCAACAAAGACTGTACGATATGAATCCCAAATGTGGGACAATAGTAAAAGAGAAGATTGATAAACTTCTCGATGCGAGATTCATCTATGAAATTGAGCATATAGAATGGGTATCTCCCATTGTGATCGTAAAATTGAGCATATAGAATGGGTATCTCCCATTGTGACCGTAAAATGGTAAAATAGGTGTGTGTATTGAGCTCAAAAAAAGTCAATGCAACAACCATAATGGATCATTATCCTTTTCCGTTCACCGAACATGTGCTTCAAAGAGTGGCAGGAGGCCATGAAGCTTATAGTTTCCTGGATGGATTCTTTGGATACAATCAAGTGTTTATCGATCCCAAGGATTAATATAAAACAATCTTTGCCACAACTTGGGGTGTATTTGCATATAGAAAGATGCTGTTCGAATTAACCAACGCCCCAGCAAGGTTTCAAAGACTAATGAGTACAGCTTTTAAAGAGTACTTGCGTATATGGCCGGAAATCTTCTTAGACGATCTATGAAATGTCAATTCTCGATAAGGCATGGTGTTATCTTAAGACATGTGGTGTCCGAAAATGGAATTTCCACAAATTTCAATAAGATCAAATTGATCTTAGAATTACCCCCACCAACAAATTTTAAAGGTGTTCAACGGTTCACCAAACATATTGGGTACTACTTATTACAGGAGATTCATCTATATGTATGCAGAGTTAGCTCGTCCACTGTACAAATTGCTTATTGCATTTAAATGGACAGATGAGTGCCAAAAAGCATATGATGCCTTGAAACAAGCATTAGCAATAGCACTGATACTAAGAGCATCGAACTGGGATTTGATATTCCATGTTCATATTGATGCTTCAAACTTCACAATCGGGTGTGTGCTAGCTAACTCAGCCTAGAGAACAAAAACTTGATCATCCAATCGGGTGTGTGCTAACTCAGCCTAGAGAACAAAAACTTGATCATCCAATATACTTTGCGAGCCACTAGCTGAATGAAGTTATATCACAACTCAGCGAGAGGGTTTGTCAATGGTGTATGCTGTGAATAAATTCAAGCATTATCTATTGGTCAACAAATTTGTGTTCTTTGGTCGATCACCAAGCACTATTGTATGTTGTATATAAACCTTGTCTTCATATTATGAGATGGTTACTGATCCTGATGGAGTTTGACATCATCGTGGCAGTAAGCAAAGGAAGAACTCATGTGCTTTTTAACCACATGTCTAGAATTCCCAATGGAGAAGCACCAACAGGGGTGGATGCTGAATTACCAAATGCACCCTTGTTTCTGATTGACTTGGTTCTAGAATGGGCTGAAGAGATTTGTCATTATTTGACAAATGGATTACCAACTGATAGACCCCTTAATATGGCTAAGGCAAGAAGGTTGATTAGGGATGCAACTCCTTATCAACTTATTACAGGACAATTGTACAAACAAGGAAAAGACAGAATTGTCTAGAGATGTGTGGGAGAGGATGAATTTGTTCTCATCCTTGACAAAGCACACTCAAGAATTGCAGGAGGGCACTTTGCTGCTGAAACCATAGCACAAAAAGAACTTCAAGTAGGCATTTGGTGGCCTACATTGTTTAGTGATGCGGTAGAGTTCGTTAAAAGATGCGACCCTTGTCAGAGAACCACAAAACCATAAAAGTGGGATAGAATGCCCTTGTCAATGAACCTAGCTACTCAACCATTCAAAAAATGGGGAATTGATTTTGTCGGCCTCATTAGTCCAGCTCCATGCAAGAGCTAGGCGAGGTACATTATAGTGGCCACATATTATTTTACCAAATGGGCAGAAGCAGAGCAATGCATAAAGTAGATGCATGATCAATTGCTAAATTCATCTATGAACAAGTGATATCTCGTTATGGATGTCCCTTGGAGTTGATCTCAATGATCGTGGATCGCACTTCCTAAATGATGTGATTGCTCACCTAATAAGCGAATTCCTGATTATCCACAGAAACTCCTCAGCTTATTACCCACAAGCCAATGGTCAGGCTAAAAGTACCAACAAAAACTTATGTCAAATCTTGACCAAAATAGTAGAAGCCAGTCGGAATGATTAAGCTTACAGCAACTCTATGGGCTTATCGAACTGCTTACAAAGTAGCAACACATTGTACACCCTTTACTCTTGCATTTGGATTAGAGGCAATCATGCCGATGGAACACTTAGTTCCAAGCCTTAGGGTAGCAATGCGGGAAAGGTTGATGAAGTCCATAACAATGAGGTCACTTGATCTAGAACAACTCAAAGAGACTAGACTTCATGAATCCTATGGAGTGAGAGTGGAAAAGCTACGATGCAAGAAGTGGTTTGACCGAAATCTAAGGAATAAGGACCTCAATGAAAGAGATCTATGTCTCATGTATGGCATTAGGAATACAAAGCAAGAATTGAAATATGAGGGTATGAGACCTTATTGAGTCATGGAGATTACACCACAAGGATCAATCAGGATTGCTACTCTTGACGGATTAGTAATGGAAGGTTATATAAATGGAAGCAAATTGAAAAGGTTCTATGGACCTTTAACATTGCAAACCTTACAGACAATCTACAATGGCCAAAAGAGGAAAAAGGAAGAGAAATTAGCACAGCAAAAAGCTTGCCAGGAAGCAAAAGAGAGAGATGAAAACAAAGACTAAAAGGATGACCTTGTACAAAGACACCCTTATAGGTGAAATCTTGGGGAAGATGAACCAAAAACTGAACGTGCTAGTATTCCCTTAAAATTGAAAATCTTGAATGATGCATCCTTTAGTATGGAAGCACTATTAGATCCAGGGCCAAGTCATAATTTCATATCCTTTGAACCTATAGGCCATGTTACTCTAGACGTTGTTATTGCTAAAAGAATGTTCGGGCACATTTTTATGTTACGCTTGCAGGATCAGTTATGCTTGCAGGATCAATGGAGGAGCATGTAGTGCTTGGACGTACATAATGCTACCTGCTCAATTGTCAAATTAATTGGCACATGTGCCAAGCCAACATGTTGTACAAGGGGCAGGCATGTCATGTGACATTACTGCACGACAAGAGTTACCAGTACCACTTATAACTCAAGACAATAATGTTATCATTATGGTAAAAGGTAAATGTAAAACTAGTCTTCTGGAAGGTTTATTGTCAACAACTATCTCTCAAACCTCTACAAACACATCCACAACCTCAACCACAGCATCCAAAACTCCACAACCTCATCAACTGCCTCAACCTCGGCAACACAAGCCACTATGAAAATCATTAGTGCCAAGGTGGGTGCCCAAAAAGCTACTTCATGCCCAAGGATACTTTGAGGAGGAGGCAAGTGTTTGGTTGCCAAAGGAACCTTGACATCGAAAGCCAACACTTCCACCCTCTCCTAAACCTCGTCACAATCAAGGGCCAAAAATATCCCAACAAAAGCAAAAGACATTGCTTAATAACCAAGGTTTTTACCATGGTAATACACAAATTTGGGTGCCCAAGCAAAAAAGAGCAGCTACAACAAGAGTACCACATGCTATTGTCCCACAACCAGCACAAGCAACACAAAAGACAAAGGAGGTATGGGTACGCAAAACAACTCACTCTACAGGTACAAAGCTCGTTACCAACGTCATCACCACACCACAGGGAGCTAAAAGAGAAAAATCACAAGAACCTACCTCACAAAAGGTAGATACACAAGAACCACAAGAACCTACCTCACAAAAGGTAGATACACAAGAACCACAAGAACCTACCTCACAAAAGGTAGATACACAAGAACCTGTTCGCAAAGACAAAGTCAAGGGGAAGATAATCGATACAACAAATATCACCTCTTTATCAAAAACATATTTACTGTTACTACCAATGCACTAAAAAGTAAAGAAGGTTACTTGGCCTAAGGTGGTGCCACAAGAACCTACCATGGGTAAAATCAACAAAGGGAAAGCAAGAGTGAAAACAATCATGGAAGAACCTACTTCCATCAAAGAAGTAGTGCCACAAGAATATGTTCTTCCCAGACACTCCAAAGATTGAACAGCATCCTAAAGTTGACATCATCAAGGAAACGACAACTATGCTGAAAGGTCTTGCTACTTCGATGATTGTAACATCGCAATTGAAAGTACCACCAACTTTGGGGGTATGAGTCACACGAGGTATGCCACTTGGTTTCTCAATGCAATACCATAGCCAAGTGTCTAACTTATTTCATCAAGCTAGATTAAAAGTCAAAACTTAAGGTAGGACACCATCAAGTCAAGCCAAACTCTAGGGTCCTTGGGGGAAATACCTCACATAAGGCGGATACATTTTTGCACAAGCACTCACACTTTTTCTAATGTCAAGCCAAAGGTCCAAGTTGATGCAAGGAAACAACACAGGTGCTAGGGACATGACACAATCATTAAATGAGCATGAGCACCAACTAGGGTCTGCACTTCCCAAGCACTCACATCTACCTTGATTAAGTCAAGAAGAGTCAAATTCTACAACAATAGGTTCAAACATTACTCCTACATGCCACTGTAGAGCACTTGCAAAATTTCACCTAGGAATTATTGCAGTGTGGTGTAATAATTTTTATTCACCAAATCACACTATAAGCCATGTGCTAGCTAAACACATTTGGTTTTATAGTGCCATGGCTTCATAATCTCAAAATACACTAAGGAGAAGTCAAAATTGAAGACGCTATAATAGCCCAGCATTGCATTGGGGGTATGCATACTACTTCCAACTACCATACAGTGGGCAAGAAGGTCGGTACCCAAGGTCCATCAAGAGTACAAGTGACATCCAAGCACCCAAATCAGCCAAGTATGTCTCCTAAGTTCATCATGATGCATTAGCAGTAGAGCTAATGCATCGGCATGATAAAGTTTAACTATTGAAAGGCAACCAAGGATTCAGATTGATTATACTAGCTCTTACAACTGCCATGAGATCATCATGAATGCATAAGGGTGACTGGTGTGAACATAATCTAGGATGCTGCATTAATCATCATGAGATCATCATGAATGCATAAGGGTGACTGGTGTGAACATAATCTAGGATGCTGCATTAATCTATTAATGCATCAGGGTATTGGGTTTGGTAAGAACATCATCAATAGTGGGCAAGTCCATTCATAAATCTTTTCAACAATCATATTTTTGAAGAATGAAGCATTGGGTTGCACCAATATTGTCCAAAACAAGAAATGATTCAGCCGTGTTGCAATAAGGCAGTTAATGCATTAGCCATTGCAAGTTTGGTCAATGAGCTATCAAAAGATGGGTAGTGAACTTGTAGACAATGTCAGAAGAGTACAACGGGGACAAGAAACACTTCAGAATGCCAAACAGGAGAAATTCCGATAGGGTGTTGCATTAGCTGATTATTGCACCATGCTCAAATAATTCTATATAACTAGAGACTGCAGGGTGTTGCATTATCGTTTTCAATTGAATGTTGTCAAAATTTCTACTAAAAATTGAGCAACCAAACCCACTTCCCACCACACAAATCCACTTCCAAAACCCCCAACAAACCACCCTCACTCATACACTTCCCAAGATGTCTTTCGACACCAAAGACTATCTACGCCACCATAAATTCACCTCCCTCACCAACGAAGAAGCAGAATTCACTAGTGGATAATCACAGTCCAAATCCCAACTACTCGATCAATTGGGAGATGATGAAGCAAGAGAGGTTGAAGCAGCACTTAGGGTCTCAACTGAGGAGGCAATCGAGAGGCAGTGTAAAGTTGTTGCAAAATGCAAAGTGATGATAAACTTGCAAAATGGGAACCAATGGATGTTGAAGGATGTAAGTCACTGTCATTCCTAATGTGAGAAGAAATTTGATTTCATTAGGACAATTAGATGATGAAAGTTGTATGACCACACTTACAAGAAAATCTAGGAAGGTCACCAAGGGATCCTAGGTATTAACAAAAGGATAGAAGATAGGTACACTATATTTATGTGCTAGAAATGTTTCCTCCACTATTGCTTTAATGTGGAAGATAAAACTAAACATATACCTTCACTGATGAGAAGGTATATGTTTTGGATGCTACCAACTCACATGAAGAAATGATAACTGCTTCTTCCCACAATTCCAGTCTATGCTTTCTGATGACTTGAGTTTTGAGGAAAAGGATGAGTTCCTCGAAATGTTCGAAGATTTTCCGAATCTCTTTGCTACAAGCTTTCATGATTTGTGACATGTGACATCCATTGAGTACCAAATAGAGCTCAAACTAGACACCAAACTTGTGGCACAATGCTACAGACGCTTGGGACCAATACAAACATATGCTTTGAGACTAGAGATCACAAAGTTGGTGGATGAAGGGTTCATTGTACCTATTTACATCATCGAATGGGTGTCACTATCATTGTCACTCCAAAAAGGAATGGTAAGTGGAGGATTTGCATTGACTAATAAGAAGTTAAATGCAGCAACCAAAAGGGATCATCACTCATTACTTTTTCAAGATATCATCTTGGAAAAGGTAATCATGCATGAGATGTATACCTTTTGTGATGGTTACTCATGCTTCTATCAAATATGTATTGCACAAGAAGATGTCATCAAGGCCACCTTCACTACATCGTGGGGCACATTTTCTTTCAAGGTGATGCCGTGTGGGCTCACTAATGCTTCTACCACTTTTCAGCATTTCATGCAGATGGTATTTGCTCCATACTTAGGAGTTTTTATTGAAGTCTTCCTTCATTATTTTTGTATCTACTCTACACGGCAAGAGCACCTCACAAAGGCTCGCACGGCCTTCCACACAATTGATGAGGCCAAGGGGAGCCTCAACCCAGAGATGTGTACGATTGGGGCCACACATGGACGACTTCTTGGGCACATTGTATCTGTAGATGGTATACACCCTGATCGTGAAAAAGTAGATGCCATTCTCAAACTTCCTCCTCCCTTCACAAAGGTTCATTTCTTTCTCAACCTACTTGGGTATTATCAACGCTTTATGGATGAGTATGTTGCTATGACTCCACCTATCACCTTGCTATTGAAAGACAATACTGTATTTTGCTAGAATGAAGAGTGTGATTGTGAATTCACACAAGTCAAAGATGCTTTAGCTTCAAAACCCATTCTCGACAACCCATATTAGTCAAAGGAATTCTACATCAACCTTGGATTTGGTATGCATACATTGGTTGGTATTCTTCCTCAACAAGGAGAAGATCGACTCATGTATCCAATAGGTTTGGCACTCCTATGAAAATCATCTCCGACCATGGGAGACAGTTGGTCAAGTAGAATGCACTAATGTCATTTTATGCAAATTCATTGGAAAGATAGCTATAGGTCATCATACACAATAAGATCAGAAAGTGACTAAAGGAGTGTGGGCATACATCACACACAAGAAAACAAATGGTCGTACAACTTTTGGGCTGTATATGGAACCGAAGCTATGCTACCTCTAGAGATCGAGCTGCCTGCTTTGAGGATCACTTTAGAGCAACAATTGTCTACAAATGAAAAGGTGGAAGCTCAATTGATGCAACTGGAAAGGATAGAAAAGACACGCTGACAATCTCTACTTCATGTGGAGATCAACAAGTAGAACCGACATAAGGCTTGACTGGATGTAAAGATTCACAAAGGATGGGAACAACCGTTCACTGAAGGTGATCTATAGTTTTGCTTCGATAATAGACTTGACCAGCACACCTGCAACCCTACAATTGTTTGCATTATCCATGATCACTTGTATAACATTCGTTGCTCCCACTGCATCAATGGTAGATGCAACAACTTGTGCTATGTATGCACCGTTTTTTATTTGTCCAGAGCTATCCACTACTATTAAGAATTGTTCACCGCCGTGAGGAGACACAACCATGACACTGATAAGAGGACGATGTTGCACATTGGACCAACCATCGCTAATGACTATACATCCCGAACATTCAAGATTGCTTAAGATAACGTGGTTGACTCTTTCTTTCACCTCTTCACATAACACTTGTCCAGCAAGCTATGTCTCATAGTGTGATATGTTGGAGGAGAGAAACTTGGCCCAAACTCACCAATCTTCTTCCATGCATGTTTCCAGGGTTCTCTCTCCAGCATTGACAATGAAGACCCTGTGAAGAAAATTGCTTGTGCAATAGCATGTTGTGCATCTTCTAACAAGGGTCCTTTGAAGCTTTCATGCAATGATGTTTGCCTCATCATTGATGTTGGCATTTAACTTGAACTTGATGATCTGTTTGGTAAAGGTACTTCTGAAGCATGTGATGAAAATGCATGAGTGCTGAAATGAGTCTCTGCTTCTAAATCTATTGTCTCCGCATCAAAATGAATCTCACTTTGAACGTTGCTTTGCACATTTGTAGGCATCCTAGTTATTGCAGCAGGAAAACCCGTAACCCTTGATGTTCAACCTCGGTTTTTTCTCTGATCCTCCCTAAGTATATCATCTCTCAATCTTTTAGCAATCCTATCCTTATCTGGATGGGTACATCTTCCAATGTTATGTTTAGGACCACCTAAAGAGTGCCTCCTGATTCGTGGTGCCCTGCTCAATTTTGCTACAGGACAAAAATTACATTTCCAAGCATAGTACTTGCCATTTAAGTTGGCTATGTAATTCCACTCAACACTAGGTGCCTTCTTCTTCTGTACACTTGGATTGAGATGAGGCTCTGATTCTGTTATTCTAAAACCTTGTAATGAGCTAGACTGGGTTGTTTGTCCTGCAGTAGCATTAGGATGTTGATCCATGTTGATTGTCGTCGACCTATGAATGGCTAACTATCATGATAGAGTAAGTTAGCTAAATAAACAATATTTTCTTAACAATCTCTACTCTCATTCAAAACAAACTTTCAATACATGCCACAAAGTTAAGAACAATTGAAAAGTTAAACCCTAAACTCTGAACCATATCTCTTTTATTGTCATTGTCAATGTCTATATATAATCTTGTAAAAAAAATAGCAAATTTGTGAATCACATCCATTTACTTACTAAATTACACTCTTCTTGAATCTTAACTTTCATAAAGCAAAAAGCAAAAAGTGAAAACTTACACTCTTGTGTAAGCTTTAGCACCTCTTGCAAACAATCACTTCTTAACGTGCAAGCTGTTATAAATAAAGATTATAGAAAAAGTGCACCCATGCAACAATAGAATGAGCTGACAACAAACTACACAACAACACAACAATGTGATATCCTTCAGAACATATCTTGCCCAAATTAGGACACAATGCTCAAAAGTTTACCACATCAAAGTTCAAACAAAACCCAAATGCAAGCTTAAGAGAAGTAGTAACCAAAAGGATAAGTTTTTGTCCAGACCTGTCGTAGGATAATAAACCCAATAGGCTCCCACTACTCAAGACATCTACGATCATAAACGAGGACTACTACTGTCAATGAGATGAAGCCCAAGATGCATGAAACAAAAACATATAGCAATCAATCTCATGCAAAATGCCATACATGTGTAAGGGTATTAGGACTACTATTCCCACTGTGAGAGTGTCAAATACCCTAGCAATAATGTGTATCAAGAACTACTCTTATCCAGTAAAGGACAAATAGCTCAATTCTCGCAAAATAGCTAGAACTACTCTTATCCAGTAAAGGACAAATATCTCAATTCTCGTAAAATAGCTAGAACTCCTTGTTGATACTCAAGCGAAATGTCTGTGCCAAGGACCAACATAGCCCAAAAAAAGCACAAATGGCCCAATCAACAGCACATTTCAGAGGCTACTTCAAAGGACAGTTGAACACTCAAGCTATAGCAAGGGTGTGTTTCCCGAAGAAGTGACTCCACACAGTTTAGCCAAATGTAGAGGAGATTTATATATAGATTAGTATGCCCATCGGGAAAAGCCCATCACCTGTCGGGCCTGCTGGGCTACAATATTAGCCCACTGGGGCCCTTTCCTAGCAGGTCTGCCGGTTGGTTTTTGACCAGTTTCGTTAGCAAGGCCTAATTTAAAAGTTGTTAAGAATGGTCTACTATGTAATTACATCATGTTATTAACATGATCACGTTTATATGATGACGTTAACACAATCCCTGGGTGTGATGACATGCCTCCATGCATGCCTATGATGTGGCATTGCATGTGAAAGTGTTAGGTGTTGTGGTACATTAGTGATGGCATGGCACCATGCGAGCTAGTTAGGTGGCATTTTGACAATTCAAAGTTGATGACTTGTGTATGACTGGGCCTTCCACATGGGCAGCATGTAAAAGAAAGTGGGAGAGAAAGGAGTCTTCCTTGTGGCTATCTTCATAGCAATGCAAGACGACACAAGAGATGGATGCTGAATCTTTCTTCTTCCTACTTGCCACACAACAACTATACATAAAAGAGGGAATATGTCTAACCCTAGAGTACATGGTCCATAGTGTGGACCCGAACCATACATGTGGCAACATAACTATGCTACAACTACCACACATAAGAGTAGTTGTCATACAATTGTTATTCAATGGAGCTGTAACAACCAAAACCAACCACACCAGTGACATAAATGACAATCAGTCATGCATCACATGTGAGGTTAAGCATGATATCTCAACACTCCACCTCAAGCTCAAATCCAATTCCAGCACACCAAGTAAGCCTCTGAACCTGCAATGCTTCTCTATGCCCAATGGCTCTGTAAAGATATCAGCAACCTACTTTTCGGTGCTAACATACACAAGATCAATATCTCCTGCTTGAACCTTCTCTCTTACAAAATGATAGTGCATCTCAATGTGCTTTGTATAGCAAGCATGATGTTGCTAATCTTGTCACAATATATGACAATAGATTCCTGCACTGACTGGCCCATATCATTAAGTAGCTTCCTTAGCCAAGCTACCTCACACATAGCCATTGCTGCACCCCTGCACTTAGCTTCTGTGCTTGAAAAAGCAACGGTTGTCTGCTTCTTACTACTCAAACTAATAGCACCACTCCTAAGAGTAAACATGAATCCGTGACTAGATCTCCTATCCGAGATACTACCAACCCAGTCAGCATCTGTATCTCCATAGAGCTCAATTAGTCTTCCTACCTGATAGAAAAGTATGTAATGTAACATGGACTTAACATACCACAAGATGCATCTATACACAGTAACATCTTGTAATAGCTCACCCATGTCCACAGTGAGCTTATCATTCTAATGTCCAAGGAAATTGAAATGGGCTTGCATCCTGTCATCCCATACTTCGACAACATATTCAATCCATTCTACCTCTGCAACAACTATATGCCACTTGATGATCTAATCACCTCAATACCCAAGAAATATTGTAGCTCTTCCAAGTCCTTCATTTTAAATTTTTCTTCAAGAGCATCCTGACATCACATACATATGCATCACTATCTCCTGTGGTAAAACATAGATGACTATAAGCACAATCCCTTGTCTTTCTTTTCAACATAGAGTGAAAAATCATTATTGGAAATCTCAAATCCAATGGTGACAAGGTATTAGCCAATCTTCTTTCATCATGCTCTGGGTGAATTTTCAAAGCCATATAAGGTTTTTCACAACCTACATGCAAAATCAAGATGTGCATCATCCACATATCCTTATGGCTATGTCATATAAACTTCATCTTGTAAATCACCATTCAAGAAGATATTCTTGATATCCATTTGGTGCAATCACCATCCTTTTTCTATCTCCATTGCAATCATTGCTCTCACAGTTGCCACCCTTGCAACTAGGCTGATGTCTCTTCATAGCCTATTCCATAAGTCTGTGCATATACCTTCGCAACTAGCTATGACTTAAAACGTGTTAAGCTCAATCAATGAACTAACATGTCATGGGGATTGTCCAAACAAGCTGCTATGGAGAGCTCAACCTCCATTGCTACTTCCTTGTGAGAGCCATCATATGCATGATCTTGCAACATCATCACTCCATCGACCTTAGATTCTTCTCTCGTGCATTCCATGCAAGGGATTCCATGCAAGGGGTAGGGAGGGGGAAAGATAGTAGAGAAAGGAAATTGTGAGCATGGTGAAAGGGAAAACATAATCATAGCAATGCAACAAGATAGTAAGAGGAAAGGAAGCTCCAAGTTTTTATTTCCTCAAACTTTACATGGAAGAATGAAAACCAAAGTGAAATGACTTAGCTTTTATACATATAGCTTTTGAAGGGAGGGTCAACCCTAATCCTTTGAGTCCTCTCTTCTAGCCTTTTATTCTTTCCCTTCCTTGGCCCATGACCTATTTCTTTATACAACATAAATTTGAAGACTAAAAGAATGAAATATGTAGAAAGATAGTTGGAGGATGTTACGGTGCATAACATGCCCCCTTCCTATTTCTTGGTCCCATTCTCAAACCTATACTCATAATAGGTTGGTTGCTAGGACCGATTTCATGAGGTTGTGATGAGCAAAAGGCCTCTTAGACAAGACCGCAAAGTATGGATGCGGAGTCCAAAATCTTGTGTCCATCATATCCTCAAAGGCACTGCATATATGTAAGGCATGTAGATTGCAAACCTTAAGGTACAGTCGGCGGCGGATCTGCTTTAGGTCTAGGCCTTTGTATGGATTGAATAAGATGGGGTTTTTGATTCCCAGTTCCTATTCATCTATGGTGGGCAAGAGCCTTGGCATTTCATCCAATAACAAGATGATAATTAGCCTATTGAAATGGCAAGCCACTACAAGATAGTTTATCACATAGGTTATTTTCCAATACCAATAATGAAAATAGCATTAGGATAGGCATATATGAGGATAAAAACAAAAAATGGAAATAAGAAAAATTAGCATGGAATTACATTGTATATAATTTGATCAAAATCAACTAATTTCAAGTAGACTAAAAAAATCAGCCACTCATTTTTAGCCAACTCCACCAAATTTAGTCAACGTCAACCTAGTGGATGAGTGTGCTACCTGAGTCTATAAGGCACCACACTTTTTTGTTCCACGTCACCCATTCTTAGCTTAGCTTAAGCCTCTTCATTCTTGCCTCCCCATCACATTGTCATGTATTTCTTCCTACTTTCATTGAGAATGGGTTCTTAAAGCTGTAGAGCTAGTAAACATGAAAGAAATAGGACGTTTGAGCATATCATTGTATTTTTCATGGAAGCTTTTAATGTCTTCTTAATGGGATTCCTTTTTCTACCATTACATACAAGTGTTTATTAGTGGGGTTATGTTTCTATAGTGTATGGTGTTTTTGTCATTTCAATGTTCATGTATTTAAATTTGTGCACCTACTAACCAAATATGCATGTAAACATTTTCTATATGGTTAAAACTTTGCGCGGCTCTTGTACAGATGTAAATCTAGGTTTGTGACCATCTAGCACTAGATCATGCATGACATGGGAGTTGGAATGCCGTGCATGATGCCATGCACTCCCTAGGAACACATATAAAAAAGAGCACACCTATTGACCAAATATGCATGTGAACTTGTGTTGGGGACAAAAATTTACATGGATCTTTATTAATGTAGACCTAGATTCGTTCAAGTTTTGGTGGCCAACAGACACTAGATGCACAATATGGATGATGAAATGCCATTAATTTTGCATGCACTTCCTAGGTGAGGATTTATAAACAAGAACACATATACTAACCAAATACTAGAGTGAACTTATCCATTGGGGATGAAACTTTACATGGCCCTCATACTAGCCTAGACCTAGATCCAAGCATATTTTTATGTGGGTGAGAGAGACGATGAATGCACAATATGGACGGTGAAATGCCCATGGGGCACCAACTCCCTTTAGTAAAAAAACTATCAAAATATTGAGTATGAGATGATTTTAACAACATGCCATGAGTTAAAATTAGTGGAACTAACATGCTTGTGTTCTACACTAAATGAGTTTCAAATATGTATTTACATCTTGAAATTTTGATAGAATATGAGAAAGTTATAGGATATTGAAAGGAGGTTGGTTTTCATATTATGGTGTTATTTTTGTTTTACCCCCCCAATCCAAAAGATCCCCCCCCTTGGGTCTCACATATCATGAAAAATATGTACAAATCGTAAATTCTTGCATATTCTTCAAGGTATATTCCTTATCATTTGTGGGAGGGAGACTTGTGATTTTCATATTTCTCCCTTGCATATTTATAATTTATATGAGAAATCCATTCATATCTTGAATGCACCTTGTCTCCCCATACCCCACTATACCGGCTCATACCCGTGATGCTAGTTGTGTAAAATGACTTGTGAAAAAAAAGTAGCGGGCCCGTGTAGTAGCGCGTGTATAATCACGGCCACAGACATGCGTGTAAAAGAGCGTGTATGAGCAAGTACAAACGTGCTTATGCACGGCTGTATACAAGTGTTTGCCAGTGTTGCTATGCTAATACACACATTTGCCAACAGAGCTCCCGCACTTATACACGCATTTTGACAGACTTTATTTGCATATACACGCGAACAGAGAGCAAAATAAAAATTCCAAGCAGTGTTATTTGCTGCCTGAATGCTATTCCAGCATTCCAGCACCAAATAGCACTCTTTGAAATTTTTTTGGGTGCATGGTACCATCCAGAGAGAACATTTTGTGCATTCTGAAGACACAAATTAAGAACGTCACGAATGCAAAAAATTATCAATACACAATTCAAGACAAACATGAATGCAATACTATCAAATTTTGAGGTGTGCTAAAATAAATCCATGGCTTTCATTATGCAAAAACATATATACAAGGGAGTCCATATGTCGAAATAGCCCATGGTTTAAATTATAAACAAATATATACAAAATCAAATTGGTTTGTCAAAAAAAAGCCCATGGCTTCAGTTTCAAATATATATATACAATCACATCCACAATACGGATGTGATACTATGAGTCTGAGTACTGCTCAGAATCAGATGATGACGAGCCACTCTCTCCAGTATTATCAGATGTGCTCACATTGGTATACATGTCTGATGTGTAGTGTAGAACAGGATCAGGAGCAGAAGCAGGAGAAGCGACAGCAGAGGCAAGTGGATCTTCAGCATCGGGAGCATCAGCAGGTGTAACAACTTGTGCCTGTTCAAGTAAGATATCATGTATAAGTATATCTATATGTAATTCAAAATTTAATAAACCTAAATCATTCATTTAGATTTTTCAAGTACTTGTCGATCGTACGGTCTCATGGCCTCCTCAAATTACGCATCTGTAATACGTCCCTACATTGTGAAGAGGGCCCATGTGTCACGTCTACTATGCTGGCGAGCATACGCAGTCATGTGGGCTGTGGGCTTCCTCCCCATAACCCATCGCTGTAACATAATCAACACAATTTGTAAGACTAAAACAATCATACAATCAATGGATTAAGTAAAAAATTAAATAAGGTGACAAGATACTTACGAACTGTGCCTCCCACGACTCGATGCCTCCAAATTTGAAATGCAAAGATCCAATGGTCTCCATCTAGATGCGTCGTGCCTCCACATGTTGCCTGCTCTTCACGTCATCTTCTACTCGTTTCTTTGCCTCCTTCCACTCGCGTTTGTAGTAGGCAGTGGTGGCAGGTTTCTCCATGCGATAGCCACCCGCCTTTCGATTTGCCCGATCATCATACGAGTTTCTTAAGGTGAGATCTTTATTACTTAAGATCTCCCTTATTCGCGGCCTTCCCCATACATCCAAGAATGTTGTATGTGGGGGATTGGGGTATCGGTTATGTATAGTCTCTATTTATTCCCTGACAGATTAGTGTAGATGGTGGAATCAAGGTTTCAAGCTTGCGTGATGATTATCAGGAAGAGTTGAAAAAGATAAAGCAGTTCTTTCTTGATACGAGGGGAACATTGAAAGTCTGGCACAGCAGTAGAGATAGTGAATAAACGTCCGATCTCTTTCTCGAGAAGATCTCCAAGAGCATGCTACTTAACTTGCACAATTTCTTGAATGGGAAATCCCAATTGTCACCTCAAGCAATGAGTGCTGGAATGTAGAATCACCTCCAAAAATGCATTGAGCAAGTCAAGAAGCAGATCAAAACCTCTCCAGCTAATCGACTATTTTGATCTTTAAATTTAATAAAACAATTTCTGTACAAATTTGACACTACCCCATGCATATACTCCATAACCTCTTTCCCCCTCGCATCCATCACTATCTCGCCCCTATCCGCGTCACACAGTATATTACTGCCTCCACCTCTCTTATCTCCTCCTCATCCTCATTGTCTCCTCTAACTCCTTTCCCACTACGTTCCCTACCACTTCCCCCACCAAAGCACTCGCCGCATCCTCCACTCCCACTCTCCCTACTGCGGCATCTACTCTGCTCTATACTACGGGAGATTGTGCACGTGACATAGTTCGTGAGACGATGGCTGTGAGGGAGTATGTGATAGTGGCTGTGAGCCCTGATGTGATGGTGCCTAGGAGGGGGTGCATGAGTGTGCCTGCTGGGAAGGAGTATGTCTCCTCAATGGGGTGGGAGAGGAGAAGCATGTTGTGTCGTTGGACTCACAGGCACAGATGGCAATGGAGTGACATTGGCACTCAGGAAGGGAGGGGTGACCATATCAGGGAATCTAGGAGGGGGATGGGCATACATATACTCTATCAGCTCTACTAGGCCAGGTTGGTGACCAAAATGAGGTAGCATCTCTGCAAACCAAATGCCATACGCAAATGGATCAGATGAAGAACCTGGATCCATGAAGAATCTGCACCAAAAAAAAACATAGCATCTATCGTCATTGATTCATTTACTTTTACTTACTCCATTACCTTCTATTTCCCTCTTTCTTACCTCCTCTTACTTCTTATCTTCTCTTCCTCTTACTCCCTTACCTTTTCCCCTTATACTTCTTTCCTTCTTTTAATTATCTCCTCCTCTTACTTCTACCTTCTTTTTTCCTTACTCCCTTACCTTCTCCCCTTATCTTCTCTTCCCCTCTTACTTCCTACCTTCTCTTCATTCTCTTCCCCTTGTTCTCTTCCTTCTCTTTCCCTCTTCTTCCTACCTTCTCTTCCTTCTCTCTTCGTCTTCCCCTCTTTTCCTTACTCCCTTCCTCTCTTCCCCTCTTTTCCTTACTCCTTTACCTTCTCTTTCCCTCTTCTTCCTACCTTCTCTTACCTTCTCTTTCCCTCTTCCACTCTTTTCCTTACTCCCTTCCTCTCTTTCCCTCTTTTCCTTACTCTACCTTCTCTTTCCCTCTTCTTCCTACCTTCTCTTCCTTCTGTTTCCCTCTTCTTCCTACCTTCTCTTCCCCTCTATCTTCCTCTCTTTTCCTTACTCCCTTACCTTCTATTTCCCTCTTCTTCCTACTTTCTCTTCCTTCTCTTCCCCTCTAACTTCTCTTCTTTATCTTCCCTTACCTTCCTCTTTCTTTCTTTATTTCTTTTATCCTTCTCATTTTATAAAGAATCCACTTTGCAACAACAAAGAACAAAACGAAATGTGAAACTAAAACAAGTGTATATATCTGTCAAAAAATGAAAAAAGACCATGACTTACGCACGGTCGCGTGTATGCATCCATCAAAAAACGCATGTAAAAGCCCATTTGAAAACCCATCTAAAAACCTGTTTAAATGCCCGTCTAAAAACGTGTCTATAGCCTTGGCAAAAAACCCGTCTATGACCGTTGCTGAATACCTGTGTTTTTAGTCACACATATAGATGCGTATTTGGGAGCATGCCCGACCAAAAGGTCAGGCGTTGAAAGTTTGGATGTTACTTTTTCAACAAAACTTGATAGTCATGGTACAAATTATAAGGCTAGAGTAAGTTTCAAACGTTGCACAACTCACAAAGAAGCATAGCTACCTTACCACCAAAGACAAAAGCAAAGGACAAAACGACTTGCAAATAATTTTCAACAAAGGACAAAGAGGAGAAAGATAAATCTTACTTGTAAGGTGAGTTCCTTGCTTGGGAATTAGATAGGGTGCTTGGATGCGTTGCTTGCTTGCTACAGGTGGCCTCCAACACACAAACAAGGCACAGTCGCTTGAAAGAGGCAAGGAAAAAAGTGGCAAAGAGATGACTCGCATAGGGTTTTTTAAATGAATGCGTGTCTAAAAATGCGTCTACAAATCCATCACACTGAACAATAGATTGACTTATAGACACGTAAATTGCATAATACATGTGCTTATAAATGCGTAAACTGTAAAATAGATATAATGTTAGGCACACACATAAACGTGTCAGATTGAGAATGTAAAAGCCTTGTTTGTGATTTGTTAAAAATATGATCTATGGGTGTTTAAATTGTGGATTTCTTGTGTAGGATGTCTTCAAACTCTTCTTCGACAGGCAACACAAGTGACGAATTGTCCAACAAAGATGAATCACTTCATATACACAATTTGCAAGAGCATGGTTGGATCAAGGGAAAAATGTGGTTGTAATTGATGTCAGAAGTGAATGACTCACTCAAGGAGACTTACCATGAACCACATTCAAAAGTACAGCAAATGGGATCTCCTCAAATGGACACTGGATGAAAATGTTATAAGAAACATAGTGAAGTATTGTCAAGGTGTCCCAATAGAAATTTTTGTACTCGAATTTGATCCAATTGATGACAATTTTACAAGAAGTTCGGAGAAGAAGCACTCCGTAAAGGAGCTTGTACCACCCGTCCACCCCTGAGCTATCTCACTCTCACTCACTCGCATGAAGATGATCAAATCTCACTCTTAATCACACTCTTACTCGCACTCTCACTCTCACTCTCACTCTCACTCTCCGAATCTTGATCTTGTCTTCTCCTTCACGCAGCCTCGATCTGCGTGCCTTATCTTCTCCTTCGCGTAGCCTCGATCTGCGTGCCTTATCTTCTCTTTCGCATAGCCTCGATCTGCGTGCCCTATCTTCTCTTTTGCGTAGCCTCGATTTGTGTGCCTTGTGTTGTGTTGTTACAATGAACGCCTCCTCTTCTTTTGTAGCCTTTCTAGACTCCAAAAAGCGGCCAAAAGTCCCAAAATCGACCAAAAGTAGCTTTTCTTGGAAAGCGTGCGCTTTTGCCATCTTTAGTGTGTGCATGTGCTTTTACCATCTTTAGCGTGCGCTTTTGCGAGCATACGCATACGAGTATAAAAAACGGCCCTAGCATCATCGTGCCTGCCGCCTCGTAGATCCGATAGACGAGCTCGATAGCTCATCGGCGAAGATCGAACCCTCTACTTTCCCTTTGCATTTGACCTTTCATGGCTGACTCTTCCATGTGGACCTCCATCTAATACCTGGAACTCTTGACACGGAAATCTAGATGCACTTTTTAGCTCAAAACCACTATGTTAGCAACTTCAAACCTCCATACAGGCATGAAAACGAATGAACCACAAAATTTCCACTGGGACAAATATTTTCTACTGAAAAGGATCTTAAACTCTCTCATACAGAGTTTCTTCAAATTATTCCTCTAGCCTACTCAAATTCACGCTGCAAAATCATGCCGACGTAATAATGGACAGCAACCAAAATTTTTCGACCAACACAACTTTCTCAAAACCTTCAAAACATCAAAAGCATACATTTTGAACAGTAACAGTGATATATATTCCAAAATATTTCATATACAAAATTGGAGCGCCATATACAAGTCGGATGCACTTATACATGCGCCAATACACGTCTTACTAGTTTTGCTATAGTTATATACATGTTTTAACAGAATTTTTGCATTGATACATGGGATTTGGAATAGAGTACACACGCTTATACACATGAACAGAGAGCAAAAACAAAAAATCTAGAGAGTAATATTAGGTGCTTGAATCCCATTCTAGCATTCAAGCAACCAATAGCACTCTCTAGATTTTTTTTTGGGGTGCATTGCACCATCCACAAAGAAGATTTTGTGCATTGCACCATCCAGACATAAGATTTATTATACATGTGCGATTCTTGAAAGACACCAAATTAACTTAAGTGGTTACATTATTAATACATGCATGACAATATTATCAAAATTTTACGTATGTTGAAATAAGCCCATGGCTTTCACTTACAAACTACGTCCCTATGCCAAAGTAGCCCATGGCTTCAATTATTTAAAAGATGTATACAATCAAATTTATATACCTAAGAAAGCCCATGGCATCAATTACAAAAAAATATATACAGTCACATCCTCAATATGGAGGTGATATTGTAAGGCTGAGTACTACTCAGACACATCAGATGACGAGTTGCTCCCTCCATCGTCATGTGAGCTCATATCAGTATACATGTCTGATGATTGCCCACCCTCTAGAGCATTTGCATCTAGGAGCAACGGCAACGGTAGGAGCATCAGTAGGTGTAGTAACAGCTTGTGACTATTCAAGTAAGATATCATATATATCTATATAATGCAAAAATAAATAAACCAAAATCATCACTTTAGAGGTTTCAAGTACCTGTCGACCGTATGGTCTCATGGCTTTCTCAAACTGCGTGTCCCCTGGGATTTGAAGAGGCCCCACGTGTCACGTCTGCTATGCCGACAAGCATATGCAATCTCATGGGATACGGGCTTCCTCCCCATAACCCGTCGTTGTGAGGTAACATAGTTTGTAAGAACAAAATATTCATAGAATCGATGCAAGTAATAAATCAAATAAGGTTTAGAGATAGTTATGAACTCTGCCTCCCACAACTCAATGCCTCCAAATCCGAAATGGAACAATCCAATGGTCTCCATCTTAATCCTCTGTGCCTCCACATGCTACATGCCCTTCACACCACCCTTTGCTTGTTTGTTTGGCTCCCTGCACTCGCATTTGTGGGCAATGATAGATTTCTCGGTGGTATAATAACTTGCAGCTTGATTTACCCGATCATCATGTGTGAGTTTCTTCAGGTGAGATCTTTTATTATACTTAAGATCTCCCTTATTCTTGTCCTTTCCCATACATCCAAGAATGTCGCATATGGGGGATTGGGATACCGACTATGTACAATATCAATGACCTTCCCAACTAAACGGCCATTTTGATATTCAAATTTTATACAAATTGGAGACCACCCTATGCATATATTCCATCACTTCTTTCCCCCTTGCATCCATCACTATCCGCCTCCTATCTGTCACATCATAATATATGTCTCCCCCTACCTATGTCCTCCTCCTCATCCTCACTATCCCCTCTAACCCCTCCCTTCCATTTTCTCCCTCTATCTCCTCTCTCACCACATGGCCTATCACTCCCCTTATCACAACACCCACTGCAACCTCCACTTGCACTCTGCCTATAATGGCATCTACTCTACTCCATACTATGGGTGGAGTCGTGGGGGGAGTGTGTACATGACTGTGCATGTGACTGTGATCTCGAACTCGTAGGTGTACAGAAGGTTGTTGGGTGACCTGCATGCTCATAAAGGGGTGGTCGGAAAGACCATATTAGGGTGTCTAGGAGGGGGATAGGCTTTCATATAATTGGCAAGCTCATTTGATTCAGGGATGTGCCCAAAGTCATTTAGCATCTCTATCATCCAAGCGCCATACACAAATGGATCAGATGATGAATCTAGATTCATGATTAACTACAAAAAAAACATTTGTGTGCATCATGCATCAGAATAATTTGTGCATCAAGCATCATGCATCAAAAAATTTTGTATCATGCCTTAGAAACACGTGTAGAATCTCGTGTAGAACCACTAGTGTAATTCTATGTAGAAGCGCATGTAGCAGCTCCTTCCAAAACACTTTTGAAAAAAAATGGCCAACCAACCGACCACCATTGACAAAATGATAGGGCCAGACAAAACTCATGTCCTTTTCATGACACCTTTCAGAAGTACATACTGGTAGAAGACAAAGAAAGCACCATGGACACTTGCATAAACAAAGTAAAGCAAAGGAAAAGGGCAAAGTCACTCACCTCTTGAGAGGTGAGTTCTCCTTCTGAATCTGCTTGTGTGTATGTCCTCTTCCACCTAAGTAGCTATTCTTGGAGTAGTCCCTCGTATGCTTGGTGGCAAAACCTTGAGAGTGAGAGGTAAAGTAAAGAAATGCGAGTTTGGAATGAGAAAACAACGGCCGTGTTTAGGTTTGATGTAGACGGGCACGTGTAAAAGTGCGTGTAAAGGTGTGTGTTAGTTTACCTTGCTACGCATATACACATGTTTTTTAACAATGTACATGCACATATATACCTATTTTACATAGAATATACGTGCATATACATGCGACACATAGATATTTTTCACCCAATTTACAAACAATTTATAGATAGATGTCTGCTAATTATGAAACAAGAAATCACAGACATACTATCAAAAACTATTGATGGATATGTGGTTTTGTGTCAACAGGATGTCATCAATTTCCTTGAATAGTTCTCGTGAAGATGATTCAATGCATCACTGCGATCGTGATGTGCAGTTGGGACAAAGGATCAAGTATATGTGTAATGGATGTCAAGGATGCATTGTCTATGCACGTCGAAGTATGTTGAATCACATCTCCATGTATGGGAAATGGAATCAAATAGGTTTATAGGTGAGTAAAAGCAAACTGATAGTGGCATGTGAAGAATTCCCGTAGACACTCTTGCTTGGAATCATGTTGAAGATGAATGACCCAGCTTTAAAACATAGCCCAATAACTTGAGACTTGAAGTAAGTATAGATGGTGTGAATTCATTTAATTTTAGAAGCATTGCATACAGTGTGTGGCCAGTTGTGCTTATCTTCCACCATCAATGGTAATCAAGAAGGGACATCTTATGTTATCCCTTCTAATTCGAGGGAAACATAAAGTAAAGCACATGGATGTTTGTCTCAAACCATTGATTGATGAGTTGGAGGAACTATGGAGAGGTGTTGTAGTTGATGTTAGTAGGCCTCCCTCCTCTCAATACTTAGACTTGAAAGTGGTGTTGATGTGGAAAATGCATGACTTCCTAGGATACAATGATTACTCTAGTAAGAATTCTAATTAACTATCTACTCTAATACTTTTCATTATTTGAATTATAAACACCTCTTTATTCTAACTTGTTTTATATTTTAACAGATTTGAAAATATTGGATAAACATGCATGTGCCATTTGTGGTTCTTCGTTGGTATAAGAGTATGCCAACAACTTGAGTAAGGCCATATTCGTCGATAATCATTATCAATTTCTCCTGTCAGATCATACTAAATATGTTGCTAGTAAGAGTAAAATTCCTCCACAAATACTTCGTGCAAAGATTGGAAGCTCATTTGGGAGCCTTTAAAAGTGCTTCCTCCAGATGGCATGAATAGGTATGGTAATGTTTTTCAATATTATTTGGTGTAGTCTATGGGATTAAAGATTACATAGAGCAATATTGTTTGGCATCTCTTATGCACGTACTCCATCTTTTTTCAGCTATCATTTTGGACCCATCTCAAGGTCAACTATCTTCTTGATCCCATGCACGTCTTCAAGAATGTAGCATCTGGTATTTGGGAACATGTGATTGGTAAAAGAGACAATGTTAGTGTAAGGGAGGATTTGTGGGTCCCAAGACGAATGCATCAAGCTTGGCCCCACGAGAGGAGGGTGGGTGCATTTATCTTCCGTATGCAGCTTACTAGATTCTATCAAAGCAGGAGGAGAAGCAAGTGAAGCAAGCCATCACTACTTTGCGTAGTCCCACTAGAAGTATAAGATCATTGAAGGGAGCCTTTACAACTACTAAGAAAAGAGGTGTGGAATAACTATGCGGCTTGAAGTCTCAGAATTGGCATAAAATGCTCCAAGTGTTTCCCAAGTGTTGTACATTCAAATTAAATTTTGGGAGACCTCAAATCTATTAATCAACCATAAATGTGCTCTTATATGCACAGTTCATATTACTTTCTAACATCGAGCATTGTGCAAAGAAGACTTTGAAGAAATGTATTTATAAGGTGGGCAAGCTTGTGAGGTGTTTCCCACGCACCACACCCTTCATTATACCTTGGAATTTGATTTGAAAATTCTTCAAAATGCACGTGAGGTTTAACATGCTATTTTTTTTTCAGGTATGTGAGCTCCAAAGCAATAAATCCCACCACGTTGGATGGTGCCCGCATTATGGCAATGGAGGTGGTTTGTTTGGTGGAGGGAACCTTTCCGCGAACCATTCTCACGAGCCAGCTACATCTCATTGTGCATTTGGTGGATGAGCGAGCTACATCTCATTGTGAATTTGGTAGGCGAGATTGCTTTATGCGGCACTGTACATGCACACTAGATGTCCTTCCTAGAGCACTTCATGAAGACTTTAAAAGACTTTGTGAGGCAAAGTGCAAGGCCCGAAGAAATCATGGCCAAGGGTTGGTTGATACAAGAGTCTCTTGTATATATTTCAAAATTTCTTGGTCAAGTGGACAGCTCTTTGCCAGGACTATGGAGCAATGAAGAGGACTTAAGGGTGACCTCTATTATGCCTCGAGGAAAAGGATAGATTAAAGTAGCTGATAAAGCATTTAGTGATAATCTAAATTTCACTTACATCCTTAATAGTGATGTGATGAGTAGATGGGTTACAAGATATAAGGATGCAAAGACAAGAAGGCAAGCAGAAAGAGCTCTCTTTCGGATGTAATATGGCTCTTGTAAGGCATAACATAACCATCTAGTAATACTTCTAAATGATATCCATGCTGATTGGTTGCATGAGGAAATGGGAGAGAGCAAAGAGAGACAAGGGGAACACAAAGAATCGATGATAATAGGAATACACAAGATTACGGTGTCATTAGTCGCTTTGAGGGAGCTAATGGAAAAATAGACGATTATTATGGCATAATCCAAGATATTTTTAGGCTTGAGTCTCGTCGCTTCTTTGTGTATATTTTGAATGTCAAATGGCAAATGAACGTGGTGGAAAAAGGGCATAATACAACAATAAAATGCCATGCAAGTGGCTATGTAACTATTGACTCTACAAAGTTTTGCAAACAAAGAAAGATAGATTAGTATTGCCAACAACAATGTGAGCAAGTATGCATTTTTTTATTAATGTGTTTCCTATACATATATATCTAACCTCATGTCTTGACTTTTGATATGCTAATTGTATGTGTATTTGTATAGGTTATCTATCAACCAATGGTGCATGACTTTCAGCTGGTCCGGTGACAACACCAAGGACCATGGCACTCCCACCGGCGGCACCTTCACCATCACCTTCTGCCCGTGATCACTGATCGATGATCACTGATGATGAAGGAGCAGCACGATCGTCTAACCTTCTACACAATAACGCTGCCCATGTACACGATCAGTCCTTTGATCCCCATTGAATAAAGGGCACCCGATTTGCTTCCTTGCTTCCAACTGGTCTACAACATTTGCATGTTAGACATGCTTGTTTACAGTATTGGAAATAAGACAGTAAAAGTCTAATGCAATATAATTCACAATAACAAGTAGGGCACCCGCACGATGTTGTGGCATATGCAAAGGGAAGACATATAACGTACCCACTTGCTTTCGCGCATCAGGTCCACCCTTTTGGAAATGCTCTTGGATGAATGAACATTGAAATCGATAGAAGATTCAAATCATCTTGAGTTTTATAAAAATCATGCTGAAATGCAAGGAAGTGGGTGCATCCTTTCCGCTCGTTGAGGTTGCAAAATCATCCCTACCCTATAGAAAGAGCGCAATTTCATAGACAAAGGTGTAGCTTTTCTCAAGAGTGACTGTCATACCCGATCTGGTAGAGCTTGGGAAGAAAGGCTTCAAATAACAGGGTGACCTTTTGTCTCATGGCTTCTTTCACGGTTCTTAAAACTTTCATGGTCCTTTTGGCGCACCTGCATGATCCTTCAACACTTGGGACTCTATTCTCTATTATCTATAGTTTATTGGTCATTGTGAAAGCTAGCTAACAATGATCATTTCCCCATTTTACATGACATAGGACATGCGGTGATCACTTCATGTTTGAAGACCACATGTATCGACTATGGATTCTACTTGAAGTGCATTAGCATGACGATAGATTCTCACCACTTTGTGGTCACATTCATGTTCATACAAATGAGAAACCTTTCTAGATTGTTCACACTAATATCGTATAATTGTGAGGATTTGGTCTCATAAAGTTCAATTGTGCTAGCAGTTGGCAATTGTAGATTAAATGTGTCGATGCTACATGAGTGGGAGGTTAATTCTATAGGAGAATTGGTTCATCTTGCTCGTTGGTTTTGGCAATTCATGGTTGGGATTGTTGGAAAAATGGTGTAATGTGTGCAAAATGTGAGCATAGAAGGAGTGTTGATTAAGAGACACAGACCCAATCCTTGCCATTGATATACAAATCGAATCATTGAGCTTCTCCTGAATAGTCTTGAAAGTTGACACGATCTCTATCTGTCAACTTTGCTACCCATCTTTTCTTCTTATCCTTCCAATCGAAGTTGCAAGCAATGAGGTTCTTCTTCCATGAATTTCTTTCAATAGAGAAATCCTCTTTGATGTTCCGTTCCTAGGTTTCTCACCTTGTTGTCCAACATTCTCTCATTCAATTGGTCAATGCTTCCAAGTTCCACCAGCTCTTTCTTACTCCTTTCGAGGTTTCAAGCAAGAATCTCATCCTTGTCTTTCTCAAGTTTCAACAAATTACACTAACTCTAAGGAGGCATTCTAATATAAAAAGTGTGAAGAGTTAATGTTAGGAATAAAAGTCATTCTAATATAAAAAGGATTAAGAGTTAATGTCGGGAATTGAAGGTTAAATGATGCTATCGTCTTTAGCTAGTGGGAATCTGTGTACTTTTTCTTCACCTCTTGCAATTGATTTTGAAGAGCTTTGGACCTTTTCTATTCCAAGCTTGATCCACGAGAATATGCAGATTTCAAGGAGCAACTATTCTTTTGTCGGCAAGCATCTTTTTATACAACAATTTAGCCAAGCTGGCATCTTTGCAACATTATATCATTTGAAAAAATTTATAAAGGATTATTATGTCAAGTCATAGAAATTTTATGCATATTTGGGGGGGGAGAGAGAGAGAGAGAGCAATTCATGATGCTATACACGTATCCTCATTAGCATACTACAAGCACCACGTGGTCTAGATCTTCACTAATTAACATTGGTGAATCTTCAAATTGCTAGCTGGATTACATATATAATATACTCTACAAAGATAGAGTGTGACGTGCAAAAAGAATCTACGATAAACACATCCAGTTGTCAATCAGCCAAGTGACGTGCAAGTGCCCCATTATCTTGCATGGCAGCTTCAGTAAGCCTTTCAGGCCATAGGTGGGCGACAAACCCGATGCATGAGCAGCAACAACAACTGCAGTCTGCCACCTTATTAAGCTTCTCTCCAATGTAACCGTGATGGCACCATGGTAACATCACTGATAACCTGTAAGAAAAGAATACGATATCTCGTATGCAAGAGAGAAAATATGACAATATGGAAAACTGAAAATTTATTACTGAAAGTTGATACAATGATGGCGTTGCCTCCTAGCCGTGCGCTTCTACGAAGAAGCTTCGATGGCATGCTGGAAATAGTAAAGGATGGAGGCTACATGCTCTGAAAATTGGGTTGTTATAGCTATGGTGAATATGGACCTCACGGTCTCACTCATATATAGCCACCAGAATGTGGTGAGCTAAATCCGATCGAGGACATAGACCAAGATGGCCCAACGTGGCTTCCTATGGGTGAATCACTTACTTGGACACCGACTAGCCGATAGAATGGTGGCATAGGTTAGAGTAACTAAACCATGATCTCAGTTCCGCCCATAGCCATCGGAGATGTCTAGGGCCCCACAACGCAAGAGTGGGCTGAGCTTGGGAATATGCTCCAACTATCCTCAATGCGGTCAGCCATGGGATGCCTTCTTGCACTTACATGTAGCCTAGTTGGCAGTGTACCAAGCCTATCTATATCCATCCAGCCACCATCAGGCCACACATGGCCCCCATCTGGTGTCTAAACTAGTACCTAGTTGTACCTAGCTATTCAAGTGCCTTCTCCTCATATGGGAGGCTCATATGTAGAGTTAGCTAGTTCCCATATAGTTACATGAGCATGGAACATTGATATCTAAACCCCCCTCAACTTGGGGGAGTCACTTAGAAAATGTTAATGTACCATGTGAGTTCAATGAAAGGGGTTTATTAATTTGAAATTTCATAAAAAATTAACAGATTTACATTCATAGGATGGGTTTTTTTAATTAATTTTGAAAAAAAATGAAAACTTTTGAAGAAAAGAGGGCATTATAAACTTGCTAAATAGGAACTTTTTAAAATACATCTTGAATACACGTGATACATAGGGTTTTTAGTCGTGACCCCGCTGGTGAACTACTTTTTTGGCCCAATGCCGAGTCAATAAAGATACCTCTCCAGCAAGTCTCTCCCAAGAGCCTTCGTGAAGATGTCTGTAGCATTCTCTGCAGTCGAACAATACACTTCTCCATCCATGATGAGTTTGCACACAAAGTGATACTGAATCTCAATATGCTTAGTGAGCGTGGAACATTGGGTTCTTTGCAATTGCCATGCAACTCCAATTATCACACAACAACTGTGTAGGCTTGCTCTGCAGTGTGCCAATGTCACCTAAAGTCCTCCTTAACCAAACAGCCTCATAAGAAGCAAAGCAAGGTCATTTGTACTTGACCTCAGTAGAAGAAAGAGAAACCATTGATTGCTTCTTGCTGACCTGTGAGACAACTCTAGATCTAAGAAACAGTACATGTCACTGATCTCCTGCTATCCACATCTCCTATCTAAACTGAATCACAAATTTTGGTCAAGGTATTTCCCTTGGTATAGATGATGCCATACTATAATGTGCTTGGAATGTTATGTCATCCCTTGCATCTTTTCCCTCCAATGGTTCTCCCATGCCTTGTTGGAGAACCTACTCAATACACTAGTTACATAAGTGATGTTAGACCGTGTGTTGCACAAGTAAATCAAACTCCCCACAAGCCTTTTGTACATTGCTTTGTCCACCCACCAATGGTGATGAATCCTCCGTTGATAGCTTCATGCCAACCTCCATAGGGGTACCCACCCTTGATTCGCACTTAGCCATGCCAAATGCCTTCAATATCCCTCCAGCATACTACTATCGTGAGATGATCTAATCTGGCTCTTGCCAAATCTCAAATCCCAAACATACATGCATACATCTGAAGTTTGTCATTTCAAACTCTCCCCTTAGCATTTGCTTTGTATGCAAGATCTTTTCTTCATGGTTCCTTGTCATGACAGGATAATCCACATAAAGGACCACAATCATACACATGCCTTCTTATTTGTAGATATACAGATTAGCATTAGATGGGCTCCTCTTGAACCGTTTCTCAAAAAGTATGCATCAATCTGTTGGTACCATACACATGGGGCCTGTTTCAGCCCATAAGTGCCTCCTTCAGTTTGTTGACTTTACCTTTTGAATTGAGGATCACAAAACCTGGTGGGTGATTCACGTATACCTCCTCCTTTGAGATCTCTATTCAAAAAGGTGGATTTTACATCCATCTCAAACACGGGACATCCTTCTTGTGTTGCTAAGGCCAAAACACTAGGAATTGTGGATGGGCAAGCTATGGGTGCAAAAGTGTCTGATAATCAAAGCCGTGCACTTGTGCAAAGCCTTTTTCCACAAGATATGCCTTATACTTATTGAATGTGTTGTCAGACTTGTACTTGGTCTTATACACCCACTTTGATGCCAATTACCTTGCATTTTTGTGGCCGATCCACAAGGTCCCAAGTGTTGTAATTTTTTCATTATGGGGCCATACTCCAATTGCATGGCCTCCATCCAATTATCATCACCTTGTGCCTCTTCAATACATTTGAGCTCTTCGGAACAGATCACCTCAAGTGTTCTTACACACTACATCGCTCCTCTAATCTCTTTGACTGGTGGTGTTTGGATGGTGTCTCCTTAATGGCTGAGGATTCTCTGCAGTCCAAAAGCTGCTTCACCTACTTCGAGAATGGCCGTTGCTGTTGTGGTTCAACAGGCTCATCTTATTTGTCTTTCTCTTCTTCAATCCACCGAAGCATTGTTGGGATCTACTGCTGGTGGTGGCTATGCTGCATGGATATCTTGATCCTAGGTGTCTGGGAAGGTAGCCTCCTCCTCCATTTGATGCAGCTATTCTGAGCAGACCACATCATGGTTGACCAATACCTTCTTGGTCACGGGAATAAAGTGGTAAACCCTTGCTTACTCCTTGTACCCCAAGAAAATACATTTCTTACTCTTCAAATCCCACTCGGTTTTGTTGGCACCAGGAACATGCAGAAAATAACCAGTTCCAAAAAATCTGAAATGTGTTGTTGAAGGTTTCTTACCAGATAAGGCTCAGTGCATTGGAGTAATCCCCTTCACAGTCTTTGTAAAGCTGAAATTCATAATGTATATTGATGTGGCACACACTTCAACCCAGAAATTGTTGGCAACCCTTTCCCTTTGGCAATAACTTTTGAATTCACCTAATGTGAACTCATCTTCTCTATCTGACCTTAACATCTTGAGCTTCTTTTTTTATTCCTTCTCAACCATCACATGCCATTCCTTGAATTTTCCAAGAGCGCGATGCTCGAACTTTGGGAAGTATATCCATATCCTCCTATTGTTGTCGTTTATTAATGTCATGAAGTAGTAGGAGCCACCCAACGCTTCCATCTCCATCTTCCCGCAGAGATCCTTATGAATGAGCTCTAGAGGAGCCTTTGCCCTGCTAGGATCTTTAGGAAATAGTTGCCGATGTTGCTTGCCCATCACACAAGCTTCACTTGCATCTGGGAAATCTGTAATTTCTAGCAAATTGACAATCATTTTGCTTTTGTGCATTTTTTTAAAAGAAGCAAGGTCATGCCACAACTTTGTATTGCTCACATTGGCTTGAGCACTAAAAGTTGAGAGCTCATAGATATTGTTGCACCGAGTTCCTTTGCCCACGACCTTCCCCCTAATGGTCCATGATCTCTGCACTGTTCTTATCGAAGTGAACTTTGAGGTTCTGATCCGTAATTGTAGCAATGGACAACAAGTTCCTCTTGATGTCTGACACATAAAGAACATCAAACAACTGCTTTACCACTCCATTTGACTTGAGAGCTATCGTAACTTTTCCTTTCGTTCTGCACTTAGCATCATTGTCGACTCCTATTAGGATGACATTCTCTACCAGATGTAGAAAGGTATACGACTGGTCATGTGGGATGATGCACCACTGTCAATAATGCAAGAGTCATCTGCATGAATGTGAACCAACTTCGTGCAAATCTCTTGAATTGCTACGAATAGTTTTATCAAACTTCCTACACACTGTTGTTGGACTCTTTCTTCCTTGCTTGACAAAGTGAAGACTTGGTCAACTGACCGGCCTTATATACAACATAAGTTTTAGGGTCTCATCCAACCCTAATCTTCCTACTAACTTAATCCTACTCAAATAAACCAAAATAGGTCTAAATTGAGTTGTGAGAGTTCCTATCTCTTCGTCCTGATCTAGGAATATGAAACAAGCTTGAGTTTCCCTTTTCTAATACCTACATTGCTTGCTAAACATATTACAATGAATGATTATGAGGCCCTTTTTGAAGGACTTCTTTTTAAGCCTTTATGTACCTTTAATGGAGGGGTGCACAAGGGTAGGCATGGGAAGTTTTTTCTTGTAGACGTCGCACAAGTTCTATTTTAAAGGTCAATGTCATGGTGCATTCAATTAATCATTTGTAAAAACTGTTTAGATTTAACCAATGATTGAGTAATTGTTTCACAATGGTGTGTTTGTATAATTAAAAAAGAACTATTAATGATACCTTGAAAATTCAATCGAAAAAATCCATATCTTAAATTTAAAGACATGCTTGACATGGGCACAAGGCGTACAAAATTACACGAATATATTTGGAATGTTCTTTCATTGAAGGCCCACAATCAAAATTAGTGACACTTTACACTACGTTCACCAAAACCTTAGGAAATATGTGTTGCAACCCATATTTTTCCACAACAAACTCGTCACTGTCCATTATTTGATTTTTTGATCTGCACATGATGCTCGCTTCTTGTTTCTATTTGAATTGTGGATGGCTTGACCTAATTGTGATTTCTCTCGTGCATTGGAAGAACCAATAATTCCACCATAGAGCCATTCAAACATTTCTCTTAGTGCATTGCTTCTAGCCACACCACCCCCATGACGCATGCTTTTAAAATATGCACCTCTTGCTCTATAATGCGACTTCTTCATACCTTATGAAAACCACGAACCTTGCATAAAAGTTGTAAGTGAAGTGCAAAACATGCTTCTTTTTCTTCGACTAGCTTTGTTTGCAAATTTAGTACTTCACACTTGAGCTTTCCATATATATCTTGCATCACAGGTAAGTTCATCCTTGAAAAATGGGATGGAGTATCATGGGAACCAATTCTATTACAATAACCACGAAAACCCTGGTTTCCATCTCCAACATACTTAAGAAAACTACATAAAGAATGAAATGGGGGAGGTGCACTTGTGCTAGGGTCCAATGGATATATTGCACCAATAGCCCATAGGTCAATGTGCTTGCATCTCGCTTGTCACACGGCTACTCCAATGTCTCTTTAACAACACTCTTGTTGCCATTGCATCGATGAGTAGTAGCATACTTGGGTGCAAGATCAAGGTGTAGGCTACACGTTGGCCTCTTATTACTGATATCTTGTAATGGAGCTATAGTATATATTAGATCGGGCAACAGTAGTCCTAATACCCTTACACATGTATGGCATTTTGCATGAGATTGATTGCCATATGTTTTTGTTTCATGCATCTTGGGCTACTAGTCATCTCATTGACAGTAGTAGTCCTCGTCTGTGATCGTAGATGTCTTGAGTAGTGGGAGCCTATTGGGTTTTTTGTCCTACGACAGGTGTGGAAAAAAACTTATCCTTTTGGTTGCTACTTCTCTTAAGCTTGCATTTGGGCTTTGTTTGAACTTTGATGTGGTAAACTTTTGAGCATTGTGTCCTAATTTGGGCAAGATATGTTCTGAAGGATATCACATTGTTGTGCTGTTGTGTAGCTTGTTGTCGGTTGATTCTATTGTTGCATGGGTGCACTTTTTCTATAATCTTTATTTATAACAGCTGCAAGTTAAGAAGTGATTGCAAGAGATGCTGAAGCTTACACGAGTGTAAGTCTTCACTCTTTGCTTTTTGCTTTATGAAAGTTAAGATTCAAGAATTTAATTTTTCTTTATGAAAGTTAAGATTCAAGAAGAGTGTAATTCAGTAAATAAATGGATGTGATTCGCAAATGTGTTATTTTTTTTACAAGATTATATATAGACATTGACAATAACAATAAAAGAGATATGGTTCAGGATTTAGGGTTTAACCTTTCAATTGTTCTTGACTATGTGGCATGTATTGAAAGTTTTGCTTGAATGAGATTAGAGATTGTTAAGAAAATCTTGTTCATTTAGCTAACTTACTCTATCATGATAATTAGCCATTCATAAGTTGACGATAATCAACATGGATCAACATCCTGATGCTGCTGCAGAATAACATAATCTCAATTTGGCAATGGCTATGGCTCTATTTCTAGACCATGATTGTCCCTAGCTATAGGTATTGCAGCTTGCACTAGCGCCCCCTTCATATAGCCTGCACTAATGCTCTCAATGCTTCATAAAAAAAAAACATCTGATGAATAGGAGGTGGCTGTGGGTATTGTATTTGTGGTTGACTCTGATATGGAAATGGTGATTGTGGTAGTATATATTGTTGTTGAGGTGGACTCGGCCTCATGTATTGTCTCACATTTGGATCCACAAAAAATGATGTACTTGGCCCATCAATCAGTGGGTTTATCATTGGATGTGTTGGGGTAAATGTAGGACCCAATGTTATCAGGTTAAACCTCGGTGTTAGCCCTTGATATGCCATTGTTGTGGTTGGGGGTCTTAGAATTTGAGGTCCACCTTGGAATGATGGTCTTGGTCTAATTGGTAGTAGTGGGAACCTTAGGGAAAATCCCTCGGGTTGTTGCTTCTCTTGGTATTGATGGTAGGCTCCTTGAGGTTCGGATGGTCCAACTTCCGAATCAAACCAATAGCTAGTTCCTCACTCGACGTGCAGATTTTGAGACCGTAAATTAGTTTCAGAGGGTGGTGTCATCACCCTTGTGGTAGTTTCTGTAACAACAGGTGGTCTTGAGGTCACTGGGTTTGTACGAGCAAATGGACTGACGTTTTTTGTATTTTCTTGAAACAATGGAGCTCGTGGGTTGAACCTTCCAAAGAATTTGGTTATTCCTTCGTGAATTCTAGTGGAAGCTGACTACATTGGGAACTGAGTCCCTGAGTCTAGAGCTATGGATAATTGCGTGTCATTTCGGTTTTGTGTGTTGCTCTCCATGCTCAATGTCTCATCTATGCTTGAGTTATTCTCAAAGAATGGCCCTAGTATAGAAGATGTACTATTCAAAGAAGACTCTTCCCTTAGAGTTTCTACACTTTGGGCCAAGATGGCCTCTAGGTTGACGTTTAATGCACTGTCTTCTGGGGCAACTCTAGATCCTAGTATTCTTTTGGATTTGAGGTGCATGTAGGATTTTGAGGTTCTAGATTTTTTCAACTTGTTGTCAGTCTACTGGCTCATGTTGTGTCACTCAAGCAAAAAGTCAGCTTAGGATTAACTCAGTGATGCCAAATTAAACTAATCTATCGTGGTGTCAGATTGACCTTATATACCTTATATAATAACAACTAGATTCCTTGGCTCTATAAGTGATGATTCCACACTGTTATCTATGACTACACTTGGCAATATTCTAGATCATGCTCAGATGACAATTATTAATTCAGTGCGTTGAATCAAATTAATCCAACATCTCAAAATTCTCGTTGTTTGGGAACTCAGTATGGAAGGTAGAATCAAAAGATTAACTTTTGAGTGCCAAGACCTGATATTTTCATAATGTTTCTGGTTTAAATTAATTTTGCGGTGTTGGGTTATTAATCTAGCATGGCATCTTAGCAAGGAATGTTAAATGCAAAATTACTTGGGACTGACCTCGGGCTATTTTCCTTTGTAACAATTCAGATTTTTCAGCATAAAAAGAGGACTTCCTACCATATTCTAGGAACTATCATCCTAGATTAATTAAAAGAATTTTATTATGCATGGAGATGTGGATGTTTGCATGTAGATGTAGATGTATGATTGTGAGTGTGAATGTGGAGGTGGATGTATGCATGGAGATGTGGATGTATGCATGTAGAAGTAGATGTATAGATGAGGATGTAAATGGAGATGTGGATGGATGCATGTAGATGTAGATGTATAGATGTAGATGTGAATGGAGATGTGGATGTATGCATGTAGATGTAGATGTATAGATGTAGATGTATAGATGTAGATGTGGATGTGGAGGTGGATGGATGCATGTAGATGTAGATGTATAGATGTAGATGTGAATGGATAGATCAAATGCAAGGAATAATGGAGCGCACTGGGTTATTAACTTAACGGTGCTAGATTATAGATAAAGGATAAGCTAGTTTTGACCTTGGATTTTTTATGTGCACACAATTAGCTGCCTAAATTGGCCTTCTAGAATAAGAGATTAATTCAGTGTGCTGGGTTGTTTTGGGGTTGGTGATGTGATAGTTGGCATGTTTACTAATGTCAAGTAGTAGGTGATAGTTGGCAAAGAGCTGTTGTGATTAATTCTACGTTGGTAATCCAGCAGCATTGGGTTAAGCTTAACCCAACGGCATGGAACTGTCAACACTGAGATGGTGAATTTTAGTATTAAAAAAAGATTTTCTTCTTTCTGTGTGATTGTACAGTGTAGTATGGGTGCTATACTAATTATTTGAAGCAGAAAAATAATTAAAAACAACTTTTTTGGTACGAATTGACAACCTTGCTTTTTGACCTTACTTGTTACTTCATGGGTCGAATCCAACCCAAAAGTTGACTATGATAGGTCATTTTTTATGAGAAGACATTGATAAACAACTATTTTAACTTTTCATAAAGAAAACAACAACAAGATCATGTGTTTTGACTAATGTCCAGCCCTCTGGCCACTTTCTTGAACTAGCACCTATTCCAACTAGATCTACTAATTATGCAAGGGTAATACGAGGAAATGAAAACATGAATGACAAGCTTGAATGGCCGTACCTTCCCCAACAACAGTGCCAAAGCTGTTAAGTTCAATCGGGGAACTAACATGTCATGGGGATCATCCAAACAAGCCACTATGGAGAGCTCAACCTCCACCAGTACTTGTGAGAGCCATCATTCGGATGATCTTGCAATGTTGTCACTCCATCATCCTTGAATTCTTCTCTTGTGCATTCTACTCAAGGGGGAGGGGGAAAAAGAGTAGAGAAAGGAAATTGCGAGTGTGGTGAAAGGGAAAACGTAATCATAGCAATGCAATAAGGTAGTAAGAGGGAAGTAGAAACAATGGAAAAACCACACAAGTGAAGGAAGCTCCATGTCTTTATTCCTCAAACTTTACATGGAAGAATGAAGACCAAAGTCAAATGACTTGGCTTTTATACATACATCTTTTGAAGGGAGGGTCAATCCTAATCCTTTGAGTCCTCTCTTCTAGCCTTCTATTCTTTCCCTTCCTTGGCTTATAGAATATTTCTTTAAATAACATCAATTTGAAGACTAAAATAATGAAAGATATACAAAGGTATTTGGAGGATGTTACGGTGCATAACAAACCTGCTTATAGATCCATCAGTATTGTGCTTTATGTGGTAAACTCACTTGTATCCAGTATCCTTCTTATCATGAGGCAATGGTTCTAGCTCCCAAGGGTGGTTTGCATCCAAAGCTGCCATTTTCTCATTCATGAATGCATTCAATTTCTCTTTCCTACTGCATCCTCAAAGCATGTAGGCTCAAATTCATGTATCATCTTTGTCATATATGCATAGTGATGGGTCGTATATCCATCATATTTGAGCCTATTGCATGGTATTTTACTCGTGTGGATCTTTGTAACACAAGAGTGTCTTTGAAGCATCCATGCTTCTCCTTGCACTAGGTGTAACAACCCTTGGTATCCCCAACTCCTCATCAAGGCTCCGTTTTGTGCCATTTGATTCACCACTCCACCTGTGATTGTGCTGGAGAAACATAAAAAAATATGGGTTGATCCACCTTTTCTTTCTCTTTTTGTGATACATGTGTACCACTTTCTGCTCCTGATTGCAACTTCTCTGTCCATGGAGAAATGTTAAACCCACTCTAGTCTACTCGAGACTTGTGACTTCTACTTTACATCTTGTACAACACTGCCATTTCTTACATCTACATCTTCTGTCGTTTCCATGGGAGAATACTAGCTACTCATCTCATCAAACAAAACATTTCTACTCACCCTCATCTATCGAGTGGTATGATTACAACATCTGTATCCTTTCTATTGTAGAGAGTAACCAATAATGATGCACTTTTCTACTTTAGGTTCCAGCTTAGTAGTCTCATTTGGAATGTGCACTTTTCTAATGCATCCAAAAACCTTTAGAAGTGAAAGATTTGGCTTTCTTCTTGTAAACTCCATGCACTACTAGAGTGGAATTTTTGTTCATGATATACACCATAGTTGGTACTGGTTCAACCCAATAGTAGTTTGACATACTTTTATCATTCATTCAAAGCATGAGCAACTTTTGCAATATGTTTTTTTCCTCTCTATAGCCCCATTTTGCTGAGGGGTATGTCTACATAAATATTTTCTATGAATTTGCTAATTTTGTAGGTATTCACAAAATTCATCAGAGAAATAATCTCCCCCTCCATTAACTTAGGAATTTGATATGCATCCCTTTTTCTTTTCCATCATTGCTCTAAATTTCTTAATGTGGCTGAACACTTCACTTTTCTATTTCATAATCTATACGCACATCGTCCTTGTGTGGTCATCAGTAAAGTTGACATAATAATTATAGACTCCAATAGATGTTGTCGTTGTAGTCCACAAATCACTCTATATTACCCCCATGGGTCTCTTACTTACTTTTGCATTATGTGGAAATGCATGGCTTGCATGTTTACCCAATTGACATGCCTCACATACCTTGTGCATATTATCCACCTTAAACTTTGGCAACCTGACAATAATTTTCTAGAAGAGCACTTTCTTTCAGTAAATGTTGACATCGCCTATGTGCTTATGCCAAATATCAATATCTCCAATAGCCTCTTTTCCATGTGCAAACATTACAACATTCATTTATGGTATCCCTACATCTAGAGTAAACATCTAGCCATTTCTATTTCCTTTTGCAACTAAACAACAATCATTCTTCATGTCTTCCACAAAGCATCCATGAGAATTAAATCTCACTTGCATTCCCTGCTCAAACATTTGTCTCGTATAGAAACAAGATTCTTAGTTCTATTTGGGATGTGAAGCACATATCTCAAGTATTTCCCTTATCCATCCTGCATAGACATCCTGCATAGACAGTGGCACCTTGCTAATGTGCACAATAGGGTGGGCATTATCATCCCTTGTTTCAACATAACCTGGTCTCTCTAGGTTTTTCATTTCTCCAAACCACTCATCATGGCTAGTCATGTGGTTTGAAGCTCCTGAGTTGACATACCAAACATCATTTGAATAACTAGCTTCTCCTATCATAAGTAAACTAAGCATATGCCGCATAACAAACAATTGTTCATTTCTCTCATGATTGATGACGCATAGTTGCATTGCTGCAACTTCTCATTTTCAGATCATTCTGCCTTTTATGAAAGTCCTTCTTCACATCGCTTGTTTTTCCACAATAGTAACATTCAATATGGTTGTTTGCATCATTGTTCCTTTGCACTCTGCCATGGCCTCTCTGGCTCTCCCCTTGCCTCTAGAGTTACCACGACCACCTCCATAATTATGCTCATCTTGCTGCTTCTGATTTCTAGAGGTGGCTGTCCCCATGAATACCCACCTCTGCCTCTACCAAAATTTGAATAGAAATCAGACATTTTAATTTCCACTTAAAGGGCTAGTTCCATTTCTCTGCTCTTCACTTATCAAAAGAGCAACCAACACTTGAAAATCAAGAAATGTCCTCCGAACTCCAATAGATGTCCAAAATTGATGATACTCCTTACCGACACTATTCAAGGTCACAGACATTAAGCCATCATCTTCGATTGGTGCACCAATAGAAGCAAGTGAATCAATAAGCTTCTTTAACTTTATGGATTAGTCAATGAACCTCATATTTCCCCTCTGCACATTATGCAACTCTTGCTTGAGGTGCATTTTCTGTGCCTTTGCATATGTGCTATATAGTTTGGACAGTGTGTCCCATGCCTCATTTGGCATCTCTGCATCCTAACTGTGCATAATCATAGCATCACAGATGTTTATAGAAATCCATCACATATCTTTTCTAGCTCTCTCATGCTAGGTCTTATGTGCTTGCACTTATGCTACAGTAGGGGCATCTAGAGGAATAGTTCTTGTTCATATCTTGTAATGAAATCCCAATAGCCGTTACCCATCAAGAAGTTGCAAATTTTGAACTTCCATGTAAGGTAATTGTTTTTTTCTACTTCTCACTCACAATCTACGTGAGACTATCAAAGTCCATCTCAATCAACTACAACCAACAATCTAAAATTGTAAAAATAGAGATTCTTCCTCGCAAGAGAAAGTTTTTTGCAAACTCAAACTTTCGTCACACAGACGACCAAAAACACAGGTCTGAAACTGGTGCTTGAAACTAGCAACCACACAGTCAAGTGATGTTTATGCATAGATGGGAATTCACCATTGCTCTATGCTTCTCAATGGCTTTGCATCAAAGGCCTAGACCCAAAACTGTAGGTCTGTTTCTCCCAAAACAATTTTTCCTCGACCAAAAATGACCACTCCTTCTGCCTCCTAAAAACTTGCGATGTAAAAAAGGGCCCAAAATGTCTCAGAAACTTAGGTAATGCTCTCGATCTCTCTGTCAAAGGTTTACCAATAGGCAGCAGCGTAGCTTGCACTTACAACCGTGTACCTTGTTGCTCCCAAAAGTTTGAATGGAAAAGAGGCAAACCTCCTCTTACCAAGATGACATAGGCTCTACCTTGCTTCTTGAACTCCTCGCCATAAACCAAGCACTGATACCATGAAAAGAAAGTGGGAGAGAGGTAGGAGTCTTTCTTGCAACTATCTTCATCACAACAACACAAGGGAGAAGATGCAAGAGGTGGAGGTTGAAGCTTTCTTCTTTTTACTTGCAAAATCCACACATCAACTATACATAAAAGAGGGGTATACCATGGGGCACCAACTCCTTTTAGTAAGAATACCTATCAAAATCTTGAGTATGTGATGAATTTAGCAATATGATATGAGTAAAAATTCGTGGAATCAACATGCTTGTGTTCTACCTAAAAGAGCTTCAAGTATGTCTTTACACCTTGAAATTTGGACAACATATGAAAAAGTTATAGGATCTTAAAGGGAGGTTGGTTTTCATATTTTAGTGTACTTTGGTTTTACCCCTCTCATACAAATGACCCCCCCCCACTTGGGTCTCACATGTGGAAGGGGGGACATGTGATTTTTGTATTTTTCCCTTTCATATTTATAATTTTTAGAAGTAACAAATGCATATATTTTATGGACCTTGTCCCCACATACCTAATTTTTTAATGAGGGTAGTAACATTATATATATTGATTTGATGCCCCACAGGGGTATATCCAATATATCTAACTATATAGTACATGGTCCATAGTTTGAACCTAAACCATACGTACGTAGCAGCCTAACTATGCCACAACTACCACACATAAAAGTAGATTTCATACAACTGTTATTTGGTAGCGATGTAACATCTGCAACCAACTATGCCGGTGACATAAATGACAATCACCCAGGCATCACATGTGAGGTTGAGCTTGATATCTCAATATCATGCACACATCAAAGGCTTGCTACTAGGCTCAATGATGCTCGTAACCTACGTCTCCCAACAACCTAGTACCAAGCCTACATAGGCTTGGCATTTGGCTAGGGTATCCCTTTTCCCCCCACAAAAGGGGTATTTCACTTGTGGATGCTTACCTTACTCAAATTTAACCTTCTTTTTTTGTCTCATTCATCACGAGGAGGAATAATATTAATGTGATTTTTGGCCTATTTGCTTATATGCATGAATTACTACATTTATTTGCTATATTATTTGGTACTCCTCTAACAAGTAAAAGTAAAAACTAATCTTCAATCTCTTTAAATCTAACCATTAGATTTGGGGTTTGATAATTGAACCAGACACCGTTATGTGTCTACTAAACTTCCACTAAATTGGATTCGATTAGTTTCTACAAATACTAAAAAAATGTGGTGTGCTACTAAAATGTATCTATTTAAGTACTTTATTTATTAAATATAATTAATTTTAATTCTATAAATATTCAAATAATTACCAATATATCAATTTAAGTTCCACATAATTGTTGTATACCTCCTACAAAGTTTCAATATCATTTCAATTAAATTAGGTGAGAAATTGTGCATTTAATATGATACTATCTGTTTGTGAAAAAGGTGTGATTGCCCTATGACCATGACGTGCACCACAAATATAATTTTTTATGCGTGCATCAAATTTTTGATCTGACAACACCATTGTGTGCAGAATAGCATGTGTGATGTCATGCATGAAGACTTCAAAGAGTATATCCATAGGGAAGTAGGTCAAATTTTGACTTTTGTGTTCCTAAATGCTTATTTTCCACCTCACAATTGGGGAGTGAACATGAAGTGGACACCTGTAGCTTGCTACCACCCACAATGCATGAATATCCCAACTTGCATGATTGTGCAGGTATACAAAACTTTCTACTTGACCATTCAGCCATTCATATCATGTGAAGCTTTCCTAAAGGATAGATTTGACTTACTAACTTATTCTTGTTTAACATTGTATGTGTTACCACTAGCTTTGTGATGGTGCAATACTAAAGATGTTAGGAATGCTATCAAACAAGCTTTGCAAATTTGTAGGTTTGTTTTTGTAAGGAGTGTTTGAAACCCTATGCGGCTTATATATGAACTTCAAGTTTATTTGTGTATTGTCTACATGTAGGTGGATATAATCAAAAGAGACAAAGAATTAATCTATTTAAGAAATGAGAATCTAAGCTATGGAAGTTGCATTGTGATTGAGAATTCTGATTGAGAAGGAATTTCCAACTAGTACCATGCACAACAAGGCAAAGGGCATGTATATGTGCGACTATATGCACGGCTATATGCTTTCTATTATGTTTGAAAAAGTGATGGGTGCATGTGTACGTGTGGCTATATGCATGGGTAGAGTCACGGGGCTATATTTTTGCATATCTGGCAGGCAAACACACTTATAGCAGGCTGATACACGGGCATATGAATGTGTTTTAAAATCTATTAAAAAAAGAAAGCGTAGCATACTATATGGTTTCAGAGGTCCACTTCTACAATATGAATTGGAGTATTTTAACCACACATCATGCTATGCTTATTTTTTTTCTAAATTAAAAAGCACAAAATTTGATGTGTTGCAAGTAGATGATTCCAAATTAGTGAAACAATACAAGTTATGAACAGTATACATCTCAAAGCTAACATGTATGAAAAATTAGAGGAAGGATTGAATGCGAAAAGGAGAAGGGGAAGACATATTAATCGATGCCCAAAAATGAATAATGCATACAATATATGGTCTTGCCAAATGTGGTTTCCATATACAAAAATGTGCCACATCCATATCACGGACGTGGCTCCTAAGTAGCACTATCCTCCTTGTCACCTCCTCTCCCTTGCTCCTCATTGCCTTGTGCCTATACACAATGGACACCATGAACCAATACAAATAGAATGGATAAAATTTACAACATTGGGTTTTCTCAAGTACTTTCACATACATGCTCCATGGGTGCTCCCATAGCTCAAGTATACTTCCCCTCATCATAAAAGTGCTGCCAAGTATCTCATCTACTATGTCCACAACGATACTGAGTCCCAAAAATAGTAGGTTACCTTCACATGGTTTCAAGCTACAAGATAAAACAATTTGCATAGGGATTTGAACAAAAGAACAACCTCCTATTTAAATGCAAAAAATAATAGTACATTCAAATCAATATTTACAAATTTAGCATTCCATGATGCAAGACCTCGTGATCTAAAATGCGAGGATCCATACCACTCCATCTAGATCCATCATGCCTCAGTGTGTTGGTTGACTTTTTTTTTTTGCCTTGCCTCCCTCAATGCTTGTTTCCACTCTTTTGCATAAATAGGATGTGGCCTACCCTTTTCCTTTTACCTTCGCTCTCTCCACAAAAGCTCATCCCTTGTATTTATTATAACGCACCGTACTTTCATAATCGCGGACAAAATTGTAACAATACAATAATCACAAATTGAACAAGAAGGGAGATATGAATTAGAATCAAATCGATGAGATTTTACAAGAATTTCGGAGAAGAAGCACTCTGTGAAGGAGCTCTTACCACCCGTCCACCCCCGAGCTATCTCACTCTCATTCTCACTCGCATGAAGATGATCAAATCCCACTCTCTCTCACTCACACTCTCACTCTCTCACTCTCAGAAATCTTGATCTTGTCTTCTCCTTTGCGCTGTATCGATTTGCGTGCCTTGTCTTCAACAAAGAATGCCTCCTCTTCTTTTATAGCCTTTCTAGACTCCAAAAAATGGCCGAAAGCCAAAATCGGCCAAAAGCAAGCTTTTCTTGAAAAGCGTGCACTGTTGCCATCTTTAGTGTGCAGCGGGCTTTTCTTGGAAAGCGTGCACTTTTGCTAGCAAACGCATACAAAATCTCGACACTTTTTAAAAAAATAAAATAAAATTTATAAGCATAGAAAATAGCCCTATTCGAAGCATCGTCGTGCTTGCCTCGTAGATCCGATAGACGAGCTCGATAGCTCATCACGAAGATCGAACCCTCTTCTTTCCCTTTGCATTTGAGCTTTCATGGCTATCTCTTCCATCTAGACCTCCGTCTAATACCTGCAACTCTTGACACGGAAATCTAGATGACCTTTTAGCTCAAAACCACTATGTTAGCAACTTCAAATCTCCATACAGGCATGAAAACGAATGAACCACAAAATTTTCACTAGGACAAAGTTTTTATACTCACAAAAAAATCTAAAACTCTCTCATGCAAAGTTTCTTCAAATTATTCCTCTAACCTACTCAAATTCAAGCCGCAAAATCATGCCGACGCAATAATGGACAAAAACCAAAATTTTTCGATCAACACAACTTTCTCAAAACCTTTAAAACATCAAAACCATGCATTTTGAACACTAACTGCGATATATATATTTCAAAATATTACATATACAAAATTGGAGCGTCACATCTACCCCCTCTTCAGGAACTCTGTCCCCTCAGAGTTTGAAGGAAGGAATCTCAGTAAGTAAAGCATCTAAGTCTACCCATGAAGCATCTTCAACAGGATAGGCATCCCACTTAACCAAAACTTCTTCTATTGTTCTATTCCTAAGATGCTTCATGTTCCTATCCAAAATATATTGAGGTTCAACTTTCAAAGTCCCATCCTCCATGATCCTAGACTTGTCCTGCAAAATATGAGATGGGTTGGCAACATAAGATTTCAATAAACAGATATGGAAAACATGATGCACTTCTCAAGTTGATATGCAAGCATTCCCACCCTCTTTAAGATTTTGAAATTTCCTGCAAAACGAGGTGAGAGTCTTCTATGCTTCCCAAGGATCAAATTACTGCGTTTAGGTATCACTTTCAAAAATACCATTTCCCCAATCTAAAATTCACGGAAAGAACGCTTCTTATCATAATAATGCTTTTGTCTGTCTTGTGCTCTTTGAATACTCTTCCGAATCAGTTTCACTTCCTCATCCATCCTCTCAAGCATTTGTCTAGACACTTCGACTCTATTTTGAGGATCCGCAAAATTCACTGGGGTGTGACAATTTTGACCATACATGGCTTCAAATGGAGTCATTTGAATGGAACTATGCCATGAACTATTGTAAGCACACTCAGCTAAGGATAGGAATTCAGTCCAGTTTGTTTGCTTCTCATTAACATACATTCGAAGCATATCCTCAAGTACGTGATTAACCCTTTCGGTTTCCCCATCTGTTTGTGGGTGAAAAGCTGTACTCATCTTAAGCTCTGTCCCAATTGCTTTGAATGTGGCCTTCCAAAAATTAGAAGTAAACTTGGAATCCCTATCAGATACAATACTTTTAGGCATACCATGCAATCGGAAAATTTCTTTAACAAACAACTTGGCTACCTCAAGAGCACCATCAGTCTTTTTCATAGGAAAGAAATGTGCCATTTTAGAAAGACGATCAACAACAACAAAAATGGTATCATATCCCCCTCGAGGAGCTGTAGGTAGTTTGGTAATAAAATCCATGGAGATTGATTCCCACTTCCTAAAAGGAATATCCAAAGGTTGCATCTTACTAGGAATACTATGTTGTTCCACCTTCACTTGTTGACACTGCAAGCATTCTTGAACATAATGAAACGAACATCACGCTTTAGTGCAGGCCAATAAAATGATTTTTGAACCTTGCTGTATGTTTTGTTATATCCAACATGTCCCGAAAATGGAGCATCATGACAATCATACGTGATTTTCCATCTCAAAGGTGAATCACATGGTACACAAAGTCTATCATGACAATACAAATTACCATTCACCAAATGAAACTTCCCTTCAACTTTCTCACAAGGTGCTTGAGCAATCTTTTGAAGAATAGGTGCAAAAAACATCGTGTTCAAGTTCACTTTTAATGTTTCCTGCAAGATCAGAACGGACAAGGGTGATTGCATTCACGAAAGGTCTTCTACTTAAAGCATCAGCCACCTTATTCTCCTTTCCCTCAATGTATTTAATCTCAAAGTCATACTCAGAAAGGAGGTTCATCCATCCTCTTTTCCTATTGTTCAATAATGGTTGAGTGAAGAGGTACTTCAAACTTTCATGATCCGTTCGAAGTTTGAACTTTACACCAAGTAGAAAGTGTCTCCAATGTTTCAATGCGTGAACCGGCAGCCAGTTTGAGATCATGTGTGGGATAGTTCTCTTCATGTTTCCTTAATTTTCAAGACTCATATTCCACTACAAGATCATCCTGAGAAAGTACACATCCAAGTTGGGTACCACTAGCATCACATGTCACTACAAAAGGTTTACCCGTCTCGGGTATCTTGAGAAGGACAACGAAGTCTAGTTGGCTAACATGCTTCAAATGGGTAACCACTTTGTAGTACTACGATCCCCTTCAAACTAAGATAATGAGAACTATTATGTGATGTGCTTAAAACCAAAAACAATCCTCTTAAATCAAGAGACAAATAAATGGGGAAATGTTTTAACATTGTAGATGAAGTGGTATATGGGATCATTTATGCAAATATCCCCACATAAAAAAGCAATTTTTGCTTTTACTAAAAGAGGAACCTCCATCTATAGTGCATGTTGATGTGGTGGTGGCAATAAAGTTTGAAATGTTGCAAGTAAATCACAAGTTTAAAGGCTACATAACAAGTATTATGTCCCCAAGGAGGTGCACAAATGAATCTTGGAAAACCTTTTGTTTTAAGAACTATTGCCCCACTTTCAATATAACTAGATGCTTCTAGTTTGTACCTTCTTTGTACTTTTGAATGAAATATTGTGAAGTCACCATATTAGCAAACAATATTGTTTAATGTTTGAAATCTATCATGGTAGAGATACATAACATTTCTTGGGGATTTTTTCTTTTATTACTTCTGTATTGTTAATGGCTAAAAAGGATACTTAGTACTAGACAATTTTGAATAATTTTCTTTCTTTGTTGCTAGTTAAAACATTTTTTATGATTACATAGTAGTAAAAAAGTAAACAATGATGTTTATAACTGATTTGGATCATTGAACAATTTTTGAAAAAATTGATTTCAAGTGAACAAATAACACCAATATACTATTAAAGCAGATATTACTTCAAACCCCCAAACTATTTAAAACACTAAACACTAGCACAATTTACCAACAAAACCCAATAAAATTCCATACATCAAACACCAACATGATTTAATAGCATAGAGACCTAATTTATTTAAACTAAATTAAATACCACTACTATTTTAGACAACAAACACACATATTGTTTAAATTGATTAATAGGTATAGAAAAATGTGAAAAATATGTAAAGACAAATTTGTGTTGAGGGTAAACTTTGCACTAAAAACAACCAAGTATCAACAATGGAAGTGCAATTCTTTTACAAAGATACAATTTGTAGCCGAGATATATGGAAGATACAACCTTTTACAAAGATACAATCTGAAGCCTTAAAGGCCTAGTGAATGGTAGTTTTCCTGTATAAGAATTGTGTCTAATAATTTATTGGCACATGTCAAGTTGAAAGGTCGGCTAATCATTTTTGGATAGCATGCCACTTTGTGGGCTAGGGATTTTGTCGTAAGAGAGAAACAACAGCATCAACACACTCCATGTGTGTGTAATCCACAGTGAATACTTCAAAGAATAGTTCACCTACATCTTGACCATAGGAAGATGCAATATATTCAGTAACATGCCCTTCATGAGGGTATCTCAATGTAAATGCAAGCGTGCACTTATTGTGACATTTGATAAAGATATTAGATATGAGAGTAAGTGATTTAACAACTAGTTATCATTCAAATCTCCATTATATGAGAAAGGTGGCATGCATGTACCAAGTGGTTATCACACAGGCTTTAAAGGTGTGTCGTCAATCAATATTGTGTGGTCTAGATCATAGTCACTACCAAATGATGCAAGCTTACACTGCTCATCTGGCTGTGTTGGATGGTAGTATTCATCCAATGTCATGCATTCCTCCCATCCAAAATTGAGCAAGAACTTGAAGTCCCTTATCCATTCATATATCAATTTAGATTCTAATAATGATACTAAGGGTTTGACATTTCTCTGTGTAATACTACTCCATGTTGTAATATCAAAATGGTTCCAAAAACTTTCGAGGAATTCTACGCTCCAACAACTGTGGCTACAAGGAGATGATGTGTTTTCCTAGGGTTTTCCTTTGTTATATAGGTTTCCCACCTTAGGCCATTCAAGGAGTAGACCGCCACGATTTCTTCACTATTATTCACCCACCTCTTTAACAACTTCTTTTGAGGTAGGACATCCCTGTGCTCACCTCAAAGCAACAATGGCACATGCACAAATCCATCATACAGGAATCGATGGGGGGGGGAAAAGAAGAACTTTATTTTCATTCAAAACCTGTGAAACCAATTATCATACAATGTCATTTCATAGAATATCTAGTTCTAACAGAAGGGGTTGGGCATTTTCTAGGCTCAATTACATGAGACTTTAAAACTATATGGACATTGAATTTTCTCTTCTTCAACCTAACAGGTAAAAGGCTACCTAGAATGGTGTCATCCCGCATGTCCTCCCCTTTAGAGCTATCATGTGGTTAAGGCTTTAGGACTATTATTATTTATGCTACCTCATTGACCTCTTTAGTGCTATCTATGTATTTAACATTGCTCTCCTATGTAGGCAATTCTTCCCCATCAAAAGTGGCACATTGTGTGGGCCTCAAAATGGATATTATCTCAGCTTTCCCAATAACTTTTTCAATGTTATCCATGTTTTTAACCTTGTAGTTGTGTTTCCATCAAGTCCTAACTGTCTATGCATGATATTGATTCTTCTACAACACCATCTAGGTGCTCAGAAAGTGTCCATCATGCATAGACAGTACTATTTAAAACACCATCTAGGCGCTACACATCAAAACAAAAAAGTACTATTTAAAACTCAAAAATATGGCCCTTGAGGGGTCCCCCTTACGGGAAAGGTACATATTTTGACACATTGCCTGTCAATATGGCCTTTACTACTAAAGGGAACCCTCAAGGGCCATATTGACGAGGGATGTGTTGAAGTTTAGAGCTATAATTAGCACTTAATAATACTATATTATCATAAACAATACTCTATTGCTTCCTATGGCCTAGAGGTGATCATTTTTGAACAATAAACAATATTGCTTAGCAATAGATTTATTATTTAGTACTAAAGAGTGTAAGAAAGAGCAAAAAAATCCTAAACATGTGAACTAACTTTAAACAACAAAGAATATTGTTACATAGCATTAAGTGGTATGTGGTAAATAGTATTGTTGGGTCGATTAATTAGTGTGCTTTTGGCACTAATCCAATATTAGTCCGAAAAATTCTTGCAACATACTTTTGATGACAAGCTATTTGTGGATTGGCATTGTTGTATGTCTTCGAATCTCCAAAGTTGAGCTACTGATTTAGCCCACAAAGCCATATATCCACAATGAGGAGGCTTGTGCGAGCAACAATTAAAGACTCAATAAGAGAGAGCCTTTATTCGGGAATATGTGGTTCAAAGTAAGAATGATTTTATGCATCACTTCTACTTGTGTAGATTTGTTTCTTAATTAAACCAAATAAAAGTTATCATCATGAATGATATGGAATATTATCCCAATGAATTTTTTCAGAGAATAGCATGTACTAAAAGGGAAGTATTTGGAAGGCTTTAAAGTCTTATCATTCACTAGTTCTTTATATTTCTTTATTCATTTCATATTTTTCATTCAAAGAAATTCAGAGATAATGCTCAACTTGAGGAAATTTGTTAGATTATGCAAGCTCATACCATATCTTCACTTAGGTTGGATGATGTAAAGGGTGTGCCTGAGATGTGCCTAAGTTCATGCATTTGAGTTATGGATGTACTTTTTATAGCACACAACACATGTGATTGTTGGTGTAAAGGAGCAAATTTATGAATGAGGTTGTGCAAACGTTGTTTCATTTGATCCAGTTGTTAACTTTTATAGCCGTCAAAAGATGAAATTTTCCTCTCATTATGACCTTGCAAGGAATGGCTCCACCTTGATAATCTTTCTTGTATCTATGAGTGCCACATTTTAGAGCCCTTGGTGTAGTGCATCCCTCTACCTTGCACTCTCCCCTCTAGGTCTAATGTTGACTCCTTGCCCTTGGTCCAGTGCATCCTCTACCTTGCACTCTTGCTCCTCTAGGTGTAGCATTGCCTCATTACCCTTAGTTTTAGCAAAGGATTTGGGTCTACAGTCAAGTTAGTCTGACCTTGATCAGCTCTCGATTATCTCGTGTGATAGAAGTAGGAGGTAGTTTGATTAGACTAGATGTTCCCACTCCCGTGTCTTCATTGGATTCTTCTAAGATAAGATTATTCAACGTCATCATTGGTATCTTCTAGATCTAATCTGTGGATTACGATATACATCCTTCATGTTGGCTATTACCTACCTATAGAAAGCTTGAGTGCACCTACATATTTGGTGAGATGAATAACTAAAGAAGAATTATCCACCAGGTCATGGAGCATGAAGAATTGTTCCCTACACTTTGGAGAATCTACCTACCAAAGGAAGCATTGAGATTCATTCCCAATAGTGAGATACATGAGTTGTTCTACATGTGTAGCCTATAGTCCTAGATAGTTGGAGGGTGAGACACACACATAGAGTGCCGTGTGGTGTTGAGTGTATCCAACACTCTTACTATTGTATGCATTGTTATATAATAGCTAATTGAGCTCCTTGTTGTTAGTTTTTGGTTTAGGGATTTGACCACATTTCGTACTTAGTAGTCATTGCTTCTCTTCTCTATTGGATAAAGAGCTATGTTCTTTCCTTCATATTGGGCATTGTCTTGTTGATTGCAACAACTCTCATTTCCTCTCCATCACCAAATTCTTTCATGCACCACATTCTCCTTACAATGAAATATTTTTTCACTTATGTAGGAGAGAGTATTTTTTAACAAAACTAATCCCTCCTCAACTTTGAACACACTCTATTGATCCCTGTGTAGCTCCTGGATAGTGCATATGGTCATAAACAATACGATGCCTTACCATGTCTGTAGCTTCTATTGGATTAAACTTGGTTGCTATGGGATTTTGCACAGGTGGTGGTTGAGGGTTCTCTTTGAAGTTAAATTACACGTCTAGGTAGAATTGTTGCTCTTGCTGTTGGGGCTTGATGCTTGTTTTTTTTTGAGGTTGGGACTCTTATTGAGATGTGGTTGTTGTTGCTGGGGCTCATATGTGTGTGAGTCCTCAGTTGTCTTTCTCTTCTTCATCTTTGTGCCTGTATCTCTTATTTTGATCTTTGGATTTGCTAGGCATTGTATATAGTGCCATGGTACTCTTTGTCTAGGTGAAATCATGCCATGGTGTATCTATTATTGACAAAATGCAATAGTACTATGTAGTATGCCATCATTAGACATTTCTCATAGATGTGCATGTTTGGTTATGCTCATGCATATTAATCTTGCATGTAGATCTTGACATACATTCACACATTCTCATGCATGAATCCACAATATTTCAATCCACGTGTGTAGCTATACTTTTGAAGTTGGAAACACTTTTGAACTTTTGAAGTCAAGCTGTAAGAAAACAATACAACGTCTGTACTCAACAGATAACAAGATCTCGTATGCAAGAGAGAAAAGCTGATAGTATGGAGAATTAAAAATTTGATTACTATAGAACTGGTACAATAGATGGCGCTGCCTCCTAGCTGTGCGCTCTTGTGTGAGAAGCTTCGACGGCATGCTGGAAACAGTAGAGGATGGAGGCTAGATGCTAGGGAATCACGGTTGCTGAAGCTAGTGATGTTATATGGACCTTATGGGCTTGCTTCTATATAGAGCCCAGTCTACCATGTCAAAAATGGCCGAGGTCCTTTTCTAGTCCAGTCAAATGGCCGATGCCCTTTTTTGGCCCAGTCAAATGGCCGATGCTCTTTTCTAGCCTAGAGCCATCTAGGATCACCTGGTGCTCCAAACGAGCCCCACAACTCAAGGGTGGTGGGCTGCCCCAGGAAATGCTCCATCTACCCTTAGTGCAGTCAGTCATGGAATGCCTACACTTGCATGTAGCCTAGTTGGCAGTGTGACAACTCTATCTAAAGCCATCCAGCCAACAGGCCTACACATGGCCCCTATCTGCTGGTGTCTAAACTAGGTCCTACAGGGTACCTAGCTACTCTAATGCCTTCTCCTCATTTTGGGGGGCTCACAGAGGTAGAGTTAGCTGGCTCCCACGTAGTTACACGAGAGTGGGGAATTGATATTTAACACCCCCCCTCAACGTCCACTCCAGGTGAACTACCTTTTTGGCCCAATGCCGAGTTGATGAAGATGCCTCTCCAGCAAGTCTCTTCCAAGAGCCTTCGTGAAGATGTTCGCAACGTTGTCTTCAGTCGCGGACAGTACACCAAGTGGACCTCTCCATCCATGATGAGCTCGCGTACAAAGTGCTATTGAATCTCAATGTGTTTTGTGCGAGCGTGGAACACAGGGCTCTTGGCAATTGTCATGCAACTCTAATTGTCACATGATAACTGTGTCGGCTTATTCTGCATTGCACCCATGTCCCCTAAAATCCTCCTCAACCACACTGCCTCTCACAAGAAGCAAAACATGCTGATTTGTACTCAACCTCGGTAGAAGAAAGAGCAATTGTAGGCTGCTTCTTGCTGACCCATGACACAGCTCTAGATCCAATGAGAAATAGTAACCTATCACTGATCTCCTAGTATCCACATCTCCTGCCCAATCCAAGTCACAGAGTCTGGTCAAGGTGTTGCCCTTGGTATAGGTGATGCCATAATCAAGTCACAGAGTCTGGTCAAGGTGTTGCCCTTGGTATAGGTGTGCCTTTGATGTATTTTAGCACCCACATCCCTGCCCTCCACAATGATTCTCCTGGGGCTTATTGGAAAACTTGCTTAGTACACCGGTCGCAAAACTGATATCCGACCGTGTGTTGCACAAGCAAATCAAACTACCCACAAGCCTTCTGTACTTTGCTTCATCCACCAGTGGTGATGAATCCTCTTTTGAGAGCTTCACGTCAACCTCCATAGGGGTGCCAACTGTCTTGCACTCAGCCATGCCAAATGCCTTCAGTATCTCTCTAGCATACTTCAGCTGTGAGATGAAGATCTATTTTGGCTCTTGCCAAACTTCAATCCCCAAATAGAAATGCATCAGTCTGAGGTCTATCATTTCAAACTCTCTTCCTAGCATCTGCTTTGTTTGCGAGATCTTCTTTTCATGGTTCCCTATTATGACAAGGTCATCCACATAAAGGACCACAATCATACACCTACCTCCTTCTCTGTAGATATACAAATTTGCATCAAATGGGCTCCTCCTGAACCCATTTTGCAGAAAGTAGGCATCAATCCTCTGGTACCATGCTCGTGGGTCGTGTTTCAGCCCATAAAGTGCCTTCTTCAGTTTACAGACTTTACCTTCTGAACCGAGGATCACAAATCCTGGTGGTTGTTCCACGTATACCTCCTCCTTGAGATCTCCATTCAGAAAGGCGAATTTTACATCCATCTGAAACATAGGCCAACTTTCCTGTGCTGCTAAGGCCAAAAGATTGCAAATTGTGGTTAGTCGAGCTGTGGGAGGCGAAGGTATCCTGATAATCAAAACCATGTATCTGTGCAAATCCCTTTGCCATGAGCCGAGCCTTGTACTTATCCAATGTGCCGTCGGACTTGTACTTGGTCTTGTACACCCAGTTGGTGTCGATTACCTTGTGTTTTGGTGGTCGATCCACAAGGTCCCAAGTGTTGTTCTTCATTATGGAGCCATACTCCAACTGCATAGCCTCCATCCACCTATCATCACTCTGTGCCTCTTCAAGACACTTGGGTTCTACATTATGGAGCCATACTCCGACTGCATAGCCTCCATCCACCTATCATCACCCTGTGCCTCTTCAAGACACTTGGGTTCTTTAGCATGGATCACCTCGGTCATCAAAGCGTAGTTGACTAAGTGTTCCTGTGTCCTTCTTTGCTCCTCTAATCGCTTGGAATGATGGTGTTTGGATGGTGCCTCCTCAATGGCTGGAGGTTCTCTGCCATCCAAAAGCTGCTTTACCCACTTCGCGATTGGCCATTGCCGTTGTGGTTTTGCAGTCTCATCTTCCTCTTCTTCTTTATCATCTTGAATCCTCCCAAGCACCATTGGGGGAGTTCGGTCTATTGCTGGTGGTTGTACTGGATGGATATCCTGGTCCTGGTTGTCTAGGAAGGAAGCATCCTCCTCCTATTGATGCGGCTGTTATGAGAAGACCAAATCGCGACTTACTATTACCTTCTTGGTAGTAGGATTATAGAGGTAGTAACCCTTTGCCTCTTCACTATAGCCCAAGAAAATACATTTTCGGCTCTTTGGTTCCCATTTGGTCCTGTTGGCATTAGGGACATGCACAAAATAGTCACAGCCAAAAACTCTGAAATGTGCAGCTGAAGGTTTCTTACTAGAAAAGGCCTGCAGAGTGGAGTCATCCCATTCACAGCTTTTGTGTAGCTACGATTCAAAATGTAAACTGCCGTGTTACAAGCTTTAACCTAGAAAGTCTTTGGCAAATCTTTCCCTTTCATCATACTCCTGCCCATTTTGCAGATGATGCGCATCTTGCGCTCTGCTACTCCATTTTGCTGTGGTGTATGTGGCGGGGGTTTCTGCCTCTTGATCCCATGACTTTTGCAGTAACTTTCAAATTCACTTGATGTGAACTCACCACCTTTGTCTGATCTCACCTTCTTCAACTTCCTCCCCGATTCTTTCTCGATCATTACATGCCATTCTTTGAAATTACCAAAGGCCGCATCTTTAGTCTTGAGGAAGTATATCCATATCCTTCTGCTGTAGTTGTCGATCAGCGTCATAAAGTAGTAGGAACCACCCAAAGCTTCTGTCTCCATCTTTCCACAGAGGTCCATGTGAATGAGCTCTAGAGGAGCCTTTGCTCTATTAGCCTCTTTAGGAAAGGGCTACCGATGCTGATTGTCCATCATGCAAGCTTCACATACATCGGGCAGATCTGTAATTTCTGGTAGGTATGCAATCATTCCACTTTAATGCATCTCCTTTAAAAAGAACTAAGGTTTAGAAGACCAAACCTCTCATGCCACAACTTACTGTTGCTCAAATCGGCTCGAGCACTGAAAGCTGAGAGTTCGTAGATGTTGTTGCACCGTGTATCTTTACCCTTCCCTTGAAGATCCAAAATCTGTGCGTGCCATTCTTATCGAAGTGAACTTTGAGGTCCCAATCCGTGATCGCAAAAATGGACAACAAGCTCCTCTTGATTTCTGGCACATAAAGAACATCGGGCAACTGTTTTACAACTCCATCTGACTTGAGAGCAATCATATCTTTTCCTTTTGCTGGACATTTTGCATCATTACTGACTGCTACCAGGATGTCATTCTCTACCGGATGTAGAGAGGTATACCAATCCTTACGACTGGTCATGTGGTGTGATGCACCACTATCAATAATCCAAGGTTCATCCGTAGGTACATGAACTGCCTCCGTGCAAATCTCCTCAATCGCTAAGAACAGCTCTACTGGTACTACCTGCACACTATTGCGGTGCCGGACTCTTTCTTTACTCCGTTCTTCTCATCTGCAATCTTCTTCGGGAACTTGTTTTGCCTGTGCCCTGCCTTATTGCAGTAGAAGCACTTGATCTTCTTCTTTTTCTTTTTGTCCTCTGAAGAAGATGGGTTACCAGAGTCCTTACCCTTACCTTTGTTTGAACGAGCCGAGAAAGCTAAATCTTCTCTAGTTCTCGTCTTTTGACACATCTCCTCCTCTAGAAGCATCACGCTAAAATCCTCAAAGTTGAGGGGCAGATTTCTGTTCTGCATATTCAGCGTTGTAACAAGGCTGTCATACTTTGGTGGGAGAATCCGAATGCACCTTCGTGCTAGATCCTCGCTGGTGATGGTGATGCCAATCGTAGTCATTTGATCGTGCAAACTCTTCACCCTGGTGATGAACTTCTCTGTCGTTTTAGACTTAGACAGTTTCTCGTTTGCGAGTTGAGTCTCCAGATTCTGAATCCGCGTCTCATTCATGATCTCGTACTAATTTTTCAAGACCGTCCATGCCTCCTCCGTTGTGGTGACATGTTGAATTAATGCCATGAGAGAATCACTTACACTACAGACAATAGAACACAACACATCTGCATCTCTTCTTATCCACGCGAGAATCTCATCCGCACTTGGTACTATCTATTGTCCTGCATTGGCTGGATCCGGCCCTCATAACTGGCTTCACGTCCACCCCAGTAGCAGTATCCCAAAATTCGTATGCGCTCAAGATGGCCTTCATCTTGAACTTCCAGAGCCGTCCAACTTTTTGCTTTTGCCGAATGGTGGGATTCACGGTCTTGAGGGGTGAGCCATCTCTCACAATCTGCTCGCAAACAAAATGTGACGCTCCAATTTTATATATGCAATATTTTGGAATGTATATCGTAGTTAGTGTTCAAAATGTATGGTTTTGATGTTTTGAAGGTTGTGAGAAAGTTTTGTCTTGGTCGGAAAATTTTGGTTTTTTTGTCCATTATTGTGCCGACTTGATTTTGCGGCTTGAATTGGAGAAGGTTAGAGGAGTAATTTGAAGAAATTCTGTATGAGAGAGTTTTAGATCCTTTTGAGTAGAAAAACTTTGTCCTGTGTAAATTTTGTGGTTCATTCGTTTTCATGCCTGTATGGAGGTTTGAAGTTGCTAACCTAGTGGTTTTGAGCTAAAAATTTGCATGTAGATTTTTGTGTCAAGAGTTGCAGGTATTAGACGGAGGTCCAGATGGAAGAGTTAACCATGAAAGGTCAAATGCAAAGGGAAAGAAGAGGGTTCGATCTTCGCGAGATGAGCTATCGGGCTCGTCTATCGGATCTACGAGGCAGGCGCGGTGATGCTGCGAACAAGGCTATTTTCTATACTTTTTTTAAAAGAAAGAGAAGTGTCTAGATTTTGCATGCTAGAAAAAGCGCACGCTAAAAATGGTAAAAGTGCACGCTTTCCAAGACAAGCTTGCTTTTGGCCGATTTTGGCTTTTGGCTATTTTTTTTGGAGTCTAGAAAGGCTATAAAAGAAGAGGAGGCATTCTTTGTAGGAAAAAAGGCACGCAGATCAAGGCAGGGTGAAGGAGAAGACAAGATCAAGATTTCTGAGAGTGAGAGTGAGAGTGTGAGTGAGAGTGTGAGTGAGAGTGAGATTTGATCATCTTCATGCGAGTGAGATAGCTCAGGGGTGGATGGGTGGTACGAGCTCCTTCACGGAGTGCTTCTTCTCCGAAATTCTTGTAAAATCTCATCAGTTTGATTCAAATTCGAATCTTCCTTCTTGTTCAATTCGTGATTATTGTCTTGCTACAATTTTTGTTCATGATTGTGAAAGTACAGTGCGTTACACAAAAACACACTACCAAATCTTCTTGCTAGAGCCCAAGCTCTAATACCATGTAAGGAAACAATACAACGTCTGTGCTCAACAGATAACAAGATCGCGTATGCAAGAGAGAAAAGTTGATAGTATGGAGAATAAAAAATTTGATTACTGTAGAACTGGAACAATAGATGCCGCTGCCTCCCAACCGTGCGCTCTTGTGTGAGAAGCTCCGATGGCATGCTGGAAATAGTAGAGGACGAAGGCTGGAAATAGTAGAGGACGAAGGCTGGATGCTAAGGAATCAGGGTTGCTGTAGAGCTAGTGATGTTATATGGACCTTATGGGCTTGCTCTTATATAGAGTCCAGTCTACCATGTCAAAAATGGCCGATGCCCTTTTCTGGTCTAGTCAAATGGCCGACGCTTTTTTTTGGCCCAATCAAATGGCCGACGCCCTTTTCTGGCCTAGAGCCATCTGGGATCTTCCAGTGCTCCAAACGAGCCCCGCAAACCCAAGGGTGGGCTGCCCTAGGAAATGCCCCATCTACCCTTAGTGCGTTCAGTCATGGAATGCCTTCCCGCACTTGCATGTAGCCTAGTTGGCAGTGTGCCAACTCTATCTAAAGCCGTCCAGCCATCAGGCCTACACATGGCCCCAATCTGGTGTCTATACCACGTCCTACCGGGCTACTCTAATTCCTTCTCCTCATTTGGGAGGCTCACAGGTTAGCTGGTTCCTGCATAGTTACACGAGAGTGGGGCATTGATATCTAACACAAGCTTGTTGTGTCCTCGTTCTATTTTTTCTCCAGCAGGTCATTGAAGCTTGTTTCGGGTGTCTAGTCTTGCTCAGTGCTTTGCTTTGTATGTGTGTGTGTATGTTCATTTTATATTTTCCTCTTTTGTTGGCTTGTTCCTTATGTTAACATGCAACTTCTATTGTTCTATCCTCCCATTTGTATACATGCAATCTTTTGTGGTTGCTCTCTCGGTCTCTATGTGTCTCTCTCTTTCTCTCTTCATTTAATCTATTTCATGGATTGTAGCACTAGATTGTTACTCTATTTGCAGACCAAAGAATGTCATGTCTCTAAAAGAATCGAAAGGACTCACATCTCTGACCTCCAAAAAGGCCAATATCCTTTCTCCTCCAAGGAAAAACAATCCCTCAAGGAAGTCAGACACAAAATTAAAGCCAATAAAAGAAATGCCAACAAAGAAGAAGCCAAGGTCTAAGGACCTTAAACCAGTTTCAATTTTGAGTGGAGGCAGGCTTGGCTTGAGGTTTTTTTTAAGAGCAAAATGAGATTTCTACTACCTAGAATTGGACACATGAATGCATGTAACATGGGGTACAAACAATAAGGAGAGCCATTGTGGCTTTCATATAGGTCACCTAAAAAAACTTTACTAAATGATTTAAATCAAATTTACTACATGATTTATAATTCAAAAACTGTGTGTACTAAGGTTGATATCATGTTGGCAAGAGCACTTGCTATAGCTACAGATGAAGTAGATGTGGATTGGGAGGACTTTTTCCAGCAAAGAGATGTGAAACTATGATCAAGTAGCTTGGATAGGACCTCTATCAAGCATGCACGTGATATAGGCACATCTACAAAGTAAGCATGCTAGTTATCTGCAAACAGAGGTTCAATGTAGAGCAACAAAATGTATTGGATGACAAAGTGGACAAGAGAATGCAAGATTCCTATTGGATTTTGAGGCTGCTATTGCATTGAGGCCAAATCCCTTACAAAAGTGGACTCAATCAATTACACATACATTAGGTTGGGTCCACAATAAAATTGATGATTTTTCACATGGTGTGAGTGGAGTGTTGCAAGAAGAGTTCTTGAAGGACATGGCTAATCTTGAAGTAAATCTGGATACAACAAAACAAGTGTTTGAAGTAGCAAATATGCACATGGTGTTTATTGGAGAGCACTTGGCTTACAAGCATCAGCTTTTTGAGTAATATGCAATAGTTGATTGAGAAGATCCCAACACAAGGTCCACAAGTTAAGAATTTAGCACCAATAGACCATTCTATAGGCTTCACAACAATAACTATGAAGATGGATATTGAAAGGTGAGATTACTAACATTCTAATAAAGAGATTATGTTTTAGTTTTTAGATTTGGGCCCTCTTACAAGTAATATTTAATTACTCTTTCAATAAATGTGCATGTGTGTTTTCTATGGTGTTGAGTTTTATTACAAAAATATTGATGCAGTGTTTGCATCTTGTCTTCCTAGATACCACATTGGAGTGCATCATTCCATTTTTCTAAGAAGTCTCAATGCATTTATCTACCCTATGAAGTTTTTGATCGAATGCATGGTTGGCCACCATGGGATTTGACAAAGCAGGTAAATTTTCTACACTCTTTAGTTGTTATTTCTTATAACTCAATAGCACTAAAAAATTTGGTTTGTTGTTTGGAGTTAGTTGCTATAGAGAGACATACAACATTGTGACTAAACATTCCTTTTTAGTACTAATAGTATTATGTGATGTTTGAAATATGTCTCATAGTGAGAGGATTGTATACTTGTTCTCTTTCTTGTAATAACCCTTTGTTGATGATTGATTTGTAGACAAGCTTGGTCAAGCACTATTAGTACTATCTAGTAGTATTTGTAACAAAAGTTTAAACTATTTTTAAATATCTCAGTAGAACTGTCATCTCTAGCTCTACTTGATGGAGCAAAAAATAGATTGGATTTCTTATGCATACTTAGCTACTACTAGTACTTAGTAGTACTTGCAGCCCTGCCACTAGTACTTAATAGTACTTGGAGCCCTGTTGTTGCTACTTACTAATGTTTACTTTTTTACTTAGTACTTTTTAGATCCATTTGGCATTTAGTACGAATTAGTGGCACAGTTAAGTACTAGTTACCACGTTCAACACTATTTAGTACTATTTGACATTTAATACTAGTTACCACTTTCAACACTATTTAGTACTATTTGACATTTAATACTATTTAGCACTTTTATCACTATGCAATACTATTAGTACTATTTGGCACTTAGTACTAGTTAACACTTAGTACTATTTGGCACTTTATAGTAATTAGCATTTAGTAACATTTAGCATTGATATTAGTTAGGACTTAGTACTACTTTACACTTAGTAGAATGTAGCAATGTAAGTAGCACTCAACAATTAGTAATATTTAGTACTTTCTAGTACTATTTGGCACCTAGTACTAGTTACAATTAGTAGTATTTACCATTATTAGTAGAATTAGTAGCATGTTGCACACTAGTCCAATCCCAAGGATCGGCTTAGTGTGATTTTTGCACTAATATTGGATTAGTGGTAATCCAAAATTAATGCAAACAACACACTAATCCGATCTCGGGGATCGGATTAGTGCCCTGCTTCAATCCGGCCCAACGGATCGAATTAGTAGCATGTTGCACACTAATCCAATCCCAAGGATCGGCTTAGTGTGATTTTTGTTGGGGGTAAAGGCCCCTATATATATGGGTTTATTCCGCCCATCATATATATATATATATGAAGATATGTGAAGATAAGGCAGTTAAGTTGCGACCAATATCGGGTTCTCTCTCTTCATTCTCTCTCACCTTCTATTGCCACTCACAATTGGTATCAGAGCTGGTATCGATGATGGGTTCCTTTCCACCCTTACCCAGCTCTACCATAATCGTATCCCCCCCTCATTCCGAAGTTCTGGATTTGATGAGCTCTTGGTTCACTCATTTGCCTCCGGAAATCAACTACGGACGTGTCGTTGGGCATGGTCTTAATGCTGTAGAGCTTGCCCGTAACAAACGATTAGATTATTTCTTTGTCAGGGACCTGAACCAGGAAACCAAATTCGAAGCTAGCGATGGTAGCTTTGATGCTGTGATCTGTATTGTGAGTGTGCAATATCTTCAGTAGTGGGAGAAGGTACAGGCTCCTCCGACCTGGTGGCGTGTGTATCGTGAGTTTTAGCAATCGAATGTTTTATGAGAAAGCTATTGTTTCCTGGAGAGATGGAACACCTTACAGCAGGACATTAGCTTGTGGTGTAGTATTTCAAATGTGTAGATGGTTTTACGAAGCCGGAAGTGATAAAGAAGCAGCCTATGCCACAAGATCAGTCTCCAATTGATTGGCTTTTGGGGTTGTTGCAACCTGCTACAAAAGGTACCATCTAATCTTCTGAAAGGTAAAGGAGAGCTGGGCTGGAAAGGTTTAGCTGCCACGAGTGCTTTTCCGCCTGCAAAACCACGTCGCACAGTTTTTGCACTAATATTGGATTAGTGGTAATCCAATATTAATGCAAACAACACACTAATCTGATCCCGGGGATCGGATTGGTGCCCTGCTTCACTAAAATTTATCTCCCATGTTTGGCTCTTCAATCACAAATTACCTTAAAACACGACCAAAATGCTTGTTTTTCAAGATATTGTACGTAATAGGTTCTTTATCAATAATCGGAACCTATCTGAGCCTCAGATTCTGTTTTTTCTTGATCCATCTCTTTACATGGTTTGTGAATATTTGCACAATCTAAAGATTGTTACTCACTCATTGATTTAACTCTCTGATTGATTTAGCGCTAATTATTTCAGTTGTAGTTGTATGAAGAATCTAGTGCACAATCAGGAGGTGCATGATAAGTCTGATCGGTATACTTAAGGAATTCTAGACCTGTGTCATCAATGAAAACACATTCTGAAGAAAATAACATATTGCACTCTGCCTGCATATATGTGTGCTCGCCTATCTGTAGCAAATATGATAAGGATCAACTCTTTCTCACTTGAGATATGCGACACAGAGCCATTGAAGGTATTTCAAAAAGATTACGACTATCAGCATGGTGGAACAAAAAACAACTTTCATTTGAAATGGCAACTAAAAAGCATCTTCTCAAAAGATTCCCTTAAAACATTAAAAAAATAAGCTTTCTTTAAAACAAGTGCTAAATTTTGAGTATCATGATTGTAAAAAACACTTGAACTTGAGAAAGTCTCAACCACCACATTCTACTAATGTCTTACTACCTACCACTCTTTTGATCTACAAGATTTAGCATTTTAAGTGGTTGTGTATCATATGCTCACGTTTTAAATGGAAAAACTTTTGTAGCATTATGATAATGAATAGAGAACACTTATACATTCTTCTCTTGTAGGAAAAAGGTTCCATTGACCCTACATCCATACAAATCCTTTATAGTGCCTTGACATATATTTTCCAATTTTTTGAAACTTACAAACCACTTTGGACGAACAAGAGATTTAAAAATACTTATCTACTATAGCTATGGTATATACATGTAGGAAAGGGACTTTGAATTATAGAATAGGTGTAAAGAATTATGTAGAAAAATGTGTGCTTGCTTACACTTTGCTAGAAAGTATAGTATACATCTTCATTTAGTCCCTTTTCCTTTTCTTTTATTGTTGAGAAGTGTTTAAAAGTTGCAATTTATAAAGAAAAGATCATCTTAGTGGATGTGTACCATAGAGATATTTGGACTTAACATGTGGTGAATGCACTTTAGATCGATCATGGATAGAGGATATAAGTCCCACTCCCTTTTCTCCTATCCATGTTTTCCTCCCATTTGTCCCTTCTCTAATAAGAGGCCACAATTATTAGAGGTATCTTATTAGATAAGTTAAATTATATAAATATATATATATTCCCTTGCCTCATATCCATGCTTTCCTCCCTGTCAACTTGGGATCTCAAATATCTAGAACCTATATCTAGGTAAAATAGAGTATCCCATATATCTTGGGATTTCAAATATCCCATTAGTCCCTTCTCTAATAATAGGCCATAATTAGTAGAGGTCTCTTATTAGATAAAGTAAATTACACACACACACACACACACATATATATATTATGTTTTCTCTGATCCGTGCTTTCTTCCCTATCAACTTGGGATTTCAAATATCTAGAACCTATATCTCGTATAGATACATAGATTATGTAAATAATATATATATTTTTAGTATATTTTCTCTATATATGTCAAAGATAATAGAGAAGGTTAATAATATAAAAAAATTTGTGCGTGCAGCATATATGAGGGAGCTCCCACCACCATGCAGTAGGTCTTTAGAGCCAAGTTGAGGTCTTTGTAGGAGGCCCGAGTATTGAGATATCAAGCTCCACCCCTGATGTATATCTTGGGTGACTCTCATTTATGTCACGATCTTTTATTTGCTATACTTGTGGTGTAGTTAGATAGCCACAAATGGTTGGGTAGGGTTCACATATGAACCATGTATTCTAGGGTTACACATATAGTGTATACCCATATATCATTGTATTATTGTGGTCTGCTAAAGTGAAGATAGACTTAGCCTCCCGCCGTGTGTCCTCTCTCTTTTGTGAGTTGTAAAGAAAGCTACAGTCAAGTCTCCTCCCTCTCTCCCTACTTCTTTGCATGGTATTAGTGCTTGGTTTATGGTGAGGAGCTCATGTAGAAAGCAAAGCCAAGCAGAGATTGTGATATCCTAGTAAGAGGATCACATCTCCTTTCTTTCGAGCTTTGGAGAGCATATTGGTGCAAGTACACAATCATGAGTGCAAAGTGCACAACCTTAGATTGAGGGACTCTTTATTGTGAAGCACGAGAGCAATACCATTCTGGGGCCAATTCGGGCTCCATTTTTGCCTCACAAAGTTTGACCAAGCAGTTAGAAGTGGCTGTTTTTTACTATGTATGTTTGGTTTTTCGCCATTGTGTGAAGTTGTAAAAGAAAGGTTACTTTGTGACCTATTGCACTGATGTTTAGAAACACAGGCCAGTTTGGGGTTGCTGTGTTTATGCATTTTTATCACTGGTGTGACTCATGGTTGCTTGACACCGCCCTTGTGAGACAATTTTTGGTGTTGCAGAATTAATGTTGTTTGCCCTTGTGAGGACTCTATTTTTTTAGATTGGAGTTGCGGATTTTGACTTGAAAAATGTATGAGAATCTATCTACTATTGTTAATAAGAAACTTACAAAAGATAACTTCCCGCATGTAAGTTCAGGATGAAAAACTTCCTTATGAGAAAGATGTTGAAATGTAGAGAGAAAGAGACGAGACAAGAGACACATCATGTACGCTCCCAAAGACTGATTCATATTGAGGACAAGATACATATATATAGGTGAGACCAAGTTAGGTAGAGTGAGCCATATATAGAGCTCCAACACCCCCACTCAAACAAGGGTCTCTAGCTATGGATGAAAAAACCCTTGGAGAGTACAAGGGAAAAACCCAAGCCCCTATACAAATGTGAAAATATGAACCAGAAGTAATGATGTGAAAGTGCATTGTGCATCTATGTACAAATATACAAAAGGACCAAGAGGTCATAGTGAGCAATTGTGGAATGTGCAAAGTGCATGGTGTCTAGAAGATTACAACGATATATGTACAAAGCTACCATAAGAGTAAAGAGCCTAATCTAGAAAGAGTGAGCCCGAGGCAACTCCAAGCTCTGTGCGCAAGAGAATGAAGCATGACTCATTGAGACCTTTGGTAAGAATATCTGCAATCATCTGGTCACTTGGACAATGTTCAATCATGATAGTGCCTTTGCGTACTTCGTATCGAACATAATGGTAATGCACAGCAATATGTTTTGACTTGTTATGTTGGACATAGTCTTTTGCAAGACTAATAGCACTCTGATTATCACACCGCAAGGGTGTACTAGAAGGAGGAGAATGGCCGATATCTGTCAACACTTGTCGAAGCCAAATGAGTTCACGAGCTGCAAGTGATGTCGCAACATATTCAGATTCGGTTGTAGAAACTGCAACACAACGTTGTTTCTTGCTGGTCCAAGAAATAAGACAACCATTAATGAAGAAACAATTGCCACTAGTAGATCGCATAGATAAATGTGAGCTGGCCCAATCTGCATCTGTGTAACCCAAAAGAGAAAGAGATGGAATGGAGTCGGATGTGAATTGTCGTTGATAAACCAAACCATAATCTATAGTGCCTTTCAAGTATTTCAACACGCGCTTTGCTGAAGACCAATGCTTAAGAGAAGGACATGCAAGGTGTTGCCCGAGATAGTTAGCAATAAACAAAATGTCAGGACGAGTGTTCAAACCAACAACTTGAAGACATCCAACCAAATTAGCATATGGTTGATTTGTAACAAGCTGGCCACCACCATCAGAAGTGTTTTTCATGGAGCTCGCAAGACAAGGAGTAGTTGCTGAATGTGCAGATTCCAAACCAAACTTCTTAATAGTATCTTCAATAAACTTTGACTGTCGAAGTAATAAAATACCTTTACTGCGATCCCTTTGAATCTGAATGCCAAGACACGAGTGAAGCTCTCCAAGATCCACCATATCAAATGCCGAAGATAACAACTGCTTACTTTGGTGTAGAAATCCCAAATCATTGGAAACAAGGATTGTATCATCCACATAAAGGGCAAGGATTACAAAACTACCATTTTGGTGTTTGGTAAATAAGTTGGGATCAGAAGAGCAAGAGAGAAAACCATGGGATGTAAGAAAAAGATCAAACTTGATGTACCAGGCCCGTGAAGCTTGTTTAAGACCATATAAAGCCCTATGAAGACGAGCAACAAGATCTTCCTTCCCTGCAATAACAAATCCTTCTGGCTGCTCCATGTAAATTTCTTCATTCAAATCTCCATTCAAGAAAGCTGTGCGCACGTCATCTGATGAATTTCTAAGTCAAATTGAATAGCAAATGCCAATAAAACCCGAATACTAGTAATGCGAACAACTGGTGAAAAGGTTTCGTGATAATCAATGCCAGCAACTTGAGAATAACCTTTGGCAACTAAACGTGCCTTGAATTTGTCAAAGGATCCATCTGCTTTAAATTTTGTCTTATATACCCACTTACACTTAATGGCAGTACGGCCAGGAGGTAGCTCAGTGAGTATCCATGTACCTTTAGAGATAAGAGAATCATACTCTGCTTCCATAGCCTCTTGCCATTGATCCTTTTGTGGAGAACATATAGCATCACTGTACGTGGCTGGATCTTCAGAAGTAGAGAAAACATTAGCCTCAAAATCTTCATCATAAACATGACAAGAACCATGCTCAAAATCCATAGGCAGATCAATAAAAATGTCAACATCATCAATGACAGCATTCGGAATCAATGGTTGTGAAGAGGAAAGTTGCTCTTTAGATGGTTGTGAAGAGGAAATTTGCTCTATAGAAGAAGATTCATCATCACACAAGAATGGAAAAGCTTGAAGCAAAGATTTAGTATCATCAGAATCATCCATGGACCATGTACCGCCCATAAGCTGTTCATTGAAAATAGCATCACGATTCACAAGCACTTTCTTGGAGGACAGGTCATAGAATTTGTAGCCTTTGGAAGTGTCAAAATACCCAATAAAAATAACTTTAAGGCCAGGAGCATCAAGCTTTGCTCGTGTTTCTTTAGGAACATGAATGTAAGCAATACATCCAAAGGTTCGAAAATGAGATACAGAAGGAATTTCACCTGTCCATGCTGTGATGGGTATCTTACCAGAAGGAGCAGTAGTAGGAAGATGATTCTGAACAAAGACTACTGTCAAGAGAGCTTCACTCCAGAAGACACGAGATAACCCAGAATGAATTAGCATACATCGTATAGCATTGATAATAGTGCGATTCTTACGTTCAGCAACACCGTTCTGTTGAGGTGAATATGGAATTGTATGTTCATGATGAATACCATGGTCCGTACAATAACTCTCAAACTCACGAGACACATATTCTCCACCATTATCGCTGCGAAGTTTCTTGAGGCGACGTCCAGTTTGAAGTTCGGCAGCCTTGTGAAATTGCTTAAAAACAGATAACGCCTCAGATTTTTGTTGAAGCAAGAAAACAACTGTATACCGTGAGTAATCATCAATAAATGTAATGAAATAACGATGTTGTGTTCTCGATGGAGGCAAAGGTCCACAAATGTCGGTATGAACAAGATCCAACAAATCATGAGAATGAACTGAATTCGAGAGAGGAAAGGGTTTACGATTGTGTTTGCCAAGAGCACAAAACTCACAGATTCCCATATGAGGATGAGCTTTAAGATCCATTCCGCGTACAAGACCTTGACGATGAAGATTAAGAAGCTTTGAGAAATCAGCATGAACAAAGCGATGATGCCATATCTTGCAATCATGATCCCCTGGAGCAGTGACAACATTTGCTACAGCATCATTAAGAGAGAGCTCAAACAAATTGCCATTACGAGAAGCAGTTGCAATAATCTGTCCATCTTTCTCAATGCGGCATTTGGTGTGGTCGAATCCAACAAACAAACCAAGATCAACAAGTCTTGCAACTGAAAGAAGATTACGTTGAAGTTCTGGGACATGTAAAACCCCTCGTAAAACTCGAGTTGAAGAAGATAAGGTGCCAAGATATAAATCTCCAATGCCCTTGACTTGGCAAGTTGTATCATCAGCAAGATAAACAACACGCTTAACAGGTAAAGAATGATAGTTATGTAGCCACTTAGATTCATATGTCATATTTCCTGTAGCACCAGAATCAATAATGAAAAGTGAACCATCACGTACATGAAGTATTCTGTCTGGGGGAACTGAACATAAAACACAACTTGTTTCAGGCATAACATTATCATGATGCTCGGCTGCATATGCTCGATTTCGATCTACATCAAATCGACGCTTAAAGCACATGGAAGAGGGATGATCAGATTTTCCACAATAATCACAAGAAGAAGAATCTCTAGATAAACGTGGTTGTTTTGTGGTAATGTTGTGTTCTTCATCATATTGACGTGCCCAACAGTCATCTTCAGTATGACCATTCCTATTGCAGTAAGAACAATGCTTGTTAGGAAATTTGAGACGAGAGAAACTACCACCACGACGACCACCTCTACGGTTGCCTCGTTGAAAAGAACGCCTTCGCACATTAAAGGCCCGTTCCAATTGTTGTGACTCAGGCTCCTCTTGTTGTGAAAACATAACTGCATCATGACCAACAGTACGTCGTTGTTGACGTTGAGAATACTCAATCAAAGATATGCAAGTTTGGTCAAAATCAAGACCGTCCTTGTTAGAAAGAATGGTAATAATGTTGTCATAAGACGGATCCTTTATTGTATCAAGAAGAATTGTAATAAGTTGCTTTCGTGGAACAGGATCACCCGCAGCAGCAAGTTGATTAATAATAGATTTGAAAGAATCAATATGTCCCGTCATAGCAGTACCAACTTCATACTGTAACTTTGAAAGCAAACCTCTCAAATAAAGTGTTTCTGTAACAGATTTTTTCTGAAAATTTGCTATAAGATACTCCCATACGTCATGGGAAGTAGGAAAGTCATACACATCAAGCATGAGAGAATCACTAAGAGCAGAAAGAATATACCGACGAGCTGCTTTATCACGCCTCTGCCAATCCATATAAGCAAGACGCCATGCATCAAAAATAGGGCCTTCTGTGATAAGAACGTTGTCAGAATTCGGAATAATAGGCTGAGACGGACATAGAGAATTGCCAATAACAACATCTGAGAGCTCATCACCTTCAAGAATTAACAGCATCTTTGCTTTCCAACCGGGAAACCCTTGGCCTTGAAAAGAAGGAATAGAACGTTGGCTAGAAGGAAAACCATTGACGAGAACAGTCATAGCCATATCTATCTATGAGAAGACGTATAAGATAAAATCACAAAATTTGCACACCATAGACAAGGACGACTGCAAGAGGTAAGAGACGTCAATAAGAAAAGAGTCCTCAAAATAGCGAGACGTGGGACGCAAGATTCATTGGTAGACGCTGGATGAAAAAGCTAGATTGGTCGCTTTGCTAAAAATAGCAAAATCCGAGACGTGGGACGCAAGATTCATTGGTAGACGCTTGACGGAAAAGCTAGATTTGGCGTTTTGCTAAAAAACGCTTGACGAAGACGAAACTTGTGTGCTCACAAAGACACTTGATGAAGACGAAACCTGTGTGCTCACACAAAGAACCTGTTTTGCTGTTTTACAGATGCAGTTTGCCTGAACTGTCATAACTTTTGACTCACAACTCCGTTTGACAAACTTTTTTGATAGGATTCACCAGCACAATACAATCTACGCACCTGCACCACATTGGAGTGCATCATTCCATTTTTCTAAGAAGTCTCAATGCATTTATCTACCCTATGAAGTTTTTGATCGAATGCATGGTTGGCCACCATGGGATTTGACAAAGCAGGTAAATTTTCTACACTCTTTAGTTGTTATTTCTTATAACTCAATAGCACTAAAAAATTTGGTTTGTTGTTTGGAGTTAGTTGCTATAGAGAGACATACAACATTGTGACTAAACATTCCTTTTTAGTACTAATAGTATTATGTGATGTTTGAAATATGTCTCATAGTGAGAGGATTGTATACTTGTTCTCTTTCTTGTAATAACCCTTTGTTGATGATTGATTTGTAGACAAGCTTGGTCAAGCACTATTAGTACTATCTAGTAGTATTTGTAACAAAAGTTTAAACTATTTTTAAATATCTCAGTAGAACTGTCATCTCTAGCTCTACTTGATGGAGCAAAAAATAGATTGGATTTCTTATGCATACTTAGCTACTACTAGTACTTAGTAGTACTTGCAGCCCTGCCACTAGTACTTAATAGTACTTGGAGCCCTGTTGTTGCTACTTACTAATGTTTACTTTTTTACTTAGTACTTTTTAGAACCATTTGGCATTTAGTACGAATTAGTGGCACAGTTAAGTACTAGTTACCACGTTCAACACTATTTAGTACTAGTTGACATTTAATACTAGTTACCACTTTCAACACTATTTAGTACTATTTGACATTTAATACTATTTAGCACCTTTATCACTATGCAATACTATTAGTACTATTTGGCACTTAGTACTAGTTAACACTTAGTACTATTTGGCACTTTATAGTAATTAGCATTTAGTAACATTTAGCATTGATATTAGTTAGGACTTAGTACTACTTTACACTTAGTAGAATGTAGCAATGTAAGTAGCACTCAACAATTAGTAATATTTAGTACTTTCTAGTACTATTTGGCACCTAGTACTAGTTACAATTAGTAGTATTTACCATTATTAGTAGAATTAGTAGCATGTTGCACACTAGTCCAATCCCAAGGATCGGCTTAGTGTGATTTTTGCACTAATATTGGATTAGTGGTAATCCAAAATTAATGCAAACAACACACTAATCCGATCTCGGGGATCGGATTAGTGCCCTGCTTCAATCCGGCCCAACGGATCGAATTAGTAGCATGTTGCACACTAATCCAATCCCAAGGATCGGCTTAGTGTGATTTTTGTTGGGGGTAAAGGCCCCTATATATATGGGTTTATTCCGCCCATCATATATATATATATATGAAGATATGTGAAGATAAGGCAGTTAAGTTGCGACCAATATCGGGTTCTCTCTCTTCATTCTCTCTCACCTTCTATTGCCACTCACAATTGGTATCAGAGCTGGTATCGATGATGGGTTCCTTTCCACCCTTACCCAGCTCTACCATAATCGTATCCCCCCCTCATTCCGAAGTTCTGGATTTGATGAGCTCTTGGTTCACTCATTTGCCTCCGGAAATCAACTACGGACGTGTCGTTGGGCATGGTCTTAATGCTGTAGAGCTTGCCCGTAACAAACGATTAGATTATTTCTTTGTCAGGGACCTGAACCAGGAAACCAAATTCGAAGCTAGCGATGGTAGCTTTGATGCTGTGATCTGTATTGTGAGTGTGCAATATCTTCAGTAGTGGGAGAAGGTACAGGCTCCTCCGACCTGGTGGCGTGTGTATCGTGAGTTTTAGCAATCGAATGTTTTATGAGAAAGCTATTGTTTCCTGGAGAGATGGAACACCTTACAGCAGGACATTAGCTTGTGGTGTAGTATTTCAAATGTGTAGATGGTTTTACGAAGCCGGAAGTGATAAAGAAGCAGCCTATGCCACAAGATCAGTCTCCAATTGATTGGCTTTTGGGGTTGTTGCAACCTGCTACAAAAGGTACCATCTAATCTTCTGAAAGGTAAAGGAGAGCTGGGCTGGAAAGGTTTAGCTGCCACGAGTGCTTTTCCGCCTGCAAAACCACGTCGCACAGTTTTTGCACTAATATTGGATTAGTGGTAATCCAATATTAATGCAAACAACACACTAATCTGATCCCGGGGATCGGATTGGTGCCCTGCTTCACTAAAATTTATCTCCCATGTTTGGCTCTTCAATCACAAATTACCTTAAAACACGACCAAAATGCTTGTTTTTCAAGATATTGTACGTAATAGGTTCTTTATCAATAATCGGAACCTATCTGAGCCTCAGATTCTGTTTTTTCTTGATCCATCTCTTTACATGGTTTGTGAATATTTGCACAATCTAAAGATTGTTACTCACTCATTGATTTAACTCTCTGATTGATTTAGCGCTAATTATTTCAGTTGTAGTTGTATGAAGAATCTAGTGCACAATCAGGAGGTGCATGATAAGTCTGATCGGTATACTTAAGGAATTCTAGACCTGTGTCATCAATGAAAACACATTCTGAAGAAAATAACATATTGCACTCTGCCTGCATATATGTGTGCTCGCCTATCTGTAGCAAATATGATAAGGATCAACTCTTTCTCACTTGAGATATGCGACACAGAGCCATTGAAGGTATTTCAAAAAGATTACGACTATCAGCATGGTGGAACAAAAAACAACTTTCATTTGAAATGGCAACTAAAAAGCATCTTCTCAAAAGATTCCCTTAAAACATTAAAAAAATAAGCTTTCTTTAAAACAAGTGCTAAATTTTGAGTATCATGATTGTAAAAAACACTTGAACTTGAGAAAGTCTCAACCACCACATTCTACTAATGTCTTACTACCTACCACTCTTTTGATCTACAAGATTTAGCATTTTAAGTGGTTGTGTATCATATGCTCAGGTTTTAAATGGAAAAACTTTTGTAGCATTATGGTAATGAATAGAGAACACTTATACATTCTTCTCTTGTAGGAAAAAGGTTCCATTGACCCTACATCCATACAAATCCTTTATAGTGCCTTGACATATATTTTCCAATTTTTTGAAACTTACAAACCACTTTGGACGAACAAGAGATTTAAAAATACTTATCTACTATAGCTATGGTATATACATGTAGGAAAGGGACTTTGAATTATAGAATAGGTGTAAAGAATTATGTAGAAAAATGTGTGCTTGCTTACACTTTGCTAGAAAGTATAGTATACATCTTCATTTAGTCCCTTTTCCTTTTCTTTTATTGTTGAGAAGTGTTTAAAAGTTGCAATTTATAAAGAAAAGATCATCTTAGTGGATGTGTACCATAGAGATATTTGGACTTAACATGTGGTGAATGCACTTTAGATCGATCATGGATAGAGGATATAAGTCCCACTCCCTTTTCTCCTATCCATGTTTTCCTCCCATTTGTCCCTTCTCTAATAAGAGGCCACAATTATTAGAGGTATCTTATTAGATAAGTTAAATTATATAAATATATATATATTCCCTTGCCTCATATCCATGCTTTCCTCCCTGTCAACTTGGGATCTCAAATATCTAGAACCTATATCTAGGTAAAATAGAGTATCCCATATATCTTGGGATTTCAAATATCCCATTAGTCCCTTCTCTAATAATAGGCCATAATTAGTAGAGGTCTCTTATTAGATAAAGTAAATTACACACACACACACACACACATATATATATTATGTTTTCTCTGATCCGTGCTTTCTTCCCTATCAACTTGGGATTTCAAATATCTAGAACCTATATCTCGTATAGATACATAGATTATGTAAATAATATATATATTTTTAGTATATTTTCTCTATATATGTCAAAGATAATAGAGAAGGTTAATAATATAAAAAAATTTGTGCGTGTAGCATATATGAGGGAGCTCCCACCACCATGCAGTAGGTCTTTAGAGCCAAGTTGAGGTCTTTGTAGGAGGCCCGAGTATTGAGATATCAAGCTCCACCCCTGATGTATATCTTGGGTGACTCTCATTTATGTCACGATCTTTTTTTTGCTATACTTGTGGTGTAGTTAGATAGCCACAAATGGTTGGGTAGGGTTCACATATGAACCATGTATTCTAGGGTTACACATATAGTGTATACCCATATATCATTGTATTATTGTGGTCTGCTAAAGTGAAGATAGACTTAGCCTCCCGCCGTGTGTCCTCTCTCTTTTGTGAGTTGTAAAGAAAGCTACAGTCAAGTCTCCTCCCTCTCTCCCTACTTCTTTGCATGGTATTAGTGCTTGGTTTATGGTGAGGAGCTCATGTAGAAAGCAAAGCCAAGCAGAGATTGTGATATCCTAGTAAGAGGATCACATCTCCTTTCTTTCGAGCTTTGGAGAGCATATTGGTGCAAGTACACAATCATGAGTGCAAAGTGCACAACCTTAGATTGAGGGACTCTTTATTGTGAAGCACGAGAGCATTACCATTCTGGGGCCAATTCGGGCTCCATTTTTGCCTCACAAAGTTTGACCAAGCAGTTAGAAGTGGCTGTTTTTTACTATGTATGTTTGGTTTTTCGCCATTGTGTGAAGTTGTAAAAGAAAGGTTACTTTGTGACCTATTGCACTGATGTTTAGAAACACAGGCCAGTTTGGGGTTGCTGTGTTTATGCATTTTTATCACTGGTGTGACTCATGGTTGCTTGACACCGCCCTTGTGAGACATAATTTTTGGTGTTGCAGAATTAATGTTGTTTGCCCTTGTGAGGACTCTATTTTTTTAGATTGGAGTTGCGGATTTTGACTTGAAAAATGTATGAGAATCTATCTACTATTGTTAATAAGAAACTTACAAAAGATAACTTCCCGCATGTAAGTTCAGGATGAAAAACTTCCTTATGAGAAAGAGAGTATGGCCATTCATCCATGGTGATGATCAAGAACCAGCTTTGGGTGTTGCTCCTACTACGACAGAGTTGAAGACATTTAAAGAGAGTACGTGAAAAGGCTAGAAATGTCATGTTTTGGTTGTCTATTAGTGTTTCATACTCCATGGTTGTGCATATACAAGATGCAGAGATGTCAAAGGAGGCATGGGATACATTGATGAAGCTGTATATTACCAATACCACTGTGCAGAAGATGTAGCTTAAATAGGAGTTACGTACTATGCAAAGGAATAAGCTAAATATAAATGAGTATTCCATGAAGGTTAAAGGCCTTGCAGATTCTATTTGCTTAATTGGAGCACCTAATGCTGATGAAGACTTGGTGTTCGTGACCTTGAATGGTCTTGGGAAATAGTATGCACAATTTTAGACATCCATTGGAGTCTGTGAGACCTTCTAACTTTCAGTAACTTGTTGCTCTATTGTGGAATGAAGAGCAAAGGAGTGGTGGTTTTAGCCACATGAATTTTTCATGAATCTACATTTTACTCAAATTAGGGTAGATGCAGAAAGAGAGGAAGAGCCCATTTTGGTGGTCGTTGAAGAAATCAGAACCAACAGCAACAATGGGAAAATCAATCATATGGAGGAGGACGTGGTAACTTTAGAGGCAGCAATGGGAGCCAAAGAAAATGCAAAACAAAGAGTGCGATTATTTTGGGCATCCTAGACATGAAGAGAGGACTTGTTATAAAAAGTATCAGATGGGAAGTTGAAGCACAGCAACTATGCATCATGTAGTTTTCCTAGTGGGTGATAGAAATGAGCGCCTTTTTGTGATGCAACACATGGTTAACTCTATGACAAAAAATGTTGTAGATTGCAAAAATGGATGGTTTGTTGACTCAACGGCTTCTAACCACATGACCAATCATAGTGAGTGGTTTAGTGATATCAAAAAATTGGAAAATCTAGGCTATGTTGAAACAGCTGATGATATTACTCATCTAATTGCACAAGTTGGTAAGGTTCCACTGGCTATGCAGGAGGATGGAAAACAAAGTACTTGGTAGATGTACTTCATGTTCCTAATATCACCAAGAACTTGGTCTCAATTGGCCAAATTGTTGAGCAAGGTTTGGAGGTCAGATTCAACCTTGATGGATGTTTTGTTGAGGATTTGAAAAATCAGTGTCAATTGGTTCCATGTGCAAATTGCTATGTTTGCACATGGAAGAGGTGTCATTGCAGATATTGAAATATGGCACAAATGCATTGGGCACATGAATATACAAAGGTTGAAACCTATGCAAACACAGAGTATTTTGCAGGTTTGCCAAAATTCAGAGTGGATGGAATGCAAAAGGTATGTGAAACATGCCAAATGGGCAAGTAGGTCCAGGCATGCATTTCCATGCAATGGTGAAATAAGCAATAGGGCTTTGGAAGTGATTCACTTAAATGTGTGGACAACCAAAGCTGCTTCTCATGGTGGATGCCACTACTATGTGAGCTTCATTGAGGATCACACAAGGAATGTATAGGCATACTTTACAAAGCATAAAAGTGAACTGTCCAACTAGTTCAAAGCCTTTAAGGCCATGGTTGAGAAGAAAAAGGACACATAGATAAAAGTGCTAAGATCTGATTGGAGGGGGGGAGTATTTCTTAGATGAATTCACTAATTATTTAAAAGAATAGGAAATTTAGAGAAAGTACTTATGCAAATCTACCCCTGAGCAGAATGGGGTTGCAAAAAGAAAGAACAAACAAATCATTAGGGCCAATTTGGATGAAAAAAGGGCTGTTTAGGGTTTCTCTATTCTTGATCTAAGTGTCAAGAAGGAGCCACATGTCAAGAAGTATGGCATTTTTGTACACGTGTCAAGATCTCCTTCACTTACTTTTGGAACATTTTGCACTATTTTAGCCATAACTTTTACATATGAACTCCAAATTTAGCGCTCAAATGGTCCACAGGTGGCGCTTGATGAGCTCTATCCAATGAGTACCCATGTTGAATAGTTTTGGTAAGATCTTCATGGTCTTTTTTAAGTTGCCCCTTTTTAGATCCTTAGACAGCCCTTTTCTTGTCCAAATTGGCCCTAATGTTGCAAAAGTTGCAAGGGCTATGATGAATGAAAAAAAGATGCCTGACTATTTCTGGGCTGAAGTAGAACAACTGCTATGTATATTATGAACAGAATTCCCACTACAATTTTCCATGGCATGATGCTTGAGGAAAATTATACAGGCAGATTACCACATATTTCACACATGAAAGTATTTTCTTGTCTATCTTATGTTCATGTTCGTTAATGAGAGTAGAACTAAGCTAGATCCAAAGGCAGAAAAATGCATTTTCATTGAGTATTCTCTGGAGTAGAAAGGGTACCACTGTTATAACACTTCCACTTGCAGAATGCAAGTGAGCAGAGGTGTAGTTTTTGATGAAATGAGTTGCTAGTGTGGACTAGCAAAAGTGACAGAAGATGCAGATGCATGAAATGGTAATGCTCCTATAAATGTAGATTAGCAATCACAAAGTTTGAGTGGACTTGGTGAGTCCTTGAATAGTGGATCCAATGCACGGACAGGGAGATTGTGATCTAGTGGTTCTTCTCATGGTAGTCCAGATAGTGGTACATAGGTATCACGTAAAGGGAAGGAGAAGGTGGACCCTGCACCTATCTTTGATGTCTCATGTAGTCACTCTCATGTTGATGGAGAGTCTAGTGGCTTGGAAATGATCCTTGATGAAGAACTTGGGATTCCTTCAGTTGTTACTTTAGGTGTAAGAAAAAGCAGGCATGTGGTTAAGACTCTTGGAGGTGATGCAGGTACACGTAGGTCTACATGTGTGAAGTTGAGAGAGAGAGAGAGAGGAAGCACACGGGTGAGCAAGAGAGGAGGAGACGACTCGTATTTGGTGGTAGCTCACACTACCTTATCTTTCTTATCTTCCATTTATATATGATGGGCTAAATACCCATATACAGGGGCCTTTACCCCCAACAACCTCCCACTTAAAGGCCAATGTGTCTCTAAGCGAGAGTGGTACATGCGAGAATAGTGCTCACCCAATGCCCATCATCTCTCTAAGACATGCGAATCTCTCAGATGCTAGACCCTTCGACAGAAGGTCTGCAGGATTATCATCTGTATGCACCTTGACAAGCTCAAGCTGCTTGTCCTAAAGTACCTCTCTGATGAAATGATACTTGACCTCTATGTGCTTGGTCTTTGCATGAAAGACCGAATTTCGTGCCAACTGTGTAGCACTCATACTATCACTATGCAACACAGGAGTATCAACTATAACTCCCAAATCTCCCACTAGCTGACTAAGCCAAATGGCTTCCTTGCATGCCTTGGTGGCTGCAATATACTCAGCCTCTGTGGTAGAAAGTGAAACACACTTCTGTGCACGTGACATCCATGACACTGCACCTCTAGCAAAGGTAAACACATAGCCAGAAGAAGCAGACCTCCTCGTGTCAGGGTGACCTGCATAATCTGCATCTGTGTAGCCCAATACACATGCATCTCCTCTACCAAAGCATATGCACATCTCTTGCGTACCTCATAAGTAGCACATCAAACCCTTCACTACCTCCCAATGCTTCTTGCCTGGATTTGCCATGTACCTGCTGTGGAGGGAAAAAAATAAGATGGGAATGCCTCTATAGCGTTTCTCCCACCCAGCTCGGAATATACAAAACACAAAAACGGGGGCACCACCAGCTATGGCTGGACACTTTTTCAGAAACTCTTACTCACCCTTACCCTATGGCAACGGCCAGGTCATCGAGGTCGGAGCTCCACTGCTCAATGCATCCTCTCCTGCAGCCTAAAACCATAGACAACAAGGCACACGATTCCCAACACCACACGTTTCAAACTTACTCTTCACCCCTCCCAAAACCACCCATACACTTCTCATCACAAACAAAAGCCCACAACTGATTCACTCTCTTCATTCCTTTCACATACACAAAGCAAGGTTCTCACAAGACCATACAAATTTTCAAAGCTTATCCAGAGCTTTCATGGAGAACACAAGAGAACATGGAGATCCTTCTCTCACATACTAAAACATTGAAGCATGCACCCACCATGCTTGCTTATACACACACTACTACCTATAGTTGTACAGCTCAAGAGGTTTCTCTACAAAACCATCAACAAGGCATCCACCCAACTAGCTGCGCAAACTCACTCAAAAGCAGCTCTCCTTCTTTATGCCTGCACAGCAAGCCTTTGGAGTAGAGCAACCCAGTCGCCTCCAGCTCTCTCTGCAGCAAACGCCGGCTCTTCACACGCACAAGGCTCTCCCCTCTTTCAGCAAGGCGACGACCCCACTCATTTTCCTCTCTCTGGCTTCCTTTTTCATGCAGCACCCGTCTCCCTCTTGTGGTTTCTCAACACACCTTCCCTTCGGCTACTCTCCTCTGCGACCACCTTCCTGGTGATTTCTCTCTTTGGCGACTCGCTCTGCAGCACTTCTCTCGGCGACCTCTTCACAATTTCTCTTGGCCACCTCACACCTTCGCTACTTTCTCTTCGGCGACTCCCTCTGGCGACCGTCTTCGACTTCCTTGGGCGACTCACACCTTCGGCTACTTTGGCGACCACCTCGGCTGCTGCTCATCTCCAGCCCTCTGCGCCTGTGGCCCTTCACTCACAAGGCAGCCAGTCGACTCGCCTCTGTGTCGCTACTCGTCCCAGTTGCTTCACAACACGGCGGCCTCTTCTTGTCCCCTACGTCTCCTTTCTGCAGCTTTGTAGCCACGCCTCAGAAGGTCTCCTCGTCTGCGCCAGCCCCCAGTGCAAGCTGACCAATGCAACACCTTCTCCTCCTAACTGCAGTCGGTCCAGCTTCCGTAGCAACCCCGCAAGCCCTTCTGCTCTCTGCAGCAAGTGTCTACCTTTTTTTTTCTAACTGCCGACGGCTTCTATCCTTCAAAGCGGCTTCCCCTCCCAGAATTCCGCCACCTTCCATCTTTCGAGTCTTCGAGAGATTGCGCTGGTGGCAGCCTACACACTCTTCCATGTGGCTATTTGTTATTGGCCATATGGATATGTATTTTATTTATTTTAAAAATCTCCAAGCTACAAGATAATGACCACCCAATGCTAAAAAACTCTCTTACTCCTTTCACATGACGATTCACAATTTTCCAAAACTATATGAGAGCTGCCACCGCTCATCATCATCATCACCTACTTACTAAACCCATCAATTTCCAGTCGGTGCCCTGCTTAGTAACCATCTGTACACCACACAGTTGCATTAAAAACTTTAGATCTCCAGCACTTTCTCCGGAAAAAAACACATGCATAAACCAACTTTCAACCAAACCATTCAGGCTGTACACTTGCCAGGGCATTCAGGGCAAAGTTTTATTGCACACCATCCACACCCTATGTACACTGACTCAAAACAGCTTTACAGAAAAAGCCTGACATACTTTGCCCAACCCCCAGCCTGCTGAATCATTCATGATCAGCAGCAAAAAGCATTTCCAGACTTAAACCCATATCCAAAAACTGCCCTTCATCTGGAATAACATCTTCAGACACTGCATCCTGCACAATTACCATCAAACGTGCATAATACTTCTTCAGCCTGTATCCATTTACCCTGGAAGCATGTAAAGTCCCATCTAAATCTGCCAATTGATAAGTGCCATTTGCAAATCCTTGCATCACCAAGAAAGGTCCTTCCCACTTAATTTGAAACTTTTTATGAAAGGCATTATCCAGTCTGCTATTATAACGTAATACCAAATCATCCTTCATAATTCCTTTGCTTTTAATCTTCTTGTTGAACTTCTCCAGCGTCCTTGCTTGCATATCTTCATAATGCTTCAAAGCATTATCCCTATTCAGCTGTGCTTCTTGTAAATATAATAGTCGCTCTTTGAAGACATCTTCAGGTTTTTCCAAAAGCTTTTCCAACATTTTAACAGCTGGTATCTCCACCTCAATAGGCAATAAGGCTTCCTTTCCAAAAACAAGATAAAATGGAGTGAAACCCGTACCAGTCTTAATTGCTGTTCGGTATGCCCACAAGGCAGCAGGCAACTCCAGATCCCAATTCTTGCCTTGTTGCTCTGTCATTTTAGATAAAATCTTGATCAATTCACCATTGAACCGCTCATTCAAGCCATTACACTGTGGATAGTAAGGTGTGGTAAAACTGCGACTGATCTTCATTTTTGTACACAAATAATCCATAAGCTCTGCTCTGAAACCTGGACCCTGATCAGAAAGCAATTCCAATGGCACACCAAATTTACAGCAAATATCCTGATATAAAAATTTTGCTACCTCCTTAGCAGTAATTTGTTTTACTGCCTTTGCTTCCGCCCATCTAGAAAGGTAATCAACTGCAGTTAAGATGTAACACTTCCCTCGGCTGGTAATAGGTAATGGTCCCACAGCATCAATTCCCCATTTTTCAAAAACATCATAAGCAAGAATTGTCTTTCTCATCTCAGGCTTTAATATTCGTTTACTGTGAGCTTGGCATTGTTTGCATGACCTGCACCAATGATTAACATCCTTATGTATACTTGGCCATACATAACCTTCCTGCAATACCTTATGCAAGGTAATCTTTGATGCAAAATGTCCACCGCATGCTCCCTCATGATTTTCCTTAAGAATTTTGTAGATTTCTTCCTTCCAAGGTACCCTTCGCATTATCAAATCAATTCCCTTCAAATACAAAGCATCACCAACCATCACATACCTTGTAGCTTTCCTGATGAAACCATATTTTTTTGATCTGTCAATACCATTGGGAATCATCCCGGTTAACAAAAACTTTTCCACATCCTGTAAATTCTCCCTGCCACAATAAAATGATGAATGAGCTTTAAGAACAAATACTTCACCAATCATTCCCTGGGCTGCTTCATGAGCCTCCTCATTATGGCCTCGGTCCACATGCTTTAGACTCCAAGCTTCAAATTCCTTCAGCAGACTCTTAATCTTGAAACACATTTCTTTGAGTAATATTTTCTTTGACTTCCAAACTCCCAATACCTGTTTTACCACCAGCAATGCATCTCCTCGAATGCGAATCCTGTGTACACCATGCTTCAAGCATATTTGCAATCCAACTTCCAAAGTCAGATACTCCGCTTCATTGTTGCTATGTGCATCCACCTTAACACCCTTTTTAAAAACAAGGCAACCCTGTGGATCATAAAGCACCAAACCTCCTGAGGCTGCATCATGGCTTTTCCTGTAAGAACCATCAAAATATAATAAGTGTGCATTCACCAACTCAGCCGCATCCTCAACTGGCTTCTTGATAGTCTCCTCCTTTATAAGAAGAGGACTCTCCTTATATGTCAGTAGATCAGCTAAGGTAGCCCTGGTACTCTCTTCCACCAAGAATGAGAAAGTAAATTCCTGCAACTCAATCACCCACTTCATCATTGCCTTAGATAAATTTGTACCATTTATCAACTGAGGCAAAAAAGTGTAGCTCGTCAAAAACACAAAGGGGCGAGGCAACAAGTAGTGGCGGAACCGCCTACATGCATAAAGTACACTGACCATAACAAGTTCCACCTCTGATAGCAACCTTTCTCTGGCAAGTTTTACTCTGCTAGCACAGTAGACTGGTTGCATATAATGTGATTCTTTCCCTTTCTGCAATAGCATGGCTCCAATTGCATCCTCACCTACTGAAAGATTAACATAAAATACCTGTTCCCAATTAGGTGCCTGCATTGTAGGAACAGCTCCCAACACCTCTTTCACTTTCTGAAAAGCCACTTCACACTCCTCCGTCCAATGCAAAGGATCATGCTGTGCTGCTTGCTGCAAAGGATATAACAACTGTGAAGATAGAGAAATGAATCGAGCCATATACTTCACCTTTTGCACAAAAGTAGCCAGTTGCCTTGTATTCTTTGGTGTAGGAAGAAGAAGAAGAGACTTGACTTTATCAGGATCTGGATCAATACCATTCTCTGAAATAACATGGCCCAAGAGCTTCACCCTCGGTTGAGCTAAAAAACACTTTTTTGGATTTAATTGACCACCACACTCATCATAACGCTGAAAAACTATAGCCAGCTTATCACAATGCTCTTGCCTGGAGCTGTATATACAAAAATCATCAATAAAATCCTTCACAAACTTGTTCAAAAAAGGAGATAATACCCAATTTGCTCTTCTTTGGTAGTAGGCTGGTCCATTCATCAATCCAAAAGGAAGAACTTTGTAGCAGAAACACCCCCACGGTGTAATGAAAGTTGTCTTACGCTGATCTTCTTCTGCAATCTTTAATTGGAAATAACCTGAATACCCATCACAAACACTATACCTTTCATATCCAGCTACAGTATCCAAGATCTCATCCAAAAAAGGTAGAGGGTAAGAATCCTTCTTCGTAGCAGCATTCAAAGGCTTGAAATCCACACATATACGCCACCTGCCATCTTTCTTTGGACTCACCACCGTAGGACTTACCCACTCAGCTGTATCCACTGGTGTAATGAAACCTGCACTCAACAGCTTATCAACTTCCTCTCTCAGGGCCTGCATTTGTTCTCGTCCCATCCTGCGAAGCTTCTGTCTAACTGTTTTTACACCTTCTTTCAATTCAATCCTCAGGTCTGGCCCTTTAAATCCTCGAATCTCTCTATAAGAAGTGATGAATAATTCTGGAAAATGAGAAAGCATATTAACATATCTAACCTTTTCTCCACTTGAGAGATCCGGACTCAGCATTCCTTCAATCAGCTCCTGCTTCTTCTTCACTTCTATCTTTGGTTGCAGTAATTCCTCGATCACTTCATATGACCCCATAGTATCTTCTCCCTCAGCACCCACTTCATGCACTTCCTTATCTTCATTACTTTGTTGCTCTGATATAAGAAAAGCCACATCTGCCCCTTCTCCACTAGAGGCGGTAGTCGATGAATCCGTCTCTGATTCAGAAGTAGTGGTGGTAGTTTCCTCTTCACTTGAATCCTGTGGCCTCTCCCACACATCATTTAAAGATCTCCTACTATGCATCTCAAAAGATTTTTTATTACCCTGCTTATTATGCAAAGAAATGGTCCCATACCTCCAATCCTGTACTGCACCTACCACTCGCAACCAGGGTCGTCCAAGGATAATTGGAAAAGCACCCAGACCCGCAGGCATCACATGGAAATCTACAGTAGCTTTGACATTAAAAGCTTCAATTTCCAATTCCTTTATCATACCAAGATATTTTACCTTTTGATGATTAGCCATCCTGATTCGAAACCCAGAAACCCCAGACACCCTCAAGCCTGACTGCTCCACACATGACTGGGTAATCACACAGATTTGAGCCCCTCCATCTATATAGGCCTCACCAAGGTTTCTACCCTTACTCCACACCTCCACAATAGGGCAAATATCTGGAAGCTCCTCTAAAGATAATACTTTGACTGACCTTTTCTCTGACTCCTTTTCCATTGGATTCACTAGTCTCTTCCATTGTCTTCTCAATTTTGGCACCATCTCCACCAACTGCCCAAAGGTGATGTTTGCCTTCCTGTTCACCAAATCAGATTTCAAGTCATAGCTGGTTTGCCCATCCCCCAGTGGAAAGTCTGACACTTGGAACCTTCTACGAGGCTTCCGTTTCCTTTTGGCTTTCACATCTTCTCCTTCCTGCTGCTTCCCCTTCTTACGGCTGGGTCCAGCTACCCCTTTTCCTTCTCTCTCATCCGTTGTGCGTTTGCCAACAGGCATCACATCCCCTTCTTCTCTCACCTGAACATTCTCCAGAGTAACAACATTCATGACCTTTGCCTTCCCCTTCTCCTCAGCTGTAATTCCACTGGGGCCTGCTTGATCCCTGATATCAATACCATAATCTTTTGACCTATCAGGTAACTGTGAAGGTAGTGGGTACATATCACCACCCATACGCTGAGGCTTATCACACTCTGTACTCAGATGACCAAGCTCACCACAGTTCCAGCATGTAGGGATGAAACGACGGCCCCTACCGCGACCACGTCCATACCCTGCTTGTCCATCTCCCCCCTCATGATTGTGGCCACGGCCTCTACCACGTCCATCACCTGTACTTCCCATTAAATTTAAACTCAAATTCTTCATAAGATCAACCATCTGTTTCATATCCTGCCGCAATCCCTCATCAGAACCTGCAGGAACCATAGGTACTCCTTGACTAGCTTGAGGCACCATCTGCATAGCTTGGGCTTCAGTGGGCTTCATCCTCTCGATCACTGCACTCATGGGTGTAGCCTCCACTCTACGAATTTCTGGCTATGCTACAACTGGAATCATCCCCAGCTGATTCATTCGTTGCAGCTTCCAGTCTTTTGACTTAGCAATTTCTACCGCATCCTCAAAAGACCTGGGCTTCTTCAATTCCACTTTCCAGCGAATACTCCTCTTAAGCCCGGCTACAAACTTGTTTTTCTTCATCATATCAGGCGGCACCTGGTCTTCCCCTAAAGCCCTGCATAGAGTTTCCCATAACAAAGAAAATTTCTTCATATAATCATCTAATGATTCAAACTCACCTTGTGTCAGAGCTTGCACCTCATGCCAAACTTTATTAGGGTCTTCCACCTTCTTGAACCTGTTGCTGAGTGCTGTCTTTAATCCATTTTCAGTCATATCAAGATGTGGAACAGCAACCCTCAATGACTCCTCATAAGTCCTGTACCAGGTCCTTGCATCCCCTTTCAAACAGATGCTCAGAAGCCGGAGATATTGTGGCCTTCAAGACTCCTTTGATCAAATTGGAAAATGAAAGTTTATTCCATTGTACATCTTTGCAAGAACTTTGTGGTGTGTCAAGCACACATAAGCCAATTGGAAGTGTATCCTTGATATGATGGGCCAAGAATACATCACCTTCCATCTCCATGTTAACCAATGTGACTCTCCAAGGAAAGCAAGACTTTGAACTAGATGTACCTTCCTTTCCACTTATTATCCATTCAACATACCTTATTGTAGCTTCTGAAAACTTTGGTGTTGTTTTGCCAATCTGTAGTTTTTCTTTAAGCCATGTCTCACAACATCCATGTAAGCACTGATATACTTCTAGACCAATGTTATAATAACTCGCAATATCATCCCATGTTTGGAACTTTTTTGATTGGTTTCGCATGTTGAACACTTTGATAAGCTCATCTTTAAGCACTCTTTCCTGCTTTATACCCATCGCTCGCTGAGACATGTCAATTATACCCTTGTCTTGCCTAGACTTAAATAAGACAATTGCGCCTATCTCTATCTCTTCTTGGATCTTTCACAGGCTTTTATCATCTAGCCCAAGTGAGCATCTTAAGAATGTAATTGTGGGTTGACGACCTTCCAAATCTCCTTTGCTTACAGATCTCAAAATTGATATCCACCTTTCATAAATGTCATCATCATATGTCACCATGTGGATATCCTTGGTAGCAAAGTTTGATCCCATGAAACATTGGCAATTGATATAAAATTCTGGAACAAATTAAGAGAACCATATTAGAAACATGCAATAAATAATGCCAAGTCAATCCTACATAGACTACAAATAGTGAAATTCAACACATGCAATTCTGAGCAATGGCATTGGTGCCATTCTCCACAAATTAAACAAAGAATGTCATGAAGGAAAATTTCCAAAAATTGAAGGTAGAATGGCAATCATGCCATTCTCCCTTGGGGGCATTGCATAATGACATTAGTGGTATCCTTCATAACCTCATATGGAAAGGAGAATTAGAATAGTGCCATTCCCTTCAGAGAGTAAAGATAGTGCTACTAGTTCTATGTATCAATAAAATCGAGAATGGCACTAGTGCCATCCTCCTTCCATGTCACAAAATCAAATGGTGGCATTATCCATAAACTCATAAGGAGAAGGAGAATGATAATAGTGCCATTCTCCACAAAAATTCAAGAAGCATTCTCATTTAGAGTGTATAGATAATGGTTCCAGTTTTATGTATCAATAATGTGCCACATTGTAACACACCATACTTTCATAATCGCGAAAAAATTGTAGCAAGACAATAATCATGAATTGAACAAGAAGGGAGACTCGAACTTGAATCAAATTGATGAGACTTTACAAGAATTTCGGAGAAGAAGCACTCCGTGTGAAGGAGCTCGTACCACCCGTCCACCCCCGAGCTATGTCACTCTCACTCTCACTTGCATGAAGATGATCAAATCCCACCCTCACTCGCACTCTCACTCTCACTCTCAAAAATCTTGATCTTGTCTTCTCCTTCGCGCTGCCTCGATCTGCATGCCTTATCTTCTCCTTCGCGCAACCTCGATCTGTCTGCCTTTATCTTCTCCTTCGCGTAGCCTCGATCTGCATGCCTTGTCTTCAACAAAGAACACCTCCTCTTCTTTTATAGCCTTTCTAGACTCCAAAAAGCAGCCAAAAGCCCCAAAATCAGCCAAAAGCAAGCTTTTCTTGGAAAGCGTGCGCTTTTGCCATCTTTAGTGTGCGTGTGCTTTTACCATCTTTAGCGTGTGCTTTTGCTAGCATATGCATACGAAATCTCGATGCTCTTTTATAAAAAGAAATATTTAATAAGTATAGAAAATAGCCCTATTCGGAGCATCGTCGTGCCTGCCTCGTAGATCCGATAGCCGAGCTCGATAGCTCGTGAAGATCGAACCCTCTTCTTTCCCTTTGCATTTGACCTTTCATGGCTAACTCTTCCATCTGGACCTCCGTCTAATACCTGCAACTCTTGACACGGAAATCTAGATGCACTTTTTTAGCTCAAAACCACTATGTTAGCAACTTCAAACCTCCATACAGGCATGAAAACGAATGAACCACAAAATTTTCACTAGGACAAAGTTTTTCTACTCAACAAGATCTAAAACTCTCTCATACAGAGTTTCTTCAAATTATTCCTCTAACCTACTCAAATTCAAGCCGCAAAATCAAGCCGACATAATAATGGACAAAAATCAAAATTTTTCGACCAACACAACTTTCTCAAAACCTTCAAAACATCAAAACCATGCATTTTGAACACTAACTGCGATATATATTCCAAAATATTACATATACAAAATTGGAGCATCACATCCGCCCCCTCTTCAGGAACTCTGTCCCTCAGAGTTTGAATGAAGGAAACTCAGTAGGTAAAGCATCTAAGTCTACCCATGAAATATCTTCAACAGGATAAGCATCCCACTTAACCAAAACTTCTTCTATTGTTCTATTCCTAAGATGCTTCGTGTTCCTATCGAAAATATATTGAGGTTCAACTTTCAAAGTCCCATCCTCCATGATCCTAGACTTGTCTTGCAAAATATGAGATGGGTTGGCAACATAAGATTTCAATAAACAGACATGGAAAACATGATGCACTTTTATGTTCTCAGGCAACTCAAGTTGATATGCAAGCGTTCCCACCCTCTTTAAGATTTTAAAAGGTCCTGCAAAACGAGGTGAGAGTCTTCTATCCTTCCCAAGGATCAAATTACTACGTTTAGGTACCACTTTCAAAAATACCATTTCCCCAATCTGAAATTCACGGGAAGAATGCTTCTTATCATAATAATGCTTTTGTCTGTCTTGTGCTCTTTGAATGCTCTTCCGAATCAGTTTCACTTCCTCATCCATCCTCTCAAGCATTTGTCTAGACACTTCAACTCTATTTTGAGGATCCGCAAAATTCACAAGGGTGTGGCAATTTTGACCATACATGGCTTCAAATGGAGTCATTTGAATGAAACTATGCCATGAACTATTGTAACCAAACTCGGCTAAGGATAGGAATTCAATCCAGTTTGTTTGCTTCTCCTTAACATACATTCGAAGCATATCCTCAAGTACGTGATTAACCCTTTCGGTTTCCCCATCTATTTGTGGGTGAAAAGCTGCACTCATCTTAAGCTCCGTCCCAATTGCTTTGAATGTGAACTTTCAAAAATTAGAAGTAAACTTGGAATCCCTATGAGATACAATACTATTAGGCATACCATGCAATCGAAAAATTTCTTTAATAAACAACTTGGCTACCTCAAGAGCACCCCCAGTCTTTTTCATAGGAAAGAAATGTGCCATTTTAGTAAGACGCTCAACGACGACAAAAATGGTATCATATCCCCCTCGAGCTGTAGGTAGTTTGGTAATAAAATCCATGGAGATTGATTCCATGGTCATATGGTCAGTGTGTGCTTAGAGTCATGCCTGTGTAGGACATGGTGTGAGTGTGTGGTAGCACATGTGGTAGGTGAGTCAGATGGAGAGAATCTAGGAAGTAGCATGTGTGTGTGTCTTGAGAGAATATAGGAGTGGAAATAGGATCTGAGATTCTACTGATGATCTAGTCAGTGATGTATCAACTGAATGTAACCAAGGCCTATTTAATCAGGCTCCTATCATGAATAAACAAGATCACTGTGTCCCAACTATCTCTACTCTGCTCCTTTCCAACATGGTATCAGAGCCATATAGGCCACCTTGACTCCTAGAGTTTGAATCCATCTCGTGCTGCCACGTGGCATCATCCCTACCAACTTCATCTTCCTCACCCAAAACTTGCTCCCTTTCCTCACTTTTTTTTAGCAGCCCTATTCTCCTCACTCATAGCTTCTTTCTCCCCATTCTTTCAGCTGGAGAGAGCTCAAGGATAGACGAATCCACACCTCAGAAGGCTCAGCCAAATTTCGCGCCTATCACCCGACATTGTGAAAAAACAGTCCAATACCTCATTGAGAATATCTTCTGCTGCAAGTAACCATTGCCAAAACATGAGCATGGGCGATCTCAAGACGAAGAGAATGAACCACTTTGCAAGCCATTTGGTTGAGAATTGAGGGAGATATGACCAATTTCGTGCTTCAGCATAATGCAGTTTTGAAGTGACGATTTGGACAGTTTCTGACCTGTGTGTTCGTGCTTCTTCCTGGCTGTTCACAGACTTTGGGCGACCTGATTTGCTGAGGGATCTTGACCTTGGATCCCTACAATAGGCTGGTCTCAGCCTCCTTTCCCCTCCATTGCTGTTTTTTGACTTTTGGTCAAGTTCTTTGACTAAGTTTCTTGAGAATACTTTTGTTGGTCAAAGCTTGTGTTTAGAAGGCATACAATAGGAGGAATATAACCATTCAAACTTGTGTAAGAGTTTAGACACTGCTTTTAGTTGAAAGTAAGACCTACTCTTGTTTTCTTCCTTTTTATCTTTCCATTGTTTGGGACTAGACACTGCCCCTCTAGGGTAAGACCTTCCCTGAAATAAACCATGAATTCAATGGAACATTGTAACTGGCAAAGACAAAAAGCCATCTACAAGAGAGGGGGAAGTAACTTGGATCTCTAAGGATGAAAAGGCTTTGTCTATTATTGCCTTAGGCCTAAGTGATGAGTACATTCATCACATTGATGGAATGGATACCTCACAAGAGGCATGGGAAGAATTGGATAAGATCTTTGGAACTCAAGCCAAAAGCTCTAAGATAAGCCTATTGATTCAATTCTTTGAGCTGAAGCTAGAGAAATGAAGAGTTTAACCACCCAGCTGGCAGGGATCAAGGTTAACATGGAAGAGGATGTAAGCACAACTATCTTATTGAAGAGTCTTCCACTTGAAGAGTATGGACAAATTGTTACCACACTCACAAATCTACCCACTCCCAAACTGGTAGATGTTGTTGGGTTACTGATGGAAGAAGAAAAGAAGCCAAAGAAGCAAGGACTTGTGTATACTAAAGTCTACTACAACAAGAATACATCAAGGGGGGCTACATCAAAGAACTTCTCCAAAGACAAGATCAAATGCCACTTCTACGGAAAGCCCGGGCACTATGAAAAGGACTTCTTTTTTCAAGAAAAAGGTTGGTGCAAACATGATTGAAGATCATGAAGAGGAGGAACCACAGAATGAAGAAGCTTCTCAAGAGGAAGCTAACTTTATTAATGCCCAGAGTTGGGGCTTCTAGAACCAAGAATGTGTCAATAAGGTGCTCTGCCATGGATAGTCCATCCTAAAATGACATGTTTTTTGAGCTTGTCAAGGTACTCTGCCTTGGATAGTCCATCCTAAAAAGATATGTTGAGTCAGTCATGTGTGTTTAGACCAGATGTCCTAGAGGTCTATTTCCAATGGCACAATAAAAAAAATCCATTGAGACCCACTTATTATAAACCGAGGGAACCAAATTTGGAGTGAGGACATATTGGAGCTAGAGCGTCCAAATGCCTACTACCAATGCAACTGAAGTGAGTACAGGGTTGGGAGCATGAGTATTGACACAAGAAAGTGGGCAAACCATGTGGTGTCCCATGGTCTACTCTCAGGGTTGAAGGTCATCAATTGAAGGGGGTAGGGTGTTGGAGATAAATTGATGTCCTAAGGAATGTGCCTAGAGGACATGGTCACATGGGAGCATGAGTATTGACACAAGAAAGTGGGCAACCATGTGGTGTCCCATGGTCTACTGTCAGGGTTGAAGGTCATCAAAATTGAAGGGGGTAGGGTGTTGGAGATAAATTGATGTCCTAAGGAATGTGCCTAGAGGACATGGTCACATGGTCAGTGTGTGCTTAGAGTCATGTCTGTGTAGGACATGGTGTGAGTGTGTGGTAGCAGAGGTGGTAGGTGAGTCAGATGGAGAGAATCTAGGAAGTAGCATGTGTGTGTGTCTTGAGAGAATATAGGAGTGGAAATAGGATCTGAGATTCTACTGATGATGATCTAATCAGTGATGTCAACTGAATGTAACCAAGGCCTATTTAATCAGGCTCCTATCATGAATAAACAAGATCACTGTGTGCCCAACTATCTCTACTCTGCTCCTTTCCAACACTTCTAGACGTCTGTTCTAGTCTTGGGAGTCCTTTTGAAGACTTGGTGTCTTGTCCTTAGCAGAAAAGATGAGAGAAATTGAAGACGAAGCTACACACCCTTGGTCTTGAATTCACCCAATTTTGATGTTCAGAGTGAGGGATTCTGCTGTTCTGAGATTCTTAAAATCATTTTTTGCCTTGAGGGAATTATTTAGGTTATGTTTGGAAAGCTCCAATTGTGGCCACGGCGTGGCTACACCCACTACGATGGCACAGTTGTCTCCGGGGGGCTCCATAGCCACGGCAGGGCTACACTTCTTCCTTAGTTGATTTTCGGAAGGTTTCTTTTTTGGAGGCTTGCAGGTGTTCTGATGCCTACCTTGTGTATCCTGGAGTGTTTTAGTTCCTTGGCAGATTTTGTCATCATGTGGTTTCCCTACCTTGTAGACTCAAGTGGGCACAATTGTGTAAATTTCCAATTCAAGTTCGTTGGAGGTTCAAGGTGTTATCCAAGTGTTGGAGATGCCCTTTGTCCAATTCAAAATCAATTTTTGGTAGTTTCAAGTGATGATGTTGAGTACGGGGGCACAATTTCGACTGATGTTCTTTGATGGTTTTATGGGTGTTTGACAATGGATTTAACAACCTGGAATGTAATGCATCAGCTTCTCATGAAAAATAGTTGATAAAAATGCAATTTTCAAGGTGGAGCCTCACTACATGACCACACAAAAATATCTTGTGCGTAGGTGGACATAGTCAAAAAACTGGTGACTGTGAGCAGGATAAGATTTCTGTGGTGTTTGTCCTCTTGGAAGGCGGTGCCCATGGTGGTGCTACAACTGACTATGGTGCTACAACTGATGATGGTGGCACACAGACAGTTACCTGTGCGACTCGGCCAGGATGTGAAAAAACGATCTGTCAGCTCAATTTTTTGTGTTTTCTTAATCTGTTTTTTGCTAGTTGGGTGCTCTACTACCTGATCTACGATCCTATGATAAGAAAAAACCAAAACAAATACAAAAACATGGAGATTCTTGGAATGAAAAGTCACTTAGCTGTCACAACAACCTTTGTGTTGCGACCTCCAAATCACTTTGTTTTTGCAGTTCTTGTTAGATTAGACACCTACAATGCCTTAGCAATCATAAACATTGCCTATTCAACACACAAACTCAACAAAAATAACAAACAATCGCTTGAATCGGCCACAAATCACTTGCCCATGATGGCACCTAGTTCTTCAAAACCAGCCACTATTTGCTACTCATTCAATGGTGGGAAATTGATGTTTTTCGAGAGAGATTGGGGCGTAGTTAGCTCAATGTGGTGCTCCCTGACAATGGCGCCAAAATTGTTAAGGTTTCCAACCTAAAGTGTCGTAGGGAACTTCGGAAGATCTTGTGAAGAGTTCATCCTTCACGTAAACCTTCGTTTGAAAGCTACTACACTACCCAACCGGCAAGAGTGTCAATCTTGCTCCCGGTCTCACTCAATCGTGCATTCAACCATGAGAGGAGAGAAGGAGAGAGAGAGAGGAGAATCGATATGTGAGCATGCTGAAGGGTGAAGTACGTAATGTGAATGCAAGAAAGGGAAGTAGAACAACAACAACACATCCACAAGTTGGAGACACTACAAGACACTGCTGCCATACACGCGTTCCATACACGCGATAAGTTACGGGCGTGTGTATGGTCGCGCATGTATTTGAATAGTATCGGGCGCGTGGATATTGGCATTTAAATTTACGTGTATTGAACTTTAAGTAACGCGTCTACCAGCGCGTGTATATTGGCATCTAAATTCGCGTGTATATTGGTTTCAAAAACGCGTGTATAAGCGCGTGTATATACATGCAATTATTCACGCATCAATACACGCTTTATTAAGAAAAACTAAATTCCTTTACAAAATTAAAAACTATTTTCTTTAAACCATCTCATAGTACATTACAGTATATATCATTATACAATCCCACTACATGCATTTACAACAATGAAATATATTCAAAAATACATCATGAGATAATTAAAAGACAACATATACAATAGAAATGTCGTCAATTTAAAACGATACAGTGATGGATTGGTTAGGGTTCGATCTCATCTTCAATAAGATCCATCCTTGCCAAACGATCAACATCAATATCCATTTGATCAATTTGTAAGGCTACGATTAAATTTATTCCACTATCGATATTCTGTCCATTGATAATGGTATCGATGTCCTAATCATCCTCATCAACATCACCATCATCCTCAATGGTAGGGTCATTCTCATGATCATGAGAAATGGCACGTTCATCCTCATTATCATGATCATCTCTTATTTCTTGATCATCGACCACAACATCTTCATTGGCATGTTCGACATCATCAATGCGGCATGTTACATCCTCCATATGCTCCATATCAGTGAATGTATTATACATCACTTTGGAACGTGGTAAAATAGGGATGACGTACCACCATTTAATGTCATGCATCATTGGCAGATAGATAACCTACTCAAATACACATACTGGAGTAATTAATTAGCATATCAAAAGTCAAGGGGTACGCGAGCTTAGATATATATGTACATGAAACACATTAGTAAAAAAATGCATACTTGCTCACATTGTTGTGGCAATACGAGCCTATCTTTCTTTGTTTGCCAAAACTTTGTAGAGTCAATAGTTACATAGCCACTTGCATGGCGTTTTATCATTGCATTAGGCCCTTTTTCCACCACGTTCATTTGCCATTTGACATCCAAAACATACACAAAGAAGCGACGAAAGTCAAGCCTAAATATGTCTTGGATTGTGCCACAATAATCATCCATTTTTCCATTAGCTCCCTCAAAGCTACTAATGACACCGCAATCTTGTGTATTCCTCTTTTCATCAATTCTTTGTGTTCGAAAATGTTTGCCTTCACACCATATAGCATTGAACATAGTGCACTGGACCAAAATAGAAGCAATATTTGTGTAAGCAATGTGAATAAATATTAAAAGCAAATCACTTACAACTAATGCAAAACATTAGTTCTATGTACCTTTAACATGCATCCTCGTGCATACTCCCATTCTTCCGCCGTGATATACAGCCCCTCGTCGCTCTCTGCTCTCTCCATTTCCTCATGCAACCAATCAACATGGATATCATTCGGAAGTGTTGCTAGATGCTTAGGGTATGCCTTACGAGAGCCATGTTGCCTCCGAAAGAGAGCTCTTTCTGCTTGCCTTTTTGTCTTTGCATCCTCATATCTTGTAACCCATCTGCTCATCACATCACTATTAAGGATGCAAGTGAAATTGAGATCATCAATCAATGTTCTCTCAATTACTTTACTATGTCCTTTTCCTTGAGGCACAATAGAGGTCATCCTCAAGTCCTCTTCATTGCTCCATAGTCGTGGCAAAGAGCTGTCCACGTGACCAAGAAATTCTGAAATATATACAAGAGACTCTTGTATCAACCAACCCTCGGCCATGCTTCCTTCGGGCCTTGCACTTTGCCTCACAAAGTCTTTTAAGGTCTTCATGAAGCGCTCTAGGAAGAACATCCACCAACGTGCATACACAGTGCCACACATAAAGCAATTTCGTCCACTAAATGCATAATGAGATGTAGTTGACTTGCGAGAATGGTTTGCGAAAAAGTCTCCTCTACCAAACAAACCACCTCCACTGCCATAACACGCGCATCATCCAACGTGGCTGGATCAATTGCTTTGGAACTAACATATCTGAAAAATAAATGAATAGTACGTTATACCTCATGTACGTTCATTTTGCAAGGTATAATGAAGGGTGATCTGACATCGGTTTTACATACCTCACAAGCTCGCCCATCTTATAAATACATTTTTTCAATCTCTTATTTGCACAATGGTCGATGCTAGTAGGTAGTATGAACTGCGCACATAAGAGCACATGTATGTATGGTTTATGGCATTACAAAATTTAATTTCAACGTACAAGACTTGGAAAACACTTACTTGGAGCATCTTGTGCCAATCGTGGGCTGATAGGTGACTTGGATGATGATATTTGTGTGAGTCAAGAGACAGCCCATGATGTACATGAGGATTATTTTTGCAGATTCTTTATGGATATTCCAGGTTCTTCATCCGATCCATTTGTGTACAGCAATTGGCTGATGGAGATGCTAAATCATTTTGGGCGCCATCCTGGTCCAGTTGAGCTTACAGAGTACATGTATGCCCGTCCCCCTCCTTCCATGCCTGGTGTCTATACCCCTACCGCGAGTATCCAGGGCACTCCACTGCCGTCTATGCCTACAAGTCCGACGAGATGGCATGCAGCTTCTCCTCTTCCACGCCCACCGAGGAGACATACCTCATCCCAGACACACTCACGCACACCCTCCCAAGCACCGTCACGTCAGGGCTCACAGCCACCATCACGTACTCCCTCAGAGCCACCGTCACATCAGGGCTCACAGCCACCGTCACGTAGACAATCCCCTAGTCGTGACTCCACCCGCAGCAGTAGGAAGAGTGGGAGTGGAGGATGCGGCGGGTGCTTTGGTGGGGGAGATAGTAGGGCACACGGTGAGAGAGGAGATAGAGGGAGAAGAGTTAGAGGAGACAGTTCGGAAGAGGAGGAGATGAGAGAGGTGGAGGGAGTGATCTGCTATGATGTGATGGATAGGGGCGGGATAGTGATGGATGTGAGGGGGAAAGAGGTAATGGAGTACATGCGTGGGGTAGTATCAAACTTGTATAGAAATTGTTTTATTAAATTTAAAGATCAAAATAGCCGATTAGTTGGGGAGGTGATAGAGGCTGTACATAATCGGTACCCCAATCCCCCACATGCTACATTCTCGGATGTATGGGGAAGGACGCGAATAAGGGAGATCTTAAGTAATAAAAGATCTCACCTTAAAAAACTCGCGTACGATGATGTGCTAAATGTAGCTGCGGGTGGCTATCCTGCCGAGAAACCTGCCCACTGCACACAAACGCGAGTGGAAGGAGGCAAAGAAACGAGCAGAGGGTGGCGTCAAGAGCAGGCAACATGTGGAGGCACGACGGATCCAGATGGAGACCATTGGATCTTCGCATTTCGGATCTGGCAGCGTCGAGTCATGGGAGGCAGAGTTCGTAAGTATCTTGCCACTTTATTTGATTGTTTACTTAATTCATTGATTCTATGATTGTTTTAATCTTACAAATTGTGTTGATTATGATACAGCAACAACGGGTTACGGGGAGGAAGCCCACAACCCACGATACTGCGTATGCTCGCCGGGCATAGCAAACGTGACACGTGGGCCATCTTCAGAGCTGAGGGACGTATTATGGACGCGCAGACTTTTGAGATGGCCATGAGACCATACAGTCAACAGGTACTTGAAAACTCTAAACGAATGATTTTGGTTTATTGAATTACATATATATATATACTTATATACTATATATTACTTGAACAGGCATAAGCTGCTGATGATCCACCCGCCGCCACTGCAGAGGGTGGACGTGAGCACTACTCATCGGACATTCCGACCAATGTGAGCTCATCTGAGCATGGAGGGAGCACCGAGTCATCATCTGGGTCTGAGTAGTACTCAGACTTATAGTATCACATTCCATATTGAGGATGTGGTTGTATATATTTTTTTGTAAACTGAAGCCATGGGCTACTTCGACATATGGACTCCCTTGTATATATGGGTGAAATTTTGATAGTAATATTGAATCGTGAATCGATAGTATTGCATTCATGTCTGTCTTGAATCGTGTATTGATAATGTATGCATTCATGTCGTTCTTGTCTTAATCTTCCTCGTGGATATGTTCTTCGTGGATGGTCCAATGCACAAAAAAAAAAATCCAAAGAGTGTTATTGGGTGCTGGAATGCTAGAACAGCATTCAGGTACCAAATAGCACTCTCTGGATTTTTTTTTTTGCTCTCTGTTCGCGTGTATAAACGCGTCAGAACTGCAAAAAGTTGCGTGTATATACGCGGATAATCTGTAAAACACGCGTATATAAACGCGTCAAATCTGAGAAATACGCGTGTATAAGCGCATCTAAAGTCACAAAACGCGTGTATAGAAGCTTGTATCAGTGCGTCTAAATGCAGTTGAACTGACAAAATGCGTGTATCAGCGCGTCTGAAAAGTCCTATACATACGCTTTTACACGCATGTCTCTGGCCGCGATGATACACGCGCTGATACACGGGCCTGCTACTTTTTTTTCACAAGTCATTTTTAGCGACTAGGAGCACGGGTATGAGCCCGATCCCTTGTAGTGTATGTATGGTTTATGGCATTACAAAATTTAATTTCAACGTACAAGACTTGGAAAACACTTACTTGGAGCATCTTGTGCCAATCGTGGAACTTCAACCCATATAGTTGCTCAATGCCTCTTTTCTTAGTGGTTGTAAAGGCTCCCTTCAATGATCTCATGCATCCAGTGGGAGTATGCAAAGTGGTGATGGCCTGCTTTACCTGCTTCTCCTCTTTCTTTGATATAATCCATGGTGCAGCAGGCGAAAGACGAACATGCCCACCCTTCTCTTGTGGCCAAGCTTGACACATACATCTTGCAACCCGCAAGTCCTTCCGTATGCTAACATTGTCTCGTTTACCAATAACATGTTCCCAAATACTAGATCCCACATTCTTGAAGATGTGCATGGGATCAAGAAGATGGTTGATCTTAAGATGGGTCGAATATGGTAGCCGAAAAAAAATGGAGTACCTACACAAGGGATTGCTCTATGTGATCTTTAATCCAATTAGAGACCACAAAACAAGATTGAAAAACATTACTATACCTGTTCATGCCATCTAGAGGAAGAATATTTGTAGACTCCCAAATACGCTTCCAATCTTTACACGAAGTGTTTGTGGAGGAATGTTACTCTTACTAGCAACATATTTCGGATGATCTGACGGGAGAAATCGATGATGACTATCGAATATGGTCTTACACAAACCGTCAGCATACTCATGTACTAACGAAGGGCCACAAACAGGACATGCATGTTTACCCGATGTTTTCAAACCTGTTAAAATATAAATAAAAGTTAGAATAATAAAGTCAATAGTTATAATTAATATAGCCAATAGTATTAGAGTAGGGAGGTAATTAGAATTCTTACCAGAACAATCGCTGTATCCTGGAAAGTCATGCATTGTCCACATCAACACTACTTTTAAGTTGAAGTGTCGAGAGGAGGGAGGCCTACTTATGTCCACCACCGCAATACCTCTCCATAGTTCCTCCAATTCATCAATCAACGGTTTGAGATAAACATCCATATGCTTGACTTTATGTTTCCCTGGAATTAGAAGGGATAACATAAGATGTCCCTTCTTGATCACCATTGATGGTGGAAGGTTGTAATTCACCAACACAACTGGCCACACGCTGTATGCGGTGCTTTTGAAACCAAATGGATTCACTCCATCCATACCTAGGCCAAGTCTCAAGTTTCTAGGCTCTGTTTTAAAGCTAGGCCACTCATCTTCAATACGCTTCCAAGCAGGAGTGTCTGCGGGAATTCTCCACATGCCATCATCGGATCGATGTGAGGAATGCCATGACATGAGCTCTGCTATGGATTTGCAGTTGAACATGTGTTTGATGCGAGGAATTATAGGAAAGTGTCGCAAGACTTTACGAGGTACATCAAAACTCTTCACATCTGTTCTATACCTTGCTTCACCACAAGTGGGACAATGTCGAGCCTCCTTATGCGTCCCACGAAAGAGAATGCAATCACTGATGCAGGCATGTATGCGATCATAATCCAATCCTCCAAGAGATGTCACATAGCGCCTCGCTATGTCTCTTGAGGTGGGTAGTCTATTTCCCTTTGGAAGCATGTTTGATAATAGCCTGCATCCAATATCATCAATTAGTCCTAAACCCTAAACCCTAAACCACTAATTCAAATTTGCAAGTTAGAATGCTTACTTCAATAATGCGTCAAGACTTACATTGCTCCATCCATAAACTGTTTGTATATTGAGTAGTTCAAGTGAAGCATGTAAAATAGAGAATGTGCACCCTTCAAAAACCGGTGTCGATGAAGCCTTGTAAAGATGCTCTTGTTCCATATCATCATCGTCCATACCTTTGGGATCATCCCTAAAAAGATACCGCACCATATCATCAAACACTTCCTCTTCCACAACTTCGTGGGATGCAGGGCTATTGTCATCCCTTTCCCACTCATCTCTGACAATAGATCCCGAAGCTCCAGCATCATCTCGTCGACGCTTTGCGTGCTCTTGCCGCACATAGGGCACCATGTTAGGGTGTGGTACTGCATCCTGCTTCAATTAGAGTATATATATTATAACTCCATTAATTTAATTTGGATACCATGAGTCATTTGAATACTATCAATTTATTTACATCTACTCACCTCTAAACCTGTTTGATTCCATTCTCCATACATGGAGACGTGATTCAAGGTAATTCGACGCGCTCGTACAATGCATCCTTGACATCGATTACACATACACTTGATCCTTTGTCCCAACCACACATCGCGATTACGATGACGCATTGTCTCATCCTCACCAGAACTGCTTGAGGAGGTTGATGACATCCTATGTACAAAAGAGTAAACACAAAATCATAATCAATTTTTAATGAAAGTATAAAAATCGCGTGTAAAAACGCGGCTACATCCTGAAAATCGCGTGTATCAACGCGGCTACATCCTAAAAATCACGTGTATCAACGCGGCTATATCCTGAAAATCGCAACGCGGCTACATCCTAAAAATCGCGTGTATAAACGCGGCTAAATCCTAAAAATCGCGTGTATAAACGCGGCTGATTTATTATAAACCCGAAAATACACGCGCTTTTACACGCAACGACCTGTCCATACCTAAAAATAACCCGCCTTCTCCAAATGAACATTTTCAAACTAAAGATTTGCTCTCCTTCGTTGCCTCTTCCAACAGAGCACTAAACCTAAGTGCAAGGAGCAGACAAGGAGCACACACGGGTGAAGGAAACCAGCCAAAAAGAAGACTCACTTTTTCAGAGGTGAGTCAGTTTGTCCTTTGTCCTGTCTCTTTCCTTCCATTTGTTTATGCTATTGTCTCTTTCCTTTATGCATTTGTTTCCGTCCTTCTCCTTCTCTGGTTGCCCCATCTGGTGAACGATTGTGATAGTGGGCGACAGTGAGCTTTTTATAAGGACGATTTGTCGGAGGTCGATCGTTTTCAAAAAAAAAATTCGCAGGCCGCGTGTAGAAACACGTGTATGTCTACGTGTATGTTGTCTGCACGGAGGTTCACGCGCATATACACGCGTTTTTTGACTGGTGTATACACGCGACTGTGTTTCACCCATGCTTGCTATCTAGGTTCTTCAGAGAGATGATCCCATCTGCATATGGCTTGCCTTCACAAAATCATATGTGCTAGCTTGCATTTGTGCTTTGATGCAATCATGTATATACTTTTATTTTTGCAGATTCTTTATGGATCCAGGTTCTTCATCCGATCCATTTGCATAGAGCAATTGCCTGATGGAGATGCTAAATCATTTTAGGCGCCATCCTGGTCCAGTTGAGCTTACAGAGTACATGTATGCCTATCCCCCTCCTTCCATGCCTGGTATCTATACCCTGCCCGCGAGTATCCAGGTCACTCCACTGCCGTCTATGCCTGCGAGTCCAACGAGACGGCATGCAGCTTCTCCTCTTCCACGCCCACCAAGGAGACATACCCCGTCCCAGACACACTCACGCACACCCTCCCAGGCACCGTCACGTCAGGGCTCACAGCCACCATCATGTACTCCCTCAGAGCCACCGTCACGTCAGGGCTCACAGCCACCGTCACGTAGACAATCCCCCAGTCTCGTGACTCCACCCGCAGAGCAGTAGGAAGAGTGGGAGTGGAGGATGCGGCGGGTGCTTTGGTGGGGGAGGTAGTAGGGTATGCGGTGAGAGAGGAGATAGAGGGAGAAGAGTTAGAGGAGACAGTGAGGTGGATCCATGTGAGGTAGCTTGGTTACTGAAGCTAGTTGCTTATTTGGTCCAGTCATCAGCACATGGTGTAGTTGTCATTTATTGTGACAACATTAGTAGCATTATGCTTGCTAATAACCCAGTCTTTCATGTTAGAACGAAGCACATTGAGATGCATTTTTACTTTGTGAGAGAGAAGGTTCTAGCTGGAGAGGTTGATCTTGTATATGTCAGCACTCACTCAGAAGCAGGTGGCTAACAACTTCAAGAAGGCCTTGGGTACAAAGAATCTTCGTTGATTTAGGAGCTTGCTTGGTATACTAGAGATGGATTTGATCTTGAGGGGGAGTGTTGAGTATCAAGCTCCACCCCTAATGTCTATCCTAAGTGACTCTCATTTATGTCACCATCTTTTGTTAGTTGTACTTGTGGCGTAGTTAGATAGCCACGTATGTTTGGATTGTGTTCACATATGAACCATGTATTCTAGGATTACACATGTAGTGTATACCCATCTCTCATTGTATTGTTTTTATGTGATGAAGTGAAGATAAACTTCAGCCTTCAACATTGTGTCTTCTCTCTTTTGTGAGTTTAGAAGGTTGTGGTCGAGTCTCCTCCCACTCTCCCTACTTCTTTACACCGAGCATGCCTAGAGTTTATGTTAGATATCCGTAACGCCGCTACGGGCATTACCACGAGAGGGGACGACCTCTGGCTCACCACCCAGCCATAGAGGAAGAATGAGGATTGCCCCTCATCCCCCAGGCTATATAGTGTGTGGCCTGCCGTCCACACTAGCCTGGCTGCCCATGACTCCGCATGGGCGTCCTCTCCCACTGAACCCCGGACATGGCCATCCGGTCTGCCGTCGGTCTCACAGGCATTACAGCCTACGTGACATTACCCCCCCCTTAAGAAGAGTTTTCGTCCTCGAAAACAAACTGGGGAAACCTTTTGGAAATTGCACTACGGCGTTCCCAGGTTGATACCTCCTCATCCCTATCTGTCCATTTAACAAGTACTTCTTGGTACACTTTATGTCGGGTTTGTCTATCACGATACTGTAGAATCTTTTCAGGTTCATGTGGTATCTTTGGTGGCTCTATCAAGTCCACCAAAATCTCTAGAGAAACTGCGTTCTCTAACCCGTGAACTGATTTCTTCAGTTTACTGACATGGAAGACAGGATGGACTTGAGAACTCTCCGGTAACTCAAGTTTATATGCTACGTCCCCAATCTTCTTAAGGATTTTAAAAGGACCACAATATCTCGGAGAAAGTTTATCACACTTTCCCGTTTTCATGGTTTCTGACTGCGCAGGAACCTTGAGGAATACAAAGTCACCTTCTGCAAAGGTCACCTTTCTTTGTCCTTTATCCGCATAAGTTTTAGCGCGATCCTGAGCGCTACGAATGCTCTCACGTGCGGCTCTGAGCATATCATTCATATCTTCAAGGAAATCCTTGATAGATTGAATCTTCTCCTTTTCTAGGCCTATAGCCATTGGAGATCTCGGCTGGAATCCATACATTAACATGAATGGTGTAAATCCAGTTGCTGAGTGTTTGGAGATGTTATAGGCAAACTCCAGTAAGGGTAAGTACTCTTCCCAATTAGATTGCTTCTTACTAACATAAGAACGCAACATATCCTCTAGAATTTGGTTAACTCTTTGAGTTTGACCATCAGACTCCGGATGATCAGCCGTACTCATACTCAGAGTAGTATCCAGCTTTTTGAAGACTTCCCTCCAAAAATGACTGTTGAACTTTCTATCTCTATCCGACACTATATCTGCGGGTAGGCCATATAGCTTGTAGAGATGTTCAATAAAGAGTTTTGCCAACTCTGGCGTTTTAACAGTTTTCTTCGTGGCAATAAACTTTGCCATTTTAGTTAACCTGTCCACTACCACCCACACCAAGTCATTCCCTCGACTCGTGGGTAAACCAGTAATGAAATCCATGGAAATGCTTTCCCATTTCCCTTGAGGAATCTCCAGCGGATGGAGTAGTCCTCCAACCTTAAGACGTTCATGTTTATTGACCTGGCACTTATTGCATTTCAGCACATAAGTCTGGACGTCCTTAAACAAACTAGGCCAATAAAACTGTCTTTTTACTAGTGCATAGGTCTTCTGAATCCTGGGATGACCCGCACTTGGACTATCATGACTTTCTTTAAGAATTTGGGCCCGAAAGTCACCAATAGTTGGTACACATATTCTACCCTTGTAGAGTAAGTACCCGTCGTCAATGGAGTAATTAGCATATTTCTCCCCCCGACGAAGTTTATCACTCCCCTTTGAAGCCGTGGTAGTCAAAGGTGATGAAGGGCCTACGTCAGAACTCTCCGGTTCCAAACTATACCCAGAAGACACGGCTAGTCTCTCCGGACTAACTCTCGCTTCCCTTCCCGTTGCACCTTCGGCCAGTCTCTCCGGACTAGCAATTTACGTGCCAACGAGGGAGGTGGTCGCGTCTGTGAAGAAGTGCGTACGCATACAGCGCGCCAGACCTCTGTAAAAGATGGATCATGCTCACATAAACCACGTAGGGACTCCAAGAAATCATTCTTGAAGACTGTGAAACTAAGTTCATTAATCTATGGCATGCGACTAAGTGCATCTGCCACCACGTTATACTTACCTTTCTGGTAACGTATCTAAAGGTCAAACTCCTGTAGAATCTCCGCCCACCAAGCTTTTCTACCCTTCAGTTCATGTTGACTTGAAAGCCATTTCAGACTTTCATGGTCCGTCCGGACCTCAAAAGTGGCACCATATAAATAGTGTCTCCACTTTTTCAGTGCATGAACTATCGCTAGTAACTCTCGCTCGTAAGCCGAGTAGTTACGCTGCGCACGATCTAACTTTTTACTTTCAAATGCAATTGGGCGTCCCTTTTGCATAAGTACGGCCCCAATGGCCTCATTACTAGCGTCTGTTTCCAAAACAAACGGCTCATTTGGATGGACAATTGTCAAAACAGGTGCAGCTGCTATACGGTCACCTTAAGCTTGTGAAAGCTCTTCTGTTGGGCATCCCCCCAACTAATGTTTTTTGTTTTTGACCGTAAAACTGGTCAGTCAACGGGACTGCGATCTTCGCATAGTCCTTCACATACTATCGGTAGAACCCCGACATGCCAAGAAAAATCTGCAGTTCCTTGAGATTCTTCAGCGCTGGCCATTTAAGAATAGCCTCTACTTTTTCTGGCTCCATCCGCGTACCATCGGCGGATATAATATGGCCAAGGTAGTGAATTTCTGTTTCAAAAAATTCACATTTGCTTTTCTTTGCAAATAATTTGTGCTCTCGCAACAACTTGAACACTAGACGCAAAAGCTCTATGTGTTCTTTCTGTGTCTTACTGTACACAAGAATATCATCTAGGAAAACTACTATGAATTTTCCCAGATATGGACGTAAAATACTGTCCATCAGCGTCATAAACGTCGCTGGAGCATTGGTTAGCCCAAATGGCATAACCAAAAACTCAAAATGCCCGAAAAACGGGTCCTAAATGCTGTCTTCGCAACATCTTCTGCTTTTATTCTAACCTGATGATACCCAGATCTCAGGTCTATTTTTGTGAAGTATCTCGATCCATAGAGTTGATCAAACAACTCATCCATGCGTGGCATCGGATACTTGTTCTTAATCGTTATGTGATTAAGAGCCCTATAGTCTATGCACATGCGCATAGATCCGTCTTTCTTCTTTACCAGAAGAATAGGCGATGCCCACGGACTTGAACTAGGCCGAATAAAGCCTTTGTTCAAATATTCCGTTAATTGTTTTTCCACCTCCTGTGCCTCGGAGTGGCTTAATCTATAAGCAGGTTTGCTTATAGGTTTTGATCCTGGCATAACTTCGATGCCATGGTCTACCTCCCTAGATGGTGGTAAACCATCTGGTAAATCATCAGGAAAAACATCCTGAAATTCCTCTAATAAATTCGTTAAAGTATCTACGTACTTTTTCTTTAATGTCTCATTCACCTTGGATTTTTTCTTGTTTGAATCACATGCATGCCAAACAGGGTTTTCAAACAGTGGGTCTCGTCCAAGGTTATTTTGTTTTTCTTGTTTGTCTACGCAAACATCATTTATCGTTTCATCTACGGAAACAGAATTCAAAAGAGGGTAACAAGCATATACCTCTGCTATCTGGTCTCTGCGGACCGCTGTACACAACTCCATGGAGGAAATAAGTGGTGTGGCAGGGACAGTACGGTCGCCCTGCAGGGTGATGACTCTACCTCCATGCTCAAAACATAGCGTATTATGTAAGTAATTCTGAGCTAGACTAGGGCCCAAGCCATACAGCCACTCCCTGCCTAGATATACGTCTGGTCTGGCTAAGTGTATGACCTGAAAGTCAAGCGGAGCCTTGTAGTCAGTGTTCATGTCGTCCTCTGGCTCATCGGCCAGAAAGGGGTCATCAGCCAATGCGGCCGCTGCGGGCTCGCTGGGTCCTAAGACGGGGTCAATAGACGAGGAGGGCGCTGGCGGATCACGAGTGATCGATAAGCGCACTTCGGACCGAACAACGGCCGGGCGTGTACGGCCTGACAATTCGGTCGGGGTCAAACCCGCGACCGAGGACAAGAGACTGGAAAAACCTAGAGAAGTAGAAGGCGGTGGGGACACACTACGCCTAGCAGACATTTTTAATTCTTGCAAAAAAATAATTTGAGAACTCGAAAATTACTTTAAAAAAACGCTAATAAAAATGAGCAGTAGTGGAGAGAGAATAATAGTCACCCCCCTTTACGGTCGCCTATCGAATTGTTGTGCGTTGCGGGCCTCTACCAGGATGCTTTCGGGATGCTCCGATCCACGAGAAAAATGCCTGCAACTCATAACAAGAAGTTAAATGATCGAGAGGTGCCTTGTCGGGATTATTTCTTGCGGGGATGATTCTGCTCCCTAGCCGAGAGAGAAAGGGTCTTTAAATTTTTGATTTTTAATTTCAATCAATGAATAATGAAAATTAAATTTTAAAAAAATAATTATGTTTTTTTTTCTGAGGCCGTTGGTGGCCGGCTGCTGCTGCTGGTTGCTGGCCGTCTGTCGCCGGCTGTTTGGTGGCCGCCGTCGTTGGCTGGCCCGCGCCACCGCCGCTGGCCGGCCTGGCTGGCTGGCCGCCGCCGGCCTGGCTTGCTTGGTCTTGTTATGCCAGAAGACGACGCTGCCACCCAGGGAGTTTTGGAGGCTACTGAAGCGCGCGCCCCACACACATGGAATTTCAGCTTCGAGTAGCTAATAATGGTCCTGAGCGTAATGCGACGGCTTGTTTCGCCCCACACACACGGAATTGCAGCTTCGACGGCCTTGCTTCGCCCCACATACACGGAATTGCAGCTTCGACTAGCTATGTGTTTCGTCGCCCCACCCCCACACACAGGGGCTGGTGGTGGGGGTGGTCTACGCCCCCCCACTTCAACAAGGGATAAGTGGGACTGGCCGGGCTGGTTTCGCCCCCGTTCATCCCACGTTTATTTCGTGGGGGTTGGTCTGCGCCCCCCCACCACGACACAGGTTTCAATCCTTTGAAACCTTCAACGCAGAGTATTTCGAATCGATTCAACGCAGAAAACAAAAGAAAAACAACCAAAAATTTCTTACCTGCGATGCTGTGTGTGTCGGGGAGAGAGAGTGAGAGAGAGAGAGAGAGAAAGAGTTCTTCCCTTCAAAAGTCTTGGCCCTCCTTCCTCCACACACTCCCTTGTGGAGATAAGGGTGAGGAGATTGTGGATGAAAACCATCGAGTGGGCTCCGGTCCCCCGTTCGCGCGCGGACTCTCACGATCCCTTCGAACCATGCTCTGATACCAGTGTTAGATATCCGTAACGCCGCTACGGGCGTTACCACGAGAGGGGACGACCTCTGGCTCACCACCCAGCCATAGAGGAAGAATGAGGATTGCCCCTCATCCCCCACAGGCTATATAGTGTGTGGCCTGCCGTCCACACTAGCCTGGCCGTCCATGACTCCACATGGGCATCCTCTCCCACTGAACCCCGGACATGGCCATCCGGTCTGCCGCCGTCGGTCACAGGCATTACAGCCTACGTGACAGTTTATTAAGAGTATCGATTTAGTCATCGATGCTCTGGTTTGACTAGATAGTTTTGAGGACTCGCAACAACGTGATGCACATAAATGCACATCTTTGAGGTCAAGGTCTAGATTAGAGAGCCATACATGCATTATTCGATCCAAGGTCTCCTACTAGGGATGCACTAGACCTCATTTAGGACAAAGTATTACATATTGTGGTGTAGGCACTTCACTATGGCAGCGCATATCTATCCCAGATATATCGCTACCAATGGTGATCGGTTGTCTCATAACCACCAGATTCCTTGGTCGTTTGCATAGCAATTACATGTGGAGTTTGTCCTTAGTAGACAGGTGGACTACCTTAGTACATTCATCGAATCAACAGTAGCATGATATGGTAGGATGGAGCATCAGGCAAGAGTAGACAACTGACACACATCGGCAACATGAGATGCCTGAGTTGCACACCATTCCTACACTTGCATTAAAATCCATTGGAGAACTTTAACATGATGAGACTCACCCTATCACCTCATCCTTGCACGACATGGTCTTTATCCTGTCAAGTTCCCAGCCATGTCATGTATAGATAGACACATTTTGGATTGTCTCATAGAGGAGCCCGAGATTGCGATCAGAGTTGAGCAGGTCTGGCAAGAGCTGCAGTTCAGGAGAGGATCGACAGCTAGCGATCTTGCCAGTGGCTTGCAGGAGATCACTCAGATGCTCAGACAGGCTGCCTTGGACCGGCTGGAGGCCTTTAGAGAGCAGGAGAGGAGCCTACGGAGGAGTCTAGCATCCCTCCAGAGACTCCAGGAGAGGGATCCTACGAGCCCTTGGATCTCAGAGCAGATGGAGTCAGCTCGCACTGAGATCGGATCCATCGAGGAGAGGAGGGTGGAGTTTCGATTCCATGCTCGGGCTTCTTTTTGGACACAGGCGGGAGACAGAGTGACTCAAGATTTCTTTGAGGCGACAGGGCCTCGCTTCAGACGAGAGGGTCTCAGGCGTCTTCGGCAGGCTGATGGCCAGGTTGTGGTGGATCCCCCCAGGGTTCGGGCTATAGCCACAGATTTTTACAGGGATCTTCTCTCTGCTGAGCCAGTAGATGACAGGGTGAGAGAGGCTCGGGAGGCAGTCTGGAGCTTCACGAGACCGGTTGTGCCGGCCCATTTGCAGCTTAATAAGGTGGCAGTTGTTGTTGCTGCTCATTCATCGAGTTTGTCGCCCACCTATGGCTTGAAAGGCTTACTGAAGCTGCCATGCAAGATAATGGGGCACTTGCACGTCACTTGGGCCCTTGGCTGATTGATTTTCATGGGAGAATACTAGCTGCTCATCTCAGCAAACAAAACATTTCTACTCACCCTCATCTATCGAGTGGTATGGTTATAACATCTATATCCTTTCTATTGTAGAGAGTAACCAATGATGATGCACTTTTCTACTTTAGGTTCCAGCTTAGTACTCTCATTTGGAATGTGCACGTTTCTAATGCATCCAAAAACCTTTAGAAGTGAAAGATTTGGCTTTCTTCTTGTAAACTTCTCTTCAGCATGCACTACTAGAGTGGAAGTTTTGTTCATGATATACAGCGTGGTTGGTACTGCTTCAACCCAATAGTAGTTTGACATACTTTTATCATTCATCAAAGCATGAGCAACTTTTGCAATATGTTTTTTTCCTCTCTATAGCCCCATTTTGCTGAGGGGTATGTGACATGGGTAGACTTAGATGCTTTACTTCCTGAGATTCCTTCCTTCAAACTCTGAGGGGACAGAGTTCCTGAAGAGGGGGTAGATGTGATGCTCCAATTTTGTATATTTAATATTTTGAAATATATATATCGCAGTTAGTGTTCAAAATGCATGGTTTTGATGTTTTAAAGGTTTTGAGAAAGTTGTGTTGATCGAAAAATTTTGGTTTTTGTCCATTATTGCGTCGGCATGATTTTGCGGCTTGAATTTGAGTAGGTTAGAGGAATAATTTGAAGAAACTTTGTATGAGAGAGTTTTAGATTTTTTTGTGAGTATAAAAACTTTGTCCTAGTGAAAATTTTGTGGTTCATTCGTTTTCATGCCTGTATGGAGATTTGAAGTTGCTAACATAGTGGTTTTGAGCTAAAAAGGTCATCTAGATTTCCGTGTCAAGAGTTGCAGGTATTAGACGGAGGTCTAGATGGAAGAGATAGCCATGAAAGCTCAAATGCAAAGGGAAAGAAGAGGGTTCGATCTTCGTGATGAGCTATCGAGCTCGTCTATCGGATCTACGAGGTAAGCACGACGATGCTTCGAACAGGGCTATTTTCTATACTTATAAAAAAAAATTAATTTTTTTTTTTAAAAAGTGTCAAGATTTCGTATGCGTTTGCTAGCAAAAGTGCACGCTTTCCAAGAAAAGCCCGCTGCACACTAAAGATGGCAACAGTGCACGCTTTTCAAGAAAAGCTTGCTTTTGGCCGATTTTGGCTTTCGGCCATTTTTTGGAGTCTAGAAAGGCTATAAAAGAAGAGGAGGCATTCTTTGTTGAAGACAAGGCACGCAAATCGATACAGCGCAAAGGAGAAGACAAGATCAAGATTTCTGAGAGTGAGAGAGTGAGAGTGTGAGTGAGAGAGAGTGGGATTTGATCATCTTCATGCGAGTGAGAATGAGAGTGAGATAGCTCGGGGGTGGACGGGTGGTACGAGCTCCTTCACAGAGTGCTTCTTCTCCGAAATTCTTGTAAAATCTCATCGATTTGATTCTAATTCATATCTCCCTTCTTGTTCAATTTGTGATTATTGTATTGTTACAATTTTGTCCGCGATTATGAAAGTACGGTGCGTTACAATAAATACAAGGGATGAGCTTTTGTGGAGAGAGCGAAGGTAAAAGGAAAAGGGTAGGCCACATCCTATTTATGCAAAAGAGTGGAAACAAGCATTGAGGGAGGCAAGGCAAAAAAAAAAAGTCAACCAACACACTGAGGCATGATGGATCTAGATGGAGTGGTATGGATCCTCGCATTTTAGATCACGAGGTCTTGCATCATGGAATGCTAAATTTGTAAATATTGATTTGAATGCACTATTATTTTTTGCATTTAAATAGGAGGTTGTTCTTTTGTTCAAATCCCTATGCAAATTGTTTTATCTTGTAGCTTGAAACCATGTGAAGGTAACCTACTATTTTTGGGACTCAGTATCGTTGTGGACATAGTAGGTGAGATACTTGGCAGCACTTTTATGATGAGGGGAAGTATACTTGAGCTATGGGAGCACCCATGGAGCATGTATGTGAAAGTACTTGAGAAAACCCAATGTTGTAAATTTTATCCATTCTATTTGTATTGGTTCATGGTGTCCATTGTGTATAGGCACAAGGCGATGAGGAGCAAGGGAGAGGAGGTGACAAGGAGGATAGTGCTACTTAGGAGCCACGTCCGTGATATGGATGTGGCACATTTTTGTATATGGAAACCACATTTGGCAAGACCATATATTGTATGCATTATTCATTTTTGGGCATCGATTAATATGTCTTCCCCTTCTCCTTTTCGCATTCAATCCTTCCTCTAATTTTTCATACATGTTAGCTTTGAGATGTATACTGTTCATAACTTGTATTGTTTCACTAATTTGGAATCATCTACTTGCAACACATCAAATTTTGTGCTTTTTAATTTAGAAAAAAAATAAGCATAGCATGATGTGTGGTTAAAATACTCCAGTTCATATTGTAGAAGTGGACCTCTGAAACCATATAGTATGCTACGCTTTCTTTTTTTTATAGATTTTAAAACACATTCATATGCCCGTGTATCAGCCTGCTATAAGTGTGTTTGCCTGCCAGATATGCAAAAATATAGCCCCGTGACTCTACCCATGCATATAGCCACACGTACACATGCACCCATCACTTTTTCAAACAAAATAGAAAGCATATAGCCGTGCATATAGTCGCACATATACATGCCCTTTGCCTTGTTGTGCATGGTACTAGTTGGAAATTCCTTCTCAATCAGAATTCTCAATCACAATGCAACTTCCATAGCTTAGATTCTCATTTCTTAAATAGATTAATTCTTTGTCTCTTTTGATTATATCCACCTACATGTAGACAATACACAAATAAACTTGAAGTTCATATATAAGCCGCATAGGGTTTCAATCACTCCTTACAAAAACAAACCGACAAATTTGCAAAGCTTGTTTGATAGCATTCCTAACATCTTTAGTATTGCACCATCACAAAGCTAGTGGTAACACATACAATGTTAAACAAGAATAAGTTAGTAAGTCAAATCTATCCTTTAGGAAAGCTTCACATGATATGAATGGCTGAATGGTCAAGTAGAAAGTTTTGTATACCTGCACAATCATGCAAGTTGGGATATTCATGCATTGTGGGTGGTAGCAAGCTACAGGTGTCCACTTCATGTTCACTCCCCAATTGTGAGGTGGAAAATAAGCATTTAGGAACACAAAAGTCAAAATTTGACCTACTTCCCTATGGATATACTCTTTGAAGTCTTCATGCATGACATCACACATGCTATTCTGCACACAATGGTGTTGTCAGATCAAAAATTTGATGCACGCATAAAAAATTATATTTGTGGTGCACGTCATGGTCATAGGGCAATCACACCTTTTTCACAAACAAATAGTATCATATCAAATGCACAATTTCTCACCTAATTTAATTGAAATGATATTGAAACTTTGTAGGAGGTATACAACATTTATGTGGAACTTAAATTGATATATTGGTAATTATTTGAATATTTATATAATTAAAATTAATTATATTTAATAAATAAAGTACTTAAATAGATACATTTTAGTAGCACACCACATTTTTTTAGTATTTGTAGAAACTAATCGAATCCAATTTAGTGGAAGTTTAGTAGACACATAACGGTGTCTGGTTCAATTATCAAACCCCAAATCTAATGGTTAGATTTAAAGAGATTGAAGATTAGTTTTTACTTTTACTTGTTAGAGGAGTACCAAATAATATAGCAAATAAATGTAGTAATTCATGCATATAAGCAAATAGGCCAAAAATCACATTAATATTATTCCTCCTCGTGATGAATGAGACACAAAAAGAAGGTTAAATTTGAGTAAGGTAAGCATCCACAAGTGAAATACCCCTTTTGTGGGGGGAAAAGGGATACCCTAGCCAAATGCCAACCCTATGTAGGCTTGGTACTAGGTTTTTGGGAGACGTAGGTTACGAGCATCATTGAGCCTAGTAGCAAGCCTTTGATGTGTGCATGATATTGAGATATCAAGCTCAACCTCACATGTGATGCCTGGGTGATTGTCATTTATGTCACCGGCATAGTTGGTTGCAGATGTTACATCGCTACCAAATAACAGTTGTATGAAATCTACTTTTATGTGTGGTAGTTGTGGCATAGTTAGGCTGCTACGTACGTATGGTTTAGGTTCAAACTATGGACCATGTACTATATAGTTAGATATATTGGATATACCCCTGTGGGGCATCAAATCAATATGTATAATGTTACTACCCTCATTAAAAAATTAGGTATGTGGGGACAAGGTCCATAAAATATATGCATTTGTTACTTCTAAAAATTATAAATATGAAAGGGAAAAATACAAAAATCACATGTCCCCCCTTCCACATGTGAGACCCAAGTGGGGGGGGGGGGGTCATTTGTATGAGAGGGGTAAAACCAAAGTACACTAAAATATGAAAACCAACCTCCCTTTAAGATCCTATAACTTTTTCATATGTTCTCCAAATTTCAAGATGTAAAGACATACTTGAAGCTCTTTTAGGTAGAACACAAGCATGTTGATTCCACGAATTTTTACTCATATCATATTGCTAAATTCATCACATACTCAAGATTTTGATAGGTATTCTTACTAAAAGGAGTTGGCGCCCCATGGTATACCCCTCTTTTATGTATAGTTGATGTGTGGATTTTGCAAGTAAAAAGAAGAAAGCTTCAACCTCCACCTCTTGCATCTTCTCCCTTGTGTTGTTGTGATGAAGATAGTTGCAAGAAAGACTCCTACCTCTCTCCCACTTTCTTTTCATGGTATCAGTGCTTGGTTTATGGCGAGGAGTTCAAGAAGCAAGGTAGAGCCTATGTCATCTTGGTAAGAGGAGGTTTGCCTCTTTTCCATTCAAACTTTTGGGAGCAACAAGGTACACGGTTGTAAGTGCAAGCTACGCTGCTGCCTATTGGTAAACCTTTGACATAGAGATCGAGAGCATTACCTAAGTTTCTGAGACATTTTGGGCCCTTTTTTACATCGCAAGTTTTTAGGAGGCAGAAGGAGTGGTCATTTTTGGTCGAGGAAAAATTGTGTTGGGAGAAACAGACCTACAGTTTTGGGTCTAGGCCTTTGATGCAAAGCCATTGAGAAGCATAGAGCAATGGTGAATTCCCATCTATGCATAAACATCACTTGGTGTGACTGTGTGGTTGCTAGTTTCAAGCACCAGTTTCAGACCTGTGTTTTTGGTCGTCTGTGTGACGAAAGTTTGAGTTTGCAAAAACTTTCTCTTGCGAGGAAGAATCTCTATTTTTACAATTTTAGATTGTTGGTTGTAGTTGATTGAGATGGACTTTGATAGTCTCACGTAGATTGTGAGTGAGAAGTAGAAAAAAACAATTACCTTACATGGAAGTTCAGAATTTGCAACTTCTTGATGGGTAACGGCTATTGGGATTTCATTACAAGATATGAACAAGAACTATTCCTCTAGATGCCCCTACTGTAGCATAAGTGCAAGCACATAAGACCTAGCATGAGAGAGCTAGAAAAGATATGTGATGGATTTCTATAAACATCTGTGATGCTATGATTATGCACAGTTAGGATGCAGAGATGCCAAAGGAGGCATGGGACACACTGTCCAAACTATATAGCACATATGCAAAGGCACAGAAAATGCACCTCAAGCAAGAGTTGCATAATGTGCAGAGGGGAAATATGAGGTTCATTGACTAATCCATAAAGTTAAAGAAGCTTATTGATTCACTTGCTTCTATTGGTGCACCAATCGAAGATGATGGCTTAATGTCTGTGACCTTGAATAGTGTCGGTAAGGAGTATCATCAATTTTGGACATCTATTGGAGTTCGGAGGACATTTCTTGATTTTCAAGTGTTGGTTGCTCTTTTGATAAGTGAAGAGCAGAGAAATGGAACTAGCCCTTTAAGTGGAGATTAAAATGTCTGATTTCTATTCAAATTTTGGTAGAGGCAGAGGTGGGTATTCAGGGGGACAGCCACCTCTAGAAATCAGAAGCAGCAAGATGAGCATAATTATGGAGGTGGTCGTGGGTGGTAACTCTAGAGGCAAGGGGAGAGCCAGAGAGGCCATGGCAGAGTGCAAAGGAACAATGATGCAAACAACCATATTGAATGTTACTATTGTGGAAAAACAAGCGATGTGAAGAAGGACTTTCATAAAAGGCAGAATGATCTGAAAATGAGAAGTTGCAGCAATGCAACTATGCGTCATCAATCATGAGAGAAATGAACAATTGTTTGTTATGCGGCATATGCTTAGTTTACTTATGATAGGAGAAGCTAGTTATTCAAATGATGTTTGGTATGTCAACTCAGGAGCTTCAAACCACATGACTAGCCATGATGAGTGGTTTGGAGAAATGAAAAACCTAGAGAGACCAGGTTATGTTGAAACAAGGGATGATAATGACCACCCTATTGTGCACATTAGCAAGGTGCCACTGTCTATGCAGGATGTTTATGCAGGATGGATAAGGGAAATACTTGAGATATGTGCTTCACATCCCAAATAGAACTAAGAATCTTGTTTCTATACGAGACAAATGTTTGAGCAGGGAATGCAAGTGAGATTTAATTCTCATGGATGCTTTGTGGAAGACATGAAGAATGATTGTTGTTTAGTTGCAAAAGGAAATAGAAATGGCTAGATGTTTACTCTAGATGTAGGGATACCATAAATGAATGTTGTAATGTTTGCACATGGAAAAGAGGCCATTGGAGATATTGATATTTGGCATAAGCACATAGGCCATGTCAACATTTACTGAAAGAAAGTGCTCTTCTAGAAAATTATTGTCAGGTTGCCAAAGTTTAAGGTGGATAATATGCACAAGGTATGTGAGGCATGTTAATTGGGTAAACATGCAAGCCATGCATTTCCACATAATGCAAAAGTAAGTAAGAGACCCATGGGGGTAATATAGAGTGATTTGTGGACTACAACGACAACATCTATTGGAGTCTATAATTATTATGTCAACTTTACTGATGACCACACAAGGACGATGTGCGTACAGATTATGAAATAGAAAAGTGAAGTGTTCAGCCACATTAAGAAATTTAGAGCAATGATGGAAAAGAAAAAGGGATGCATATCAAATTCCTAAGTTAATGGAGGGGGAGATTATTTCTCTGATGAATTTTGTGAATACCTACAAAATTAGCAAATTCATAGAAAATATTTATGTAGACATACCCCTCAGCAAAATGGGGCTATAGAGAGGAAAAAAACATATTGCAAAAGTTGCTCATGCTTTGAATGAATGATAAAAGTATGTCAAACTACTATTGGGTTGAACCAGTACCAACTATGGTGTATATCATGAACAAAACTTCCACTCTAGTAGTGCATGGAGTTTACAAGAAGAAAGCCAAATCTTTCACTTCTAAAGGTTTTTGGATGCATTAGAAAAGTGCACATTCCAAATGAGACTACTAAGCTGGAACCTAAAGTAGAAAAGTGCATCATTATTGGTTACTCTCTACAATAGAAAGGATACAGATGTTATAACCATACCACTCGATAGATGAGGGTGAGTAGAAATGTTTTGTTTGATGAGATGAGAAGCTAGTATTCTCCCATGGAAACGACAGAAGATGTAGATGTAAGAAATGGCAGTGTTGTACAAGATGTAAAGTAGAAGTCACAAGTCTCGAGTAGAAGTCACAAGTCTCGAGTAGAAGCTAGTAGCCCGCCGGGAAAACCGGGATAGCAGGTTTCTCCCGGTTGTGTGAATATCTATGATATTAACAAGTGTGTGAGAGTGTTATTAACTAGTGTTATTACCACTTCGCGGTTAACGTGATCACGTGAATGAAATCCCTGGGTATGTCTACATAAATATTTTCTATGAATTTGCTAATTTTGTAGGTATTCACAAAATTCATCAGAGAAATACTCTCCCCCTCCATTAACTTAGGAATTTGATATGCATCCCTTTTTCTTTTCCATCATTGCTCTAAATTTCTTAATGTGGCTGAACACTTCACTTTTCTGTTTCATAATCTATACGCACACTGTCCTTGTGTGGTCATCAGTAAAGTTGACATAATAATTATAGACTCCAATAGATGTTGTCTTTGTAGTCCGCAAATCACTCTATATTACCCCCATGGGTCTCTTACTTACTTTTGCATTATGTGGAAATGCATGGCTTGCATGTTTACCCAATTGACATGCCTCACATACCTTGTGCATATTATCCACCTTAAACTTTGGCAACCTGACAATAATTTTCTAGAACTGCACTTTCTTTTGGTAAATGTTGACATGGCCTATGTGCTTATGCCAAATATCAATATCTCCAATGGCCTCTTTTCCATGTGCAAACATTACAACGCTCATTTATGGTATCCCTACATCTAGAGTAAACACCTTGCCATTTCTATTTCCTTTTGCAACTAAACAACAATCATTCTTCACATGTCTTCCACAAAGCATCCATGAGAATTAAATCTCACTTGCATGCCCTGCTCAAACATTTGTCTCGTAACAAGATTCTTAGTTCTATTTGGGATGTGAAGTACATATCTCAAGTATTTCCTCTATCCATCTTGCATAGATAGTGGCACCTTGCTAATGTGCACAATAGGGTGGGCATTATCATCCCTTGTTTCAACATAACCTGGTCTCTCCAGGTTTTTCATTTCTCCAAACCACTCATCATGGCTAGTCATGTGGTTTGAAGCTCCTGAGCTGACATACCAAACATCATTTGAATAATTAGCTTCTCCTATCATAATTAAACTAAGCATATTCCACATAACAAACAATTGTTCATTTCTCTCATGATTGATGACGCATAGTTGCACTGCTGTGCAACTTCTCATTTTTCAGATCATTCTGCCTTTTATGAAAGTCCTTCTTCACATCGCTTGGTTTTCCACAATAGTATGGTTGTTTGCATCATTGTTCCTTTGCACTCTGCCATGGCCTCTCTGGCTCCCCTTGCCTCTAGAGTTACCATGACCACCTCTATAATTATGCTCATCTTGCTGCTTCTGATTTCTAGAGGTGGCTGTCCCCCTGAATAACCACCTCTGCCTCTACCAAAATTTGAATAGAAATCAGACATTTTAATTTCCACTTAAAGGGCTAGTTCCATTTCTCTGCTCTTCACTTATCAAAAGAGCAACCAACACTTGAAAATCAAGAAATGTCTCCCGAACTCCAATAGATGTCCAAAATTGATGATACTCCTTACCGACACTATTCAAGGTCACGGACACCAAGCCATCATCTTCGATTGGTGCACCAATAGAAGCAAATGAATCAATAAGCTTCTTTAACTTTATGGAGTAGTCAATGATGCTCATATTTCCCCTCTGCACATTATGCAACTCTTGCTTGAGGTGCATTTTCTGTGCCTTTGCATATGTGCTATATTGTTTGGACAATGTGTCCCATGCCTCCTTTGGCATCTCTGCATCCTAACTGTGCATAATCATAGCATCACAGATGTTTATAGAAATCCATCGCATATCTTTTCTAGCTCTCTCATGCTAGGTCTTATGTGCTTGCACTTATGCTACAGTAGGGGCATCTAGAAGAATAGTTCTTGTTCATCTCTTGTAATGAAATCCCAATAGCCGTTACCCATCAAGAAGTTGGAAATTTTGAACTTCCATGTAAGGTAATTGTTTTTTTCTACTTCTCACTCAAAATCTACGTGAGACTATTAAAGTCCATCCCAATCAACTACAACCAACAATCTAAAATTGTAAAAATAGAGATTCTTCCTTGCAAGAGAAAGTTTTTGCAAACTCAAACTTTCGTCACACAGACGGCCAAAAACGCAGGTCTGAAACTTGTGCTTGAAACTAACAACCACACAGTCACACCAAGTGATGTTTATGCATAGATGGGAATTCACCATTGCTCTATGCTTCTCAATGGCTTTGCATCAAAGGCCTAGACCCAAAACTGTAGGTCTGTTTCTCCCAAAACAATTTTTCCTCGCACAAACAACCAAAAATGACCACTCCTTTTGAGTGCCTCTTGAAAACTTGCGATGTTAAAAAGGGCCCAAAATGTCTCAGAAACTTAGGTAATGCTCTCGATCTCTATGTCAAAGGTTTACCAATAGGCAGCAGCATAGCTTGCACTTATAACCGTGTACCTTGTTGCTCCCAAAAGTCTGAATGGAAAAGAGGCAAACCTCCTCTTACCAAGATGACATAGGCTCTACCTTGCTTCTTGAACTCCTTGCCATAAACCAAGCACCGATACCATGAAAAGAAAGTTGGAGAGAGGGAGGAGTCTTTCTTGCAACTATCTTCATCACAACAACACAAGGGAGAAGATGCAAGAGGTGGAGGTTGAAGCTTTCTTCTTCTTACATGCAAAATCCACACATCAACTATACATAAAAGAGGGGTATACCATGGGGCGCCAACTCCCTTTAGTAAGAATACCTATCAAAATCTTGAGTATGTGATGAATTTAGCAATATGATATGAGTAAAAATTAGTGGAATCAACATGCTTGTGTTCTACCTAAAAGAGCTTCAAGTATGTCTTTACACCTTGAAATTTGGACAACATATGAAAAAGTTATAGGATCTTAAAGGGAGGCTGGTTTTCATATTTTAGTGTATTTTGGTTTTACCCCTCTCATACAAACGACCCCCCCCCACTTGGGTCTCACATGTGGGAGGGGGGACATGTGATTTTTGTATTTTTCCCTTTCATATTTATAATTTTTAGAAGTAACAAATGCATATATTTTATGGACCTTGTCTCCCCATACCTAATTTTTTAATGAGGGTAGTAACATTATACATATTGATTTGATGCCCCAGAGGGGTATATCCAATATATCTAACTACATAGTACATGGTCCATAGTTTGAACCTAAACCATACGTACGTAGCAGCCTAACTATGCCACAACTACCACACATAATTTCATACAACTGTTATTTGGTAGCGATGTAACATTTGCAACCAACTATGCCGGTGACATAAATGACAATCACCCAGGCATCACATGTGAGGTTGAGCTTGATATCTCAATATCATGCACACATCAAAGGCTTGCTACTAGGCTCAATGATGCTCGTAACCTACGTCTCCCAACCTAGTACCAAGCCTACATAGGCTTGGCATTTGGCTAGGGTATCCCTTTTCCCCCACAAAAGGGGTATTTCACTTGTGGATGCTTACCTTACTCAAATTTAACCTTCTTTTTTTGTCTCATTCATCATGAGGAGGAATAATATTAATGTGACTTTTGGCCTATTTACTTATATGCATGAATTACTACATTTATTTGTTATATTATTTGGTACTCCTCTAACAAGTAAAAGTAAAAACTAATCTTCAATCTCTTTAAATCTAACCATTAGATTTGGGGTTTGATAATTGAACCAGACACCGTTATGTGTCTACTAAACTTCCACTAAATTGGATTCGATTAGTTTCTACAAATACTAAAAAAATGTGGTGTGCTACTAAAATGTATCTATTTAAGTACTTTATTTATTAACTATAATTAATTTTAACTATATAAATATTCAAATAATTACCAATAAATCAATTTAAGTTCCACATAATGGTTGTATACCTCCTACAAAGTTTCAATATCATTTCAATTAAATTAGGTGAGAAATTGTGCATTTAATATGATACTATCTGTTTGTGAAAAAGGTGTGATTGCCCTATGACCATGACGTGCACCACAAATATATTTTTTATGTGTGCATCAAATTTTTGATCTGACAACACCATTGTGTGCAAAATAGCATGTGTGATGTCATGCATGAAGACTTCAAAGAGTATATCCATAGGGAAGTAGGTCAAATTTTGACTTTTGCGTTCCTAAATGCTTATTTTCCACCTCACAATTGGGGAGTGAACATGAAGTGGACACCCGTAGCTTGCTACCACCCACAATGCATGAATATCCCAACTTGCATGATTGTGCAGGTATACAAAACTTTCTACTTGACCATTACCTCTTTTTGATGGCTACAGTTTAGCTATTTGTCCTTTGATGCTTGCTCTTCTTTCCTATGTATTGTAGGTCTCTTAGTACTTACACATGTGGCATGTCCCTCATCTGGAGATAGTTTATATAGTTGAAATTCATCAAAACTTTCAAAGGTTGTGTAAGAGAATCACAAGAGGTTTCTTCCTTTGGATCATCCATTTCAAGAGCATCCATCTTTTGGAAGACCAAAACATGGACCCATTCCTCCACTGATGAAATCAAGAGATTGGGAAAGACTATGGCATGATCCTATTGTGCAAACTCCTCCACTTGACATGTCTCACATTTCCATTTTTAATTCACTTCCTTATATGATAGAAATCCCAAAGTGTCCAATCTTTTGGATCCAATGCATATATTTAAGAACAAGTAAAAGAGTGTATGGAAGCATTTGATTGGGACCAAAGACAACAAGAACACACAAGGACTTGAAAGTGATGGGTATCAAAATGTGAAGCTTTCCTAAAGGATAGATTTGACTTACTGACTTATTCTTGTTTAACATTGTATGTGTTACCACTAGCTTTGTGATGGTGCAATACTAAAGATGTTAGGAATGCTATCAACAAGCTTTGCAAATTTGTAGGTTTGTTTTGGTAAGGAGTGATTGAAACCCTATGTAGCTTATATATGAACTTGTTTATTTGTTTAATGTCTACATGTAGGTGGATATAATCAAAAGAGACAAAGAATTAATCTATTTAAGAAATGAGAATCTAAGCTATGGAAGTTGCATTCTGATTGAGAAGGAATTTCCAACTAATACCATGCACAACAAGGCAAAGGGCATGTGTATGTGCAACTATATGGACGGCTATATGCTTTCTATTATGTTTGAAAAAGTGATGGGTGCATGTGTACGTGTGGCTATATGCATGGCTAGAGTCACGGGGCTATATTTTTGCATATCTAGCAGGCAAACACACTTATAGCAAAACACACTTATAGCAGGCTGATACACGGGCATATGAATGTGTTTTAAAATCTATAAAAAAAAGAAAGTGTGGCATACTATATGGTTTCAGAGGTCCACTTCTACAATATGAACTGGAGTATCTCAACCACACATCATGCTATGCTTTTTTTTTTAAATTAAAAAGCACAAAATTTGATGTGTTGCAAGTAGATGATTCCAAATTAGTGAAACAATACAAGTTATGAACAGTATACATCTCAAAGCTAACATGCATAAAAAATTAGAGGAAGGATTGAATGCAAAAAGGAGAAGGGGAAGACATATTAATCGATGCCCAAAAATGAATAATGCATACACATATGGTCTTGCCAAATGTGGCTTCCATATACAAAAATGTGCCACATCCATATCACGGACGTGGCTCCTAAGTAGCACTATCCTCCTTGTCACCTCCTCTCCTTGCTCCTCATCGCCTTGTGCCTATACACAATGGACACCATGAACCAATACAAATAGAATGGATAAAATTTACAACATTGGGTTTTCTCAAGTACTTTCACATACATGCTCCATGGATGCTCCCATAGCTCGAGTATACTTCCCCTCATCAATCAGCCCTCATCATAAAAGTGCTGCCAAGTATCTCACCTACTATGTCCACAACGATACTGAGTCCCGAAAATAGTAGGGTACCTTCACATGGTTTTAAGCTGCAAGATAAAACAATTTGCATAGGAATTTGAACAAAAGAACAACCTCCTATTTAAATGCAAAAAAATAATAGTACATTAATAATCACAAATTGAACAAGAAGGGAGATTCAAATTTGAATCAAATCGATGAGATTTTACAAGAATTTTGGAGAAGAAGCACTCCGTGAAGGAGCTCGTACTACCCGTCCACCCCCGAGCTATCTCACTCTCATTCTCACTCGCATGAAGATTATCAAATCCCACTCTCACTCTCACTCACACTCGCACTCTCACTCTCACTCTCAAAAATCTTGATCTTATCTTCTCCTTTGCACTGCCTTGATTTGCGTGTCTTGTCTTCAACAAAGAATGCCTCCTCTTCTTTTATAGCCTTTCTAGACTCCAAAAAATGCCCGAAAGCCAAAATCGGCCAAAAGTAAGTTTTTCTTGAAAAGCGTGCGCTTTTGCCATCTTTAGTGTGCAGCAGGCTTTTCTTGGAAAGCGTGCACTTTTACCATCTTTAGCGTGCGCTTTTGCTAGCATACGCATACGAGATCTTGACACCTTTTTTTATTATTTTTTTAATTTTTTTAATAAGTATAGAAAATAGCCCTATTCGAAGCATCGTCGTGCCTGCCTCGTAGATCCGATAGATGAGCTCAATAGCTCATTGCCGCGAAGATCGAACCCTCTTCTTTCCCTTTGCATTTGACCTTTCATGGCTATCTCTTCCATCTGGACCTCCGTCTAATACCTGCAACTCTTGACACGAAAATCTAGATGACCTTTTTAGCTCAAAACCACTATTTTAGCAACTTCAAATCTCCATACAGGCATGAAAACGAATGAACCACAAAATTTTCACTAGGACAAAGTTTTTCTACTCACAAAAAAATCTAAAACTCTCATACAGTGTTTCTTCAAATTATTCCTCTAACCTACTCAAATTCAAGCCACAAAATCATGCCGACGCAATAATGGACAAAAACCAAAATTTTCCGATCAACACAACTTTCTCAAAACCTTCAAAACATCAAAATCATGCATTTTGAACACTAACTGCGATATGTATTCCAAAATATTACATATACAAAATTGGAGCATCACATCTGCCCCCTCTTCAGGAACTCTATCCTCAAAGTTTGAAGGAAGGAAACTCAGTAAGTAAAGCATCTAAGTCTACCCATGAAGCATCTTCAACAGGATAAGCATCCCACTTAACCAAAACTTCTTCTATTGTTCTATTCCTAAGAAGCTTCATGTCCCTATCCAAAATATATTGAGGCTCAACTTTCAAAGTCCCATCCTCCATGATCCTAGACTTGTCCTGCAAAATATGAGATGGGTTGGCAACATAAGATTTCAATAAACAGACATGGAAAACAGGTTGCACTTTTATGTTCTCAGGCAACTCAAGTTGATATGCAAGCGTTCCCACCCAGATTGTTGACACTTACGATGATGGGGTTTTTGAGGGGCCAGCGAAAGAAAAAGAAGTCAATTTGGCTAAACCAGGAGAAACTTCGAAATCAGCCTTTGTGTCAATGAATCTTACAAAGGAAGAAGAAAGAGACCTTATCACACTAATTGTTTTGTCGAGTCATACGAGGATATGAAAGGTGTGCCACTAGAAGTGGTGCAACACACAATCCCCACCATAAGAGATGATGCAAAGCCAGTGCAACAAAGACTGTACGATATGAATCCCAAATGTGGGACAATAGTAAAAGAGAAGATTGATAAACTTCTCGATGCGAGATTCATCTATGAAATTGAGCATATAGAATGGGTATCTCCCATTGTGATCGTAAAATTGAGCATATAGAATGGGTATCTCCCATTGTGATCGTAAAATGGTAAAATAGGTGTGTGTATTGAGCTCAAAAAAAGTCAATGCAACAACCATAATGGATCATTATCCTTTTCCGTTCACCGAACATGTGCTTCAAAGAGTGGCAGGAGGCCATGAAGCTTATAGTTTCCTGGATGGATTCTTTGGATACAATCAAGTGTTTATCGATCCCAAGGATTAATATAAAACAATCTTTGCCACAACTTGGGGTGTATTTGCATATAGAAAGATGCTGTTCGAATTAACCAACGCCCCAGCAAGGTTTCAAAGACTAATGAGTACAGCTTTTAAAGAGTACTTGCGTATATGGCCGAAAATCTTCTTAGACGATCTATGAAATGTCAATTCTCGATAAGGCATGGTGTTATCTTAAGACATGTGGTGTCCGAAAATGGAATTTCCACAAATTTCAATAAGATCAAATTGATCTTAGAATTACCCCCACCAACAAATTTTAAAGGTGTTCAACGGTTCACCAAACATATTGGGTACTACTTATTACAGGAGATTCATCTATATGTATGCAGAGTTAGCTCGTCCACTGTACAAATTGCTTATTGCATTTAAATGGACAGATGAGTGCCAAAAAGCATATGATGCCTTGAAACAAGCATTAGCAATAGCACTGATACTAAGAGCATCGAACTGGGATTTGATATTCCATGTTCATATTGATGCTTCAAACTTCACAATCGGGTGTGTGCTAGCTAACTCAGCCTAGAGAACAAAAACTTGATCATCCAATCGGGTGTGTGCTAACTCAGCCTAGAGAACAAAAACTTGATCATCCAATATACTTTGCGAGCCACTAGCTGAATGAAGTTATATCACAACTCAGCGAGAGGGTTTGTCAATGGTGTATGCTGTGAAGAAATTCAAGCATTATCTATTGGTCAACAAATTTGTGTTCTTTGGTCGATCACCAAGCACTATTGTATGTTGTATATAAACCTTGTCTTCATATTATGAGATGGTTACTGATCCTGATGGAGTTTGACATCATCGTGGCAGTAAGCAAAGGAAGAACTCATGTGCTTTTTAACCACATGTCTAGAATTCCCAATGGAGAAGCACCAATAGGGGTGGATGCTGAATTACCAAATGCACCCTTGTTTCTGATTGACTTGGTTCTAGAATGGGCTGAAGAGATTTGTCATTATTTGACAAATGGATTACCAACTGATAGACCCCTTAATATGGCTAAGGCAAGAAGGTTGATTAGGGATGCAACTCCTTATCAACTTATTACAGGACAATTGTACAAACAAGGAAAAGACAGAATTGTCTAGAGATGTGTGGGAGAGGATGAATTTGTTCTCATCCTTGACAAAGCACACTCAAGAATTGCAGGAGGGCACTTTGCTGCTGAAACCATAGCACAAAAAGAACTTCAAGTAGGCATTTGGTGGCCTACATTGTTTAGTGATGCGGTAGAGTTTGTTAAAAGATGCGACCCTTGTCAGAGAACCACAGAACCATAAAAGTGGGATAGAATGCCCTTGTCAATGAACCTAGCTACTCAACCATTCAAAAAATGGGGAATTGATTTTGTCGGCCTCATTAGTCCAGCTCCATGCAAGAGCTAGGCGAGGTACATTATAGTGGCCACATATTATTTTACCAAATGGGCAGAAGCAGAGCAATGCATAAAGTAGATGCATGATCAATTGCTAAATTCATCTATGAACAAGTGATATCTCGTTATGGATGTCCCTTGGAGTTTATCTCAATGATCGTGGATCGCACTTCCTAAATGATGTGATTGCTCACCTAATAAGCGAATTCCTGATTATCCACAGAAACTCCTCAGCTTATTACCCACAAGCCAATGGTCAGGCTAAAAGTACCAACAAAAACTTATGTCAAATCTTGACCAAAATAGTAGAAGCCAGTCGGAATGATTAAGCTTACAGCAACTCTATGGGCTTATCGAACTGCTTACAAAGTAGCAACACATTGTACACCCTTTAGTCTTGCATTTGGATTAGAGGCAATCATGCCGATGGAACACTTAGTTCCAAGCCTTAGGGTAGCAATGCGGGAAAGGTTGATGAAGTCCATAACAATGAGGTCACTTGATCTAGAACAACTCAAAGAGACTAGACTTCATGAATCCTATGGAGTGAGAGTGGAAAAGCTACGATGCAAGAAGTGGTTTGACCGAAATCTAAGGAATAAGGACCTCAATGAAAGAGATCTATGTCTCATGTATGGCATTAGGAATACAAAGCAAGAATTGAAATATGAGGGTATGAGACCTTATTGAGTCATGGAGATTACACCACAAGGATCAATCAGGATTGCTACTCTTGACGGATTAGTAATGGAAGGTTATATAAATGGAAGCAAATTGAAAAGGTTCTATGGACCTTTAACATTGCAAACCTTACAGACAATCTACAATGGCCAAAAGAGGAAAAAGGAAGAGAAATTAGCACAGCAAAAAGCTTGCCAGGAAGCAAAAGAGAGAGATGAAAACAAAGACTAAAAGGATGACCTTGTACAAAGACACCCTTATAGGTGAAATCTTGGGGAAGATGAACCAAAAACTGAACCTGCTAGTATTCCCTTAAAATTGAAAATCTTGAATGATGCATCCTTTAGTATGGAAGCACTATTAGATCTAGGGCCAAGTCATAATTTCATATCCTTTGAACCTATAGGCCATGTTACTCTAGACGTTGTTATTGCTAAAAGAATGTTCGGGCACATTTTTATGTTACGCTTGCAGGATCAGTTATGCTTGCAGGATCAATGGAGGAGCATGTAGTGCTTGGACGTACATGATGCTACCTGCTCAATTGTCAAATTAATTGGCACATGTGCCAAGCCAACATGTTGTACAAGGGGCAGGCATGTCATGTGACATTACTGCACGACAAGAGTTACCAGTACCACTTATAACTCAAGACAATAATGTTATCACTATGGTAAAAGGTAAATGTAAAACTAGTCTTCTGGAAGGTTTATTGTCAACAACTATCTCTCAAACCTCTACAAACACATCCACAACCTCAACCACAGCATCCAAAACTCCACAACCTCATCAACTGCCTCAACCTCGGCAACACAAGCCACTATGAAAATCATTAGTGCCAAGGTGGGTGCCCAAAAAGCTACTTCATGCCCAAGGATACTTTGAGGAGGAGGCAAGTGTTTGGTTGCCAAAGGAACCTTGACATCGAAAGCCAACACTTCCACCCTCTCCTAAACCTCGTCACGATCAAGGGCCAAAAATATCCCAACAAAAGCAAAAGACATTGCTTAATAACCAAGGTTTTTACCATGGTAATACACAAATTTGGGTGCCCAAGCAAAAAAGAGCAGCTACAACAAGAGTACCACATGCTATTGTCCCACAACCAGCACAAGCAACACAAAAGACAAAGGAGGTATGGGTACGCAAAACAACTCACTCTACAGGTACAAAGCTCGTTACCAACGTCATCACCACACCACAGGGAGCTAAAAGAGAAAAATCACAAGAACCTACCTCACAAAAGGTAGATACACAAGAACCACAAGAACCTACCTCACAAAAGGTAGATACACAAGAACCACAAGAACCTACCTCACAAAAGGTAGATACACAAGAACCTGTTCGCAAAGACAAAGTCAAGGGGAAGATAATCGATACAACAAATATCACCTCTTTATCAAAAACATATTTACTGTTACTACCAATGCACTAAAAAGTAAAGAAGGTTACTTGGCCTAAGGTGGTGCCACAAGAACCTACCATGGGTAAAATCAACAAAGGGAAAGCAAGAGTGAAAACAATCATGGAAGAACCTACTTCCATCAAAGAAGTAGTGCCACAAGAATATGTTCTTCCCAGACACTCCAAAGATTGAACAGCATCCTAAAGTTGACATCATCAAGGAAACGACAACTATGCTGAAAGGTCTTGCTACTTCAATGATTGTAACATCGCAATTGAAAGTACCACCAACTTTGGGGGTATGAGTCACACGAGGTATGCCACTTGGTTTCTCAATGCAATACCATAGCCAAGTGTCTAACTTATTTCATCAAGCTAGATTAAAAGTCAAAACTTAAGGTAGGACACCATCAAGTCAAGCCAAACTCTAGGGTCCTTGGGGGAAATACCTCACATAAGGCGGATACATTTTTGCACAAGCACTCACACTTTTTCTAATGTCAAGCCAAAGGTCCAAGTTGATGCAAGGAAACAACACAGGTGCTAGGGACATGACACAATCATTAAATGAGCATGAGCACCAACTAGGGTCTGCACTTCCCAAGCACTCACATCTACCTTGATTAAGTCAAGAAGAGTCAAATTCTACAACAATAGGTTCAAACATTACTCCTACATGCCACTGTAGAGCACTTGCAAAATTTCACCTAGGAATTATTGCAGTGTGGTGTAATAATTTTTATTCACCAAATCACACTATAAGCCATGTGCTAGCTAAACACATTTGGTTTTATAGTGCCATGGCTTCATAATCTCAAAATACACTAAGGAGAAGTCAAAATTGAAGACGCTATAATAGCCCAGCATTGCATTGGGGGTATGCATACTACTTCCAACTACCATACAGTGGGCAAGAAGGTCGGTACCCAAGGTCCATCAAGAGTACAAGTGACATCCAAGCACCCAAATCAGCCAAGTATGTCTCCTAAGTTCATCATGATGCATTAGCAGTAGAGCTAATGCATCGGCATGATAAAGTTTAACTATTGAAAGGCAACCAAGGATTCAGATTGATTATACTAGCTCTTACAACTGCCATGAGATCATCATGAATGCATAAGGGTGACTGGTGTGAACATAATCTAGGATGCTGCATTAATCATCATGAGATCATCATGAATGCATAAGGGTGACTGGTGTGAACATAATCTAGGATGCTGCATTAATCTATTAATGCATCAGGGTATTGGGTTTGGTAAGAACATCATCAATAGTGGGCAAGTCCATTCATAAATCTTTTCAACAATCATATTTTTGAAGAATGAAGCATTGGGTTGCACCAATATTGTCCAAAACAAGAAATGATTCAGCCGTGTTGCAATAAGGCAGTTAATGCATTAGCCATTGCAAGTTTGGTCAATGAGCTATCAAAAGATGGGTAGTGAACTTGTAGACAATGTCAGAAGAGTACAACGGGGACAAGAAACACTTCAGAATGCCAAACAGGAGAAATTCCGATAGGGTGTTGCATTAGCTGATTATTGCACCATGCTCAAATAATTCTATATAACTAGAGACTGCAGGGTGCTGCATTATCGTTTTCAATTGAATGTTGTCAAAATTTCTACTAAAAATTGAGCAACCAAACCCACTTCCCACCACACAAATCCACTTCCAAAACCCCCAACAAACCACCCTCACTCATACACTTCCCAAGATGTCTTTCGACACCAAAGACTATCTACGCCACCATAAATTCACCTCCCTCACCAACGAAGAAGCAGAATTCACTAGTGGATAATCACAGTCCAAATCCCAACTACTCGATCAATTGGGAGATGATGAAGCAAGAGAGGTTGAAGCAGCACTTAGGGTCTCAACTGAGGAGGCAATCGAGAGGCAGTGTAAAGTTGTTGCAAAATGCAAAGTGATGATAAACTTGCAAAATGGGAACCAATGGATGTTGAAGGATGTAAGTCACTGTCATTCCTAATGTGAGAAGAAATTTGATTTCATTAGGACAATTAGATGATGAAAGTTGTATGACCACACTTACAAGAAAATCTAGGAAGGTCACCAAGGGATCCTAGGTATTAACAAAAGGATAGAAGATAGGTACACTATATTTATGTGCTAGAAATGTTTCCTCCACTATTGCTTTAACGTGGAAGATAAAACTAAACATATACCTTCACTGATGAGAAGGTATATGTTTTGGATGCTACCAACTCACATGAAGAAATGATAACTGCTTCTTCCCACAATTCCAGTCTATGCTTTCTGATGACTTGAGTTTTGAGGAAAAGGATGAGTTCCTCGAAATGTTCGAAGATTTTTCGAATCTCTTTGCTACAAGCTTTCATGATTTGTGACATGTGACATCCATTGAGTACCAAATAGAGCTCAAACTAGACACCAAACTTGTGGCACAATGCTACAGACGCTTGGGACCAATACAAACATATGCTTTGAGACTAGAGATCACAAAGTTGGTGGATGAAGGGTTCATTGTACCTATTTACATCATCGAATGGGTGTCACTATCATTGTCACTCCAAAAAGGAATGGTAAGTGGAGGATTTGCATTGACTAATAAGAAGTTAAATGCAGCAACCAAAAGGGATCATCACTCATTACTTTTTCAAGATATCATCTTGGAAAAGGTAATCATGCATGAGATGTATACCTTTTGTGATGGTTACTCATGCTTCTATCAAATATGTATTGCACAAGAAGATGTCATCAAGGCCACCTTCACTACATCGTGGGGCACATTTTCTTTCAAGGTGATGCCGTGTGGGCTCACTAATGCTTCTACCACTTTTCAGCATTTCATGCAGATGGTATTTGCTCCATACTTAGGAGTTTTTATTGAAGTCTTCCTTCATTATTTTTGTATCTACTCTACACGGCAAGAGCACCTCACAAAGGCTCGCACGGCCTTCCACACAATTGATGAGGCCAAGGGGAGCCTCAACCCAGAGATGTGTACGATTGGGGCCACACATGGACGACTTCTTGGGCACATTGTATCTGTAGATGGTATACACCCTGATCGTGAAAAAGTAGATGCCATTCTCAAACTTCCTCCTCCCTTCACAAAGGTTCATTTCTTTCTCAACCTACTTGGGTATTATCAACGCTTTATGGATGAGTATGTTGCTATGACTCCACCTATCACCTTGCTATTGAAAGACAATACTGTATTTTGCTAGAATGAAGAGTGTGATTGTGAATTCACACAAGTCAAAGATGCTTTAGCTTCAAAACCCATTCTCGACAACCCATATTAGTCAAAGGAATTCTACATCAACCTTGGATTTGGTATGCATACATTGGTTGGTATTCTTCCTCAACAAGGAGAAGATCGACTCATGTATCCAATAGGTTTGGCACTCCTATGAAAATCATCTCCGACCATGGGAGACAGTTGGTCAAGTAGAATGCACTAATGTCATTTTATGCAAATTCATTGGAAAGATAGCTATAGGTCATCCAACACAATAAGATCAGAAAGTGACTAAAGCAGTGTGGGCATACAACATCACACACAAGAAAACAAATGGTCGTACAACTTTTGGGCTGTATATGGAACCGAAGCTATGCTACCTCTAGAGATCGAGCTGCCTGCTTTGAGGATCACTTCAGAGCAACAATTGTCTACAAATGAAAAGGTGGAAGCTCAATTGATGCAACTGGAAAGGATAGAAAAGACACGCCGACAATCTCTACTTCATGTGGAGATCAACAAGTAGAACCGACATAAGGCTTGACTGGATGTAAAGATTCACAAAGGATGGGAACAACCGTTCACTGAAGGTGATCTATAGTTTTGCTTCGATAATAGACTTGACCAGCACACCTGCAACCCTACAATTGTTTGCATTATCCATGATCACTTGTATAACATTCGTTGCTCCCACTGCATCAATGGTAGATGCAACAACTTGTGCTATGTATGCACCGTTTTTTATTTGTCCAGAGCTATCCACTACTATTAAGAATTGTTCACCGCCGTGAGGAGACACAACCATGACACTGATAAGAGGACGATGTTGCACATTGGACCAACCATCGCTAATGACTATACATCCCGAACATTCAAGATTGCTTAAGATAACGTGGTTGACTCTTTCTTTCACCTCTTCACATAACACTTGTCCAGCAAGCTATGTCTCATAGTGTGATATGTTGGAGGAGAGAAACTTGGCCCAAACTCACCAATCTTCTTCCATGCATGTTTCCAGGGTTCTCTCTCCAACATTGACAATGAAGACCCTGTGAAGAAAATTGCTTGTGCAATAGCATGTTGTGCATCTTCTAACAAGGGTCCTTTGAAGCTTTCATGCAATGATGTTTGCCTCATCATTGATGTTGGCATTTAACTTGAACTTGATGATCTGTTTGGTAAAGGTACTTCTGAAGCATGTGATGAAAATGCATGAGTGCTGAAATGAGTCTCTGCTTCTAAATCTATTGTCTCCGCATCAAAATGAATCTCACTTTGAACGTTGCTTTGCACATTTGCAGGCATCCTAGTTATTGCAGCAGGAAAACCCGTAACCCTTGATGTTCAACCTCGGTTTTTTCTCTGATCCTCCCTAAGTATATCATCTCTCAATCTTTTAGCAATCCTATCCTTATCTGGATGGGTACATCTTCCAATGTTATGTTTAGGACCACCTAAAGAGTGCCTCCTGATTCGTGGTGCCCTGCTCAATTTTGCTACAGGACAAAAATTACATTTCCAAGCATAGTACTTGCCATTTAAGTTGGCTATGTAATTCCACTCAACACTAGGTGCCTTCTTCTTCTGTACACTTGGATTGAGATGAGGCTCTGATTCTGTTATTCTAAAACCTTGTAATGAGCTAGACTGGGTTGTTTGTCCTGCAGTAGCATTAGGATGTTGATCCATGTTGATTGTCGTCGACCTATGAATGGCTAACTATCATGATAGAGTAAGTTAGCTAAATAAACAATATTTTCTTAACAATCTCTACTCTCATTCAAAACAAACTTTCAATACATGCCACAAAGTTAAGAACAATTGAAAAGTTAAACCCTAAACTCTGAACCATATCTCTTTTATTGTCATTGTCAATGTCTATATATAATCTTGTAAAAAAAATAGCAAATTTGTGAATCACATCCATTTACTTACTAAATTACACTCTTCTTGAATCTTAACTTTCATAAAGCAAAAAGCAAAAAGTGAAAACTTACACTCTTGTGTAAGCTTTAGCACCTCTTGCAAACAATCACTTCTTAACGTGCAAGCTGTTATAAATAAAGATTATAGAAAAAGTGCACCCATGCAACAATAGAATGAGCTGACAACAAACTACACAACAACACAACAATGTGATATCCTTCAGAACATATCTTGCCCAAATTAGGACACAATGCTCAAAAGTTTACCACATCAAAGTTCAAACAAAACCCAAATGCAAGCTTAAGAGAAGTAGTAACCAAAAGGATAAGTTTTTGTCCAGACCTGTCGTAGGATAATAAACCCAATAGGCTCCCACTACTCAAGACATCTACGATCATAAACGAGGACTACTACTGTCAATGAGATGAAGCCCAAGATGCATGAAACAAAAACATATAGCAATCAATCTCATGCAAAATGCCATACATGTGTAAGGGTATTAGGACTACTATTCCCACTGTGAGAGTGTCAAATACCCTAGCAATAATGTGTATCAAGAACTACTCTTATCCAGTAAAGGACAAATAGCTCAATTCTCGCAAAATAGCTAGAACTACTCTTATCCAGTAAAGGACAAATATCTCAATTCTCGTAAAATAGCTAGAACTCCTTGTTGATACTCAAGCGAAATGTCTGTGCCAAGGACCAACATAGCCCAAAAAAAGCACAAATGGCCCAATCAACAGCACATTTCAGAGGCTACTTCAAAGGACAGTTGAACACTCAAGCTATAGCAAGGGTGTGTTTCCCGAAGAAGTGACTCCACACAGTTTAGCCAAATGTAGAGGAGATTTATATATAGATTAGTATGCCCATCGGGAAAAGCCCATCACCTGTCGGGCCTGCTGGGCTACAATATTAGCCCACTGGAGCCCTTTCCTAGCAGGTCTGCCGGTTGGTTTTTGACCAGTTTCGTTAGCAAGGCCTAATTTAAAAGTTGTTAAGAATGGTCTACTATGTAATTACATCATGTTATTAACATGATCACGTTTATATGATGACGTTAACACAATCCCTGGGTGTGATGACATGCCTCCATGCATGCCTATGATGTGGCATTGCATGTGAAAGTGTTAGGTGTTGTGGTACATTAGTGATGGCATGGCACCATGCGAGCTAGTTAGGTGGCATTTTGACAATTCAAAGTTGATGACTTGTGTATGACTGGGCCTTCCACATGGGCAGCATGTAAAAGAAAGTGGGAGAGAAAGGAGTCTTCCTTGTGGCTATCTTCATAGCAATGCAAGACGACACAAGAGATGGATGCTGAATCTTTCTTCTTCCTACTTGCCACACAACAACTATACATAAAAGAGGGAATATGTCTAACCCTAGAGTACATGGTCCATAGTGTGGACCCGAACCATACATGTGGCAACATAACTATGCTACAACTACCACACATAAGAGTAGTTGTCATACAATTGTTATTCAATGGAGCTGTAACAACCAAAACCAACCACACCAGTGACATAAATGACAATCAGTCATGCATCACATGTGAGGTTAAGCATGATATCTCAACACTCCACCTCAAGCTCAAATCCAATTCCAGCACACCAAGTAAGCCTCTGAACCTGCAATGCTTCTCTATGCCCAATGGCTCTGTAAAGATATCAGCAACCTACTTTTTGGTGCTAACATACACAAGATCAATATCTCCTGCTTGAACCTTCTCTCTTACAAAATGATAGTGCATCTCAATGTGCTTTGTATAGCAAGCATGATGTTGCTAATCTTGTCACAATATATGACAATAGATTCCTGCACTGACTGGCCCATATCATTAAGTAGCTTCCTTAGCCAAGCTACCTCACACGTAGCCATTGCTGCACCCCTGCACTTAGCTTCTGTGCTTGAAAAAGCAACGGTTGTCTGCTTCTTACTACTCAAACTAATAGCACCACTCCTAAGAGTAAACATGAATCCGTGACTAGATCTCCTATCCGAGATACTACCAACCCAGTCAGCATCTGTATCTCCATAGAGCTCAATTAGTCTTCCTACCTGATAGAAAAGTATGTAATGTAACATGGACTTAACATACCACAAGATGCATCTAGTTGCATCCAAATGTGGCTTTCTTGGAGCCTGCATAAAATAATTCACCAAACCCACAACATAGCTTAGTCCCGCTCGAAGATAGTCATGTAAATGAGACTCCCTACTATGCATCTATACACAGTAACATCTTGTAATAGCTCACCCATGTCCACAGTGAGCTTATCATTCTAATGTCCAAGGAAATTGAAATGGGCTTGCATCCTGTCATCCCATACTTCGACAACATATTCAATCCATTCTACCTCTGCAACAACTATATGCCACTTGATGATCTAATCACCTCAATACCCAAGAAATATTGTAGCTCTTCCAAGTCCTTCATTTTAAATTTTTCTTCAAGAGCATCCTGACATCACATACATATGCATCACTATCTCCTGTGGTAAAACATAGATGACTATAAGCACAATCCCTTGTCTTTCTTTTCAACATAGAGTGAAAAATCATTATTGGAAATCTCAAATCCAATGGTGACAAGGTATTAGCCAATCTTCTTGCATCATGCTCTGGGTGAATTTTCAAAGCCATATAAGGTTTTTCACAACCTACATGCAAAATCAAGATGTGCATCATCCACATATCCTTATGGCTATGTCATATAAACTTCATCTTGTAAATCACCATTCAAGAAGATATTCTTGATATCCATTTGGTGCAATCACCATCCTTTTTCTATCTCCATTGCAATCATTGCTCTCACAGTTGCCACCCTTGCAACTAGGCTGATGTCTCTTCATAGCCTATTCCATAAGTCTGTGCATATACCTTCGCAACTAGCTATGACTTAAAACGTGTTAAGCTCAATCAATGAACTAACATGTCATGGGGATTGTCCAAACAAGCTGCTATGGAGAGCTCAACCTCCATTGCTACTTCCTTGTGAGAGCCATCATATGCATGATCTTGTAACATCATCACTCCATCGACCTTAGATTCTTCTCTCGTGCATTCCATGCAAGGGATTCCATGCAAGGGGTAGGGAGGGGGAAAGATAGTAGAGAAAGGAAATTGTGAGCATGGTGAAAGGGAAAACATAATCATAGCAATGCAACAAGATAGTAAGAGGAAAGGAAGCTCCAAGTTTTTATTTCCTCAAACTTTACATGGAAGAATGAAAACCAAAGTGAAATGACTTAGCTTTTATACATACAGCTTTTGAAGGGAGGGTCAACCCTAATCCTTTGAGTCCTCTCTTCTAGCCTTTTATTCTTTCCCTTCCTTGGCCCATGACCTATTTCTTTATACAACATAAATTTGAAGACTAAAAGAATGAAATATGTAGAAAGATAGTTGGAGGATGTTACGGTGCATAACATGCCCCCTTCCTATTTCTTGGTCCCATTCTCAAACCTATACTCGTAATAGGTTGGTTGCTAGGACCGATTTCATGAGGTTGTGATGAGCAAAAGGCCTCTTAGACAAGACCGCAAAGTATGGATGCGGAGTCCAAAATCTTGTGTCCATCATATCCTCAAAGGCACTGCATATATGTAAGGCATGTAGATTGCAAACCTTAAGGTACAGTCGGCGGCGGATCTGCTTTAGGTCTAGGCCTTTGTATGGATTGAATAAGATGGGGTTTTTGATTCCCAATTCCTATTCATCTATGGTGGGCAAGAGCCTTGGCATTTCATCCAATAACAAGATGATAATTAGCCTATTGAAATGGCAAGCCACTACAAGATAGTTTATCACATAGGTTATTTTCCAATACCAATAATGAAAATAGCATTAGGATAGGCATATATGAGGATAAAAACAAAAAATGGAAATAAGAAAAATTAGCATGGAATTACATTGTATATAATTTGATCAAAATCAACTAATTTCAAGTAGACTAAAAAAATCAGCCACTCATTTTTAGCCAACTCCACCAAATTTAGTCAACGTCAACCTAGTGGATGAGTGTGCTACCTGAGTCTATAAGGCACCACACTTTTTTGTTCCACGTCACCCATTCTTAGCTTAGCTTAAGCCTCTTCATTCTTGCCTCCCCATCACATTGTCATGTATTTCTTCCTACTTTCATTGAGAATGGGTTCTTAAAGCTGTAGAGCTAGTAAACATGAAAGAAATAGGACGTTTGAGCATATCATTGTATTTTTCATGGAAGCTTTTAATGTCTTCTTAATGGGATTCCTTTTTCTACCATTACATACAAGTGTTTATTAGTGGGGTTATGTTTCTATAGTGTATGGTGTTTTTGTCATTTCAATGTTCATGTATTTAAATTTGTGCACCTACTAACCAAATATGCATGTAAACATTTTCTATATGGTTAAAACTTTGCGCGGCTCTTGTACAGATGTAAATCTAGGTTTGTGACCATCTAGCACTAGATCATGCATGACATGGGAGTTGGAATGCCGTGCATGATGCCATGCACTCCCTAGGAACACATATAAAAAAGAGCACACCTATTGACCAAATATGCATGTGAACTTGTGTTGGGGACAAAAATTTACATGGATCTTTATTAATGTAGACCTAGATTCGTTCAAGTTTTGGTGGCCAACAGACACTAGATGCACAATATGGATGATGAAATGCCATTAATTTTGCATGCACTTCCTAGGTGAGGATTTATAAACAAGAACACATATACTAACCAAATACTAGAGTGAACTTATCCATTGGGGATGAAACTTTACATGGCCCTCATACTAGCCTAGACCTAGATCCAAGCATATTTTTATGTGGGTGAGAGAGACGATGAATGCACAATATGGACGGTGAAATGCCCATGGGGCACCAACTCCCTTTAGTAAAAAAACTATCAAAATATTGAGTATGAGATGATTTTAACAACATGCCATGAGTTAAAATTAGTGGAACTAACATGCTTGTGTTCTACACTAAATGAGTTTCAAATATGTATTTACATCTTGAAATTTTGATAGAATATGAGAAAGTTATAGGATATTGAAAGGAGGTTGGTTTTCATATTATGGTGTTATTTTTGTTTTACCCCCCCAATCCAAAAGATCCCCCCCCTTGGGTCTCACATATCATGAAAAATATGTACAAATCGTAAATTCTTGCATATTCTTCAAGGTATATTCCTTATCATTTGTGGGAGGGAGACTTGTGATTTTCATATTTCTCCCTTGCATATTTATAATTTATATGAGAAATCCATTCATATCTTGAATGCACCTTGTCTCCCCATACCCCACTATACCGGCTCATACCCGTGATGCTAGCTGTGTAAAATGACTTGTGAAAAAAAAGTAGCGGGCCCGTGTAGTAGCGCGTGTATAATCACGGCCACAGACATGCGTGTAAAAGAGCGTGTATGAGCAAGTACAAACGTGCTTATGCACAGCTGTATACAAGTGTTTGCCAGTGTTGCTGCGCTAATACACACATTTGCCAACAGAGCTCCCGCACTTATACACGCATTTTGACAGACTTTATTTGCATATACACGCGAACAGAGAGCAAAATAAAAATTCCAAAGAGTGTTATTTGCTGCCTGAATGCTATTCCAGCATTCCAGCACCAAATAGCACTCTTTGAAATTTTTTTGGGTGCATGGTACCATCCAGAGAGAACATTTTGTGCATTCTCTAGACACAAATTAAGAACGTCACGAATGCAAAAAATTATCAATACACAATTCAAGACAAACATGAATGCAATACTATCAAATTTTGAGGTGTGCTAAAATAAATCCATGGCTTTCATTATGCAAAAACATATATACAAGGGAGTCCATATGTCGAAATAGCCCATGGTTTAAATTATAAACAAATATATACAAAATCAAATTGGTTTGTCAAAAAAAAGCCCATGGCTTCAGTTTCAAATATATATATACAATCACATCCACAATACGGATGTGATACTATGAGTCTGAGTACTGCTCAGAATCAGATGATGACGAGCCACTCCCTCCAGTATTATCAGATGTGCTCACATTGGTATACATGTCTGATGTGTAGTGTAGAACAGGATCAGGAGCAGAAGCAGGAGAAGCGACAGCAGAGGCAAGTGGATCTTCAGCATCGGGAGCATCAGCAGGTGTAACAACTTGTGCCTGTTCAAGTAAGATATCATGTATAAGTATATCTATATGTAATTCAAAATTTAATAAACCTAAATCATTCATTTAGATTTTTCAAGTACTTGTCGATCGTACGGTCTCATGGCCTCCTCAAATTACGCATCTGTAATACGTCCCTACATTGTGAAGAGGGCCCATGTGTCGCGTCTACTATGCTGGCGAGCATACGCAGTCATGTGGGCTGTGGGCTTCCTCCCCATAACCCATCGCTGTAACATAATCAACACAATTTGTAAGACTAAAACAATCATACAATCAATGGATTAAGTAAAAAATTAAATAAGGTGACAAGATACTTACGAACTGTGCCTCCCACGACTCGATGCCTCCAAATTTGAAATGCAAAGATCCAATGGTCTCCATCTAGATGCGTCGTGCCTCCACATGTTGCCTGCTCTTCACGTCATCTTCTACTCGTTTCTTTGCCTCCTTCCACTCGCGTTTGTAGTAGGCAGTGGTGGCAGGTTTCTCCATGCGATAGCCACCCGCCTTTCGATTTGCCCGATCATCATACGAGTTTCTTAAGGTGAGATCTTTATTACTTAAGATCTCCCTTATTCGCGGCCTTCCCCATACATCCAAGAATGTTGTATGTGGGGGATTGGGGTATCGGTTATGTATAGTCTCTATTTATTCCCTGACAGATTAGTGTAGATGGTGGAATCAAGGTTTCAAGCTTGCGTGATGATTATCAGGAAGAGTTGAAAAAGATAAAGCAGTTCTTTCTTGATACGAGGGGAACATTGAAAGTCTGGCATGTTCAAGCAGCAGTAGAGATAGTGAATAAACGTCCGATCTCTTTCTCGAGAAGATCTCCAAGAGCATGCTACTTAACTTGCACAATTTCTTGAATGGGAAATCCCAATTGTCACCTCAAGCAATGAGTGCTGGAATGTAGAATCACCTCCAAAAATGCATTGAGCAAGTCAAGAAGCAGATCAAAACCTCTCCAGCTAATCGACTATTTTGATCTTTAAATTTAATAAAACAATTTCTGTACAAATTTGACACTACCCCATGCATATACTCCATAACCTCTTTCCCCCTCGCATCCATCACTATCTCGCCCCTATCCGCGTCACACAGTATATTACTGCCTCCACCTCTCTTATCTCCTCCTCATCCTCATTGTCTCCTCTAACTCCTTTCCCACTACGTTCCCTACCACTTCCCCCACCAAAGCACTCGCCGCATCCTCCACTCCCACTCTCCCTACTGCGGCATCTACTCTGCTCTATACTACGGGAGATTGTGCACGTGACATAGTTCGTGAGACGATGGCTGTGAGGGAGTATGTGATGGTGGCTGTGAGCCCTGATGTGATGGTGCCTAGGAGGGGGTGCATGAGTGTGCCTGCTGGGAAGGAGTATGTCTCCTCAATGGGGTGGGAGAGGAGAAGCATGTTGTGTCGTTGGACTCACAGGCACAGATGGCAATGGAGTGACATTGGCACTCAGGAAGGGAGGGGTGACCATATCAGGGAATCTAGGAGGGGGATGGGCATACATATACTCTATCAGCTCTACTAGGCCAGGTTGGTGACCAAAATGAGGTAGCATCTCTGCAAACCAAATGCCATACGCAAATGGATCACATGAAGAACCTGGATCCATGAAGAATCTGCACCAAAAAAAAACATAGCATCTATCGTCATTGATTCATTTACTTTTACTTACTCCATTACCTTCTATTTCCCTCTTTCTTACCTCCTCTTACTTCTTATCTTCTCTTCCTCTTACTCCCTTACCTTTTCCCCTTATACTTCTTTCCTTCTTTTAATTATCTCCTCCTCTTACTTCTACCTTCTTTTTTCCTTACTCCCTTACCTTCTCCCCTTATCTTCTCTTCCCCTCTTACTTCCTACCTTCTCTTCATTCTCTTCCCCTTGTTCTCTTCCTTCTCTTTCCCTCTTTTTCCTACCTTCTCTTCCTTCTCTCTTCGTCTTCCCCTCTTTTCCTTACTCCCTTCCTCTCTTCCCCTCTTTTCCTTACTCCTTTACCTTCTCTTTCCCTCTTCTTCCTACCTTCTCTTACCTTCTCTTTCCCTCTTCCACTCTTTTCCTTACTCCCTTCCTCTCTTTCCCTCTTTTCCTTACTCTACCTTCTCTTTCCCTCTTCTTCCTACCTTCTCTTCCTTCTGTTTCCCTCTTCTTCCTACCTTCTCTTCCCCTCTATCTTCCTCTCTTTTCCTTACTCCCTTACCTTCTATTTCCCTCTTCTTCCTACTTTCTCTTCCTTCTCTTCCCCTCTAACTTCTCTTCTTTATCTTCCCTTACCTTCCTCTTTCTTTCTTTATTTCTTTTATCCTTCTCATTTTATAAAGAATCCACTTTGCAACAACAAAGAACAAAACGAAATGTGAAACTAAAACAAGTGTATATATCCGTCAAAAAATGAAAAAAGACCATGACTTACGCACGGTCGCGTGTATGCATCCATCAAAAAACGCATGTAAAAGCCCATTTGAAAACCCATCTAAAAACCTGTTTAAATGCCCGTCTAAAAACGTGTCTATAGCCTTGGCAAAAAACCCGTCTATGACCGTTGCTGAATACCTGTGTTTTTAGTCACACATATAGATGCGTATTTGGGAGCATGCCCGACCAAAAGGTCAGGCGTTGAAAGTTTGGATGTTACTTTTTCAACAAAACTTGATAGTCATGGTACAAATTATAAGGCTAGAGTAAGTTTCAAACGTTGCACAACTCACAAAGAAGCATAGCTACCTTACCACCAAAGACAAAAGCAAAGGACAAAACGACTTGCAAATAATTTTCAACAAAGGACAAAGAGGAGAAAGATAAATCTTACTTGTAAGGTGAGTTCCTTGCTTGGGAATTAGATAGGGTGCTTGGATGCGTTGCTTGCTTGCTACAGGTGGCCTCCAACACACAAACAAGGCACAGTCGCTTGAAAGAGGCAAGGAAAAAAGTGGCAAAGAGATGACTCGCATAGGGTTTTTTAAATGAATGCGTGTCTAAAAATGCGTCTACAAATCCATCACACTGAACAATAGATTGACTTATAGACACGTAAATTGCATAATACATGTGCTTATAAATGCGTAAACTGTAAAATAGATATAATGTTAGGCACACACATAAACATGTGTCAGATTGAGAATGTAAAAGCCTTGTTTGTGATTTGTTAAAAATATGATCTATGGGTGTTTAAATTGTGGATTTCTTGTGTAGGATGTCTTCAAACTCTTCTTCGACAGGCAACACAAGTGACGAATTGTCCAACAAAGATGAATCACTTCATATACACAATTTGCAAGAGCATGGTTGGATCAAGGGAAAAATGTGGTTGTAATTGATGTCAAAAGTGAATGACTCACTCAAGGAGACTTACCATGAACCACATTCAAAAGTACAGCAAATGGGATCTCCTCACACTGGATGAAAATGTTATAAGAAACATAGTGAAGTATTGTCAAGGTGTCCCAATAGAAATTTTTGTACTCGAATTTGATCCAATTGATGACAATTTTACAAGAAGTTCGGAGAAGAAGCACTCCGTAAAGGAGCTTGTACCACCCGTCCACCCCTGAGCTATCTCACTCTCACTCACTCGCATGAAGATGATCAAATCTCACTCTTAATCACACTCTTACTCGCACTCTCACTCTCTCTCACTCTCACTCTCCGAATCTTGATCTTGTCTTCTCCTTCACGCAGCCTCAATCTGCGTGCCTTATCTTCTCCTTCGTGTAGCCTCGATCTGCGTGCCTTATCTTCTCTTTCGCATAGCCTCGATCTGCGTGCCCTATCTTCTCTTTTGCGTAGCCTCGATTTGTGTGCCTTGTGTTGTGTTGTTACAATGAACGCCTGCTCTTCTTTTGTAGCCTTTCTAGACTCCAAAAAGCGGCCAAAAGTCCCAAAATCGACCAAAAGTAGCTTTTCTTGGAAAGCGTGCGCTTTTGCCATCTTTAGTGTGTGCATGTGCTTTTACCATCTTTAGCGTGCGCTTTTGCGAGCATACGCATACGAGTATAAAAAACGGCCCTAGCATCATCGTGCCTGCCGCCTCGTAGATCCGATAGACGAGCTCGATAGCTCATCGGCGAAGATCGAACCCTCTACTTTCCCTTTGCATTTGACCTTTCATGGCTGACTCTTCCATGTGGACCTCCATCTAATACCTGGAACTCTTGACACGGAAATCTAGATGCACTTTTTAGCTCAAAACCACTATGTTAGCAACTTCAAACCTCCATACAGGCATGAAAACGAATGAACCACAAAATTTCCACTAGGACAAAGATTTTCTACTGAAAAGGATCTTAAACTCTCTCATACAGAGTTTCTTCAAATTATTCCTCTAGCCTACTCAAATTCACGCTGCAAAATCATGCCGACGTAATAATGGACAGAAACCAAAATTTTTCGACCAACACAACTTTCTCAAAACCTTCAAAACATCAAAAGCATACATTTTGAACAGTAACAGTGATATATATTCCAAAATATTTCATATACAAAATTGGAGCGCCATATACAAGTCGGATGCACTTATACATGCGCCAATACACGTCTTACTAGTTTTGCTATAGTTATATACATGTTTTAACAGAATTTTTGCATTGATACATGGGATTTGGAATAGAGTACACACGCTTATACACATGAACAGAGAGCAAAAACAAAAAATCTAGAGAGTAATATTAGGTGCTTGAATCCCATTCTAGCATTCAAGCAACCAATAGCACTCTCTAGATTTTTTTTTGGGGTGCATTGCACCATCCACAAAGAAGATTTTGTGCATTGCACCATCCAGACATAAGATTTATTATACATGTGCGATTCTTGAAAGACACCAAATTAACTTAAGTGGTTACATTATTAATACATGCATGACAATATTATCAAAATTTTACGTATGTTGAAATAAGCCCATGGCTTTCACTTACAAACTACGTCCCTATGCCAAAGTAGCCCATGGCTTCAATTATTTAAAAAATGTATACAATCAAATTTATATACCTAAGAAAGCCCATGGCATCAATTACAAAAAAATATATACAGTCACATCCTCAATATGGAGGTGATATTGTAAGGCTGAGTACTACTCAGACACATCAGATGACGAGTTGCTCCCTCCATCGTCATGTGAGCTCATATCAGTATACATGTCTGATGATTGCCCACCCTCTAGAGCATTTGCATCTAGGAGCAACGGCAACGGTAGGAGCATCAGTAGGTGTAGTAACAGCTTGTGACTATTCAAGTAAGATATCATATATATCTATATAATGCAAAAATAAATAAACCAAAATCATCACTTTAGAGGTTTCAAGTACCTGTCGACTGTATGGTCTCATGGCTTTCTCAAACTGCGTGTCCCCTGGGATTTGAAGAGGCCCCACGTGTCACGTCTGCTATGCCGACAAGCATATGCAATCTCATGGGATACGGGCTTCCTCCCCATAACCCGTCGTTGTGAGGTAACATAGTTTGTAAGAACAAAATATTCATAGAATCGATGCAAGTAATAAATCAAATAAGGTTTAGAGATAGTTATGAACTCTGCCTCCCACAACTCAATGCCTCCAAATCCGAAATGGAACAATCCAATGGTCTCCATCTTAATCCTCTGTGCCTCCACATGCTACATGCCCTTCACACCACCCTTTGCTTGTTTGTTTGGCTCCCTGCACTCGCATTTGTGGGCAATGATAGATTTCTCGGTGGTATAATAACTTGCAGCTTGATTTACCCGATCATCATGTGTGAGTTTCTTCAGGTGAGATCTTTTATTATACTTAAGATCTCCCTTATTCTTGTCCTTTCCCATACATCCAAGAATGTCGCATATGGGGGATTGGGATACCGACTATGTACAATATCAATGACCTTCCCAACTAAACGGCCATTTTGATATTTAAATTTTATACAAATTGGAGACCACCCTATGCATATATTCCATCACTTCTTTCCCCCTTGCATCCATCACTATCCGCCTCCTATCTGTCACATCATAATATATGTCTCCCCCTACCTATGTCCTCCTCCTCATCCTCACTATCCCCTCTAACCCCTCCCTTCCATTTTCTCCCTCTATCTCCTCTCTCACCACATGGCCTATCACTCCCCTTATCACAACACCCACTGCAACCTCCACTTGCACTCTGCCTATAATGGCATCTACTCTACTCCATACTATGGGTGGAGTCGTGGGGGGAGTGTGTACATGACTGTGCATGTGACTGTGATCTCGAACTCGTAGGTGTACAGAAGGTTGTGGGGTGACCTGCATGCTCATAAAGGGGTGGTCGGAAAGACCATATTAGGGTGTCTAGGAGGGGGATAGGCTTTCATATAATTGGCAAGCTCATTTGATTCAGGGATGTGCCCAAAGTCATTTAGCATCTCTATCATCCAAGCGCCATACACAAATGGATCAGATGATGAATCTAGATTCATGATTAACTACAAAAAAAACATTTGTGTGCATCATGCATCAGAATAATTTGTGCATCAAGCATCATGCATCAAAAAATTTTGTATCATGCCTTAGAAACACGTGTAGAATCTCGTGTAGAACCACGAGTGTAATTCTATGTAGAAGCGCATGTAGCAGCTCCTTCCAAAACACTTTTGAAAAAAAATGGCCAACCAACCGACCACCATTGACAAAATGATAGGGCCAGACAGAACTCATGTCCTTTTCATGACACCTTTCAGAAGTACATACTGGTAGAAGACAAAGAAAGCACCATGGACACTTGCATAAACAAAGTAAAGCAAAGGAAAAGGGCAAAGTCACTCACCTCTTGAGAGGTGAGTTCTCCTTCTGAATCTGCTTGTGTGTATGTCCTCTTCCACCTAAGTAGCTATTCTTGGAGTAGTCCCTCGTATGCTTGGTGGCAAAACCTTGAGAGTGAGAGGTAAAGTAAAGAAATGCGAGTTTGGAATGAGAAAACAACGGCCGTGTTTAGGTTTGATGTAGACGGGCACGTGTAAAAGTGCGTGTAAAGGTGTGTGTTAGTTTACCTTGCTACGCATATACACATGTTTTTTAACAATTTACATGCACATATATACCTATTTTACATAGAATATACGTGCATATACATGCGACACATAGATATTTTTCACCCAATTTACAAACAATTTATAGATAGATGTCTGCTAATTATGAAACAAGAAATCACAGACATACTATCAAAAGCTATTGATGGATATGTGGTTTTGTGTCAACAGGATGTCATCAATTTCCTTGAATAGTTCTCGTGAAGATGATTCAATGCATCACTGCGATCGTGATGTGTAGTTGGGACAAAGGATCAAGTATATGTGTAATGGATGTCAAGGATGCATTGTCTATGCACGTCGAAGTATGTTGAATCACATCTCCATGTATGGGAAATGGAATCAAATAGGTTTATAGGTGAGTAAAAGCAAACTGATAGTGGCATGTGAAGAATTCCCGTAGACACTCTTGCTTGGAATCATGTTGAAGATGAATGACCCAGCTTTAAAACATAGCCCAATAACTTGAGACTTGAAGTAAGTATAGATGGTGTGAATTCATTTAATTTTAGAAGCATTGCATACAGTGTGTGGCCAGTTGTGCTTATCTTCCACCATCAATGGTAATCAAGAAGGGACATCTTATGTTATCCCTTCTAATTCGAGGGAAACATAAAGTAAAGCACATGGATGTTTGTCTCAAACCATTGATTGATGAGTTGGAGGAACTATGGAGAGGTGTTGTAGTAGTTGATGTTAGTAGGCCTCCCTCCTCTCAATACTTAGACTTGAAAGTGGTGTTGATGTGGAAAATGCATGACTTCCTAGGATACAATGATTACTCTAGTAAGAATTCTAATTAACTCTCTACTCTAATACTTTTCATTATTTGAATTATAAACACCTCTTTATTCTAACTTGTTTTATATTTTAACAGATTTGAAAATATTGGATAAACATGCATGTGCCATTTGTGGTTCTTCGTTGGTATAAGAGTATGCCAACAACTTGAGTAAGGCCATATTCGTCGATAATCATTATCAATTTCTCCTGTCAGATCATACTAAATATGTTGCTACACTACAAGACAATGCTGCCATACACGCGTTTCATACACGCGATAAATTACGAACGCGTGTATGGTCGCGCTTGTATTTGAATAAAATCGGGCGCGTGTATTTTAGCATTTAAATTCGCGTGTATATTTGCATTTATCAACGCGTGTATAAACGCGTTTATATACACGCATTAATACACGCATAAATACACGATAATATTTACGGGGTAATACTCGCTATTATACACGGATAAATACACGCCACTGTACACGGATTAATACACGCATGGCAGAGAAAAACTGAAAAAAAACTGAATTCCTTAACAAAATTAAAAACTATTTTCCTTAAACCATCTCATAGTACATTACAGTATACATCATTACACAATCCCACTACATGCATTTACAACAATGAAATATATTCAAAAATAAATCATGCATATGAGATGATAGAAATGTCATCAATTTAGAACATACAGTGACGGATTGGTTAGGGTTCGATCTCATCTTCAATAAGATCCATCCTTGTCAAACGATCAACATCAATATCCATTTGATCAATTGGTAAGGCTACGATTAAATTTATTCCACTATCGATATTCTGTACTCCATTGATAATGGTATCGATGTCCTGATCATCCTCATCAACATCACCATCATCCTCAATGGTAGGGTCATTCTCATGATCATGAGAAATGGCATGCTCATCCTCATTATCACGATCATCTCTTATTTCTTGATCATCGATCACAACATCTTCAATGGCATGTTCGACGTCATCTTCATTGCGGCTTGTTACATCCTCCATATGCTCCATATCAGTGAATGTATTATACATCACTTTGGAACGTGGTGCAATAGGGATGACGTACCACCATTTGATGTCATGCACCATTGGTAGATAGATAACCTACTCAAATACACACAGTACAGTAATTAATTAGCATATCAAAAGTCAAGGGGTACGCGAGCTTAGATATATATGTACATGAAACACATTAGTAAAAAAATGCATACCTGCTCACATTGTTGTGGCAATACGAGCCTATCTTTCTTTGTTTGCCAGAACTTTGTAGAGTCAATAGTTACATATCCACTTGCATGGCGTTTTATCGTTGCATCAGGCCCTTTTTCCACCACGTTCATTTGCCATTTGACATCCAAAACATACACAAAGAAGCGACGAAAGTCAAGCCTAAATATGTCTTGGATTATGCCACAATAATCATCCATTTTTCCATTAGCTCCCTCAAAGCTACTAATGACACCGCAATCTTGTGTATTTCTCTTTTCATCAATTCTTTGTGTTCGAAAATGCTTGCCTTCACACCATATAGCATTGAACATAGTGCACTGGACCAAAATAGAAGCAATATTAATATTGTGTAAGCAATGTGAATAAATATTAAAAGAAAATCACTTACAACTAATGCAAAACATTAGTTATATGTACCTTTGACATGCATCCTCGTGCATACTCCCATTCTTCCGCTGTGATATGCAGCCCCTCGTCACTCTCTGCTCTCTCCATTTCCTCATGCAACCAATCAACATGGATATCATTCGGAAGTGTTGCTAGATGCTTAGGGTACGCCTTCCGAGAGCCATGTTGCCTCCGAAAGAGAGCTCTTTCTGCTTGCCTTTTTGTCTTTGCATCCTCATATCTTGTAACCCATCTGCTCATCACATCACTATTAAGGATACAAGTGAAATTGAGATCATCAATCAATGTTCTGTCAATTACTTTACTCTGTCCTTTTCCTTGAGGCACAATAGAGGTCATCCTCAAGTCCTCTTCATTGCTCCATAGTCGTGGCAAAGAGCTGTCCACCTGACCAAGAAATTCTGAAATATATACAAGAGACTCTTGTATCAACCAACCCTCGGCCATGCTTCCTTCAGGCCTTGCACTTTGCCTCACAAAGTCTTTTAAGGTCTTCATGAAGCGCTCTAGAAAGAACATCCAACGTGCATGCACAGTACCACATAAAGCAATTTCGTCCACTAAATGCACAATGAGATGTAGTTGACTTGTGAGAATGGTTCGCGGAAAAGTCTCCTCTACCAAACAAACCACCTCCACTGCCATAACACGCGCATCATCCAACGTGGCTGGATCAATTGCTTTGGAACTAACATATCTGAAAAATAAATAAATAGTACGTTATACCTCATGCACGTTCATTTTGCAAGGTATAATGAAGGGTGATCTGAGCATGGGTTTTACATACCTCACAAGCTCGCCCATCTTATAAATACATTTTTTCAAACTCTTATTCGCACAATGGTCGATGCTAGTAGGTAGTATGAACTGCGCACATAAGAGCACATTTATGGTTTATGGCATTACAAAATTTAATTTCAACGTACGTACAAGACTTGGAAAACACTTACTTGAAGCATCTTGTGCCAATCGTGGGACTTCAACCCATATAGTTGCTCAACGCCTCTTTTCTTAGTGGTTGTAAAGGCTCCCTTCAATGATCTCATGCATCCAGTGGGAGTACGCAAAGTGGTGATGGCCTGCTTTACCTGCTTCTCCTCTTTCTTTGATATAATCCATGGTGCAGGCGGAAGACGAACGTGCCCACCCACCTCTCGTGGCCAAGCTTGACGCATACGTCCTGCGACCCGCAAGTCCTCACGTACGCTAACATTGTCTCGTTTACCAGTAATATGTTCCCAAATACCAGATCCCACATTCTTGAAGATGTGCATGGGATCAAGAAGATGGTTGATCTTAAGATGGGTCCAATATGGCAGCCGAAAAAAAATGGAGTACCTGCACAAGGGATTGCTCTATGTGACCTTTAATCCAATTAGAGACTACACAAAACAAGATTGAAAAAACATCACTATACCTGTTCATGCCATCTGGAGGAAGAATAGTTGTAGACTCCCAAATACGCTTCCAATCTTTTGCACGAAGTGTTTGTGGAGGAATGTTACTCTTACTAGCAACATATTTAGGATGATCTGAGGGGAGAAATCGATGATGATTATCGAATATAGTCTTACACAAACCATCAGCATACTCATGTACTAACGAAGGACCACAAACAGGACATGCATGTTTACCCGATGTTTTCAAACCTGTTAAAATATAAATAAAAGTTAGAATAATAAAGTCAAACCGTCTAATTAATATATATAGCCAATAGTAATAGAGTAGGGAGGTAATTAGAATTCTTACCAGAACAATCGCTGTATCCTGGAAAGTCATGCATTGTCCACATCAACACTGCTTTTAAGTCGAAGTGTCGAGAGGAGGGAGGCCTACTAATGTCCACCACCGCAACACCTCTCCATAGTTCCTCCAACTCATCAATCAGTGGTTCAAGATAAACATCCATATGCTTGACTTTATGTTTCCCTGGAATTAGAAGGGATAACATAAGATGTCCCTTCTTGATCGCCATTGATGGTGGAAGGTTGTAATTCACCAGCACAACTGGCCACACGCTGTATGCGGTGCTTTTGAAACCAAATGGATTCACTCCATCCATACCCAGGCCAAGTCTCAAGTTTCTGGGCTCTGTTTTAAAGCTGGGCCACTCATCTTCAATATGCTTCCAAGCAGGAGTGTCTGCGGGAATTCTCCACATGCCATCATCCGATCGATGTGAGGAATGCCATGACATGAGCTCTGCTATGGATTTGCACTTGAACATGTGTTTGATGCGAGGAATTATAGGAAAGTGACGCAAGACTTTACGAGGTACATCAAAACTCTTCATATCTGTTCTGTACCTTGCTTCACCACAAGTGGGACATGTCAGAGCCTCCTTATGCGTCCCACGAAATAGAATGCAATCATTGACGCATGCATGTATTTTATCATAATCCAGTCCTCCAAGAGATGTTACATAGCGCCTCGCTATGTCTCTTGAGGTGGGTAGTCTATTTTCCTTTGGAAGCATGTTTGACAATAGCCTGCATCCAATATCATCAATTATAATTAGTCTTAAATCCTAAACCTTAAACCACTAATTCAAATTTATAAGCTAGAATGCTTACTTCAACAATGCGTCAAGACTTGCATTGCTCCATCCATAAACTGTTTGTATATTAAGTAGTTCAAGGGAAGCACGTAAAACTGAGAATGTGCACCCTTCAAACACCGGTGTCGATGAAGCTTTATAAAGATGCTCTTGTTCCATATCATCGTCGTTCATACCTTTGGGATCATCCTTAAAAAGATTCCGCACCATATCATCAAGCACCTCCTCTTCCACAACTTCGTGGGGTGCAGGGCTATTGTCGTCCCTTTCCCACTCATCTCTAACAATAGATCCCGAAGCTCCAGCATCATCTCGTCGACGCTTTACGTGCTCTCGTCGCGCGTAGGGTACCATGTTAGGGTGTGGTACTGCATCCTGCTTCAATTTATCAAATTATATGTTACAACTCTATTAATTTAATTTGGATACCATGAGTCATTTGAATACCATCAATTTACATCTACTCACCTCTAAACCTGTTTGATTCCATTCTCCATACATGGAGATGTGATTCAAGGTGATTCGACGTGCTCGTACAATGCATCCTTGACATCGATTGCACATACATTTGATCCGTTGTCCCAACCACACATCGCGATTACGATGACGCATTGTCTCATCTTCCCCAGAACTGCTTGAAGAGGTTGATGACATCCTGTGTACAAACCAGAAAATACAAACTCATTACATATTTTTAATGAAAGCACAAAATCGCATGTATTCACGCGGCTATCTCCTAAAACCTCCGTGTATAAACGCGGCTACTTCCTAAAAAACGCGTGTATTCACGCGGCTAATTTCTGCAAAACGCGTGTATAAACGCAGCTAAAATCCTATACACGCGAATATACCTGCGTTTATAAACGCGAACATAAACGCGGCGGCATATTTAAACTAAAAATAGCCCGCCTTCCCCAAATATAGATTTTGAACTTAGAAATCAACAGTGCATGCGTTTTCGCCTATTTTCGCCTCTTCCAACAGCAAGGAGGGAGCAGAGAAAGGAGCACACACACGGGAGAAGGAGGGAGCAGAGAAGGAGCAGAGAGGACTCACTTTTTCAGAGGTGAGTCACTTTGTCCTGTGCCTTGTCTCTTTTGTCAGATTTGTTTACTTTGCTCTTTGCTCTTTGGGTTTGTCTTTTTGCACACGATTGGGTTGCTGCATCCTGACAGGGGCGACAATGGCTGGTCCTTTTATAAGGACATTCTGTCTTTGTCGGGGGGTCGGTCTTTTCGAAAAAAAATTTTCGCAGGTCGCGTGTACAGACGCGTGTAGAAGCGCGTGTAACCTGTCTGCAGAGTTTTTTCACGCGCATATACACGCGTTTTTGGCCGGGTGTATACACGCGTTTTTTGACGGGTGTATACACGCGTTTCTGCAGACAGAAAACTGCGGCGTTTCAGATTTCATGGTTTGCAGGCAATTGACTTGTGTAATGACAATGTGTGAGTCAAGAGACAGCCCATGATGTACATGATGATGTTTGTTGCAGGTTCTTTATGGATATTCCAGGTTCTTCATCCGAGCCATTTGCGTACAGCAATTGGTTGATGGAGATGATGAATCACTTTGGGCGCCAACCTGGTCCGGTTGAGCTTACAGAGTATATGTATGCCCATCCCCCTCCTTCCCTGCCTGGTGTCTATACCCCTACCGCGAGTATCCAGGGCACTCCAGTGCCGTCTATTCCTCCGAGTCCGACGAGACGGCATGCAGCTTCTCCTCTTCCACGTCCACCGAGGAGACATACCTCGTCCCAGACACACTCACGTACACCCTCACAGCCACCATCACGTGCTCCCTCAGAGCCACCGTCACGTCAGGGCTCACAGCCACCGTCACGTAGACAATCCCCCAGTCGTGACTCCACCCGCAGCAGTAGGAAGAGTGGGAGTGGAGGATGCGGCGGGTGCTTTGGTGGGGGAGGTGGGGGAGGTGGGGGAGGTAGTAGGGCACGGGGTGAGAGAGGAGATAGAGGGAGAAGAGTTAGAGGAGACAGTTCGGAAGAGGAGGAGATGAGAGAGATGGAGAGAGTGGTTTGCTATGATGTGACGAATAGGGGCGGGATAGTGATGGATGCGAGGGGGAGGGAGGTAATGGAGTACATGCGTGGGGTAGTATCAAACTCATATAGAAATTGTTTTATTAAATTTAAAGATCAAAATAGCCGATTAGTTGGGGAGGTGATAGAGGCTGTACACAGTCGGTACCCCAATCCCCCACATGCTACATTCTCGGATGTATGGGGAAGGACGCGAATAAGGGAGATCTTAAGTAATAAAAGATCTCACCTTAAAAAACTCGCGTACGATGACCGGCTAAATGTAGCTGCGGGTGGCTATCCTGCCGAGAAACCTGCCACTGCGCACAAACGCGAGTGGAAGGAGGCAAAGAAACGAGCAGAGGGTGGCGTGAAGAGCAGGCAGCATGTGGAGGCACGACGGATCCAGATGGAGACCGTTGGATCTTCGCATTTAGATCTGGCGGCGTCGAGTCATGGGAGGCAGAGTTCGTAAGTATCCTGTCACTTTATTTGATTGTTTACTTAATTCATTGATTCTATGAATTGTTTTAATCTTACAAATTGTGTTGATTATGATACAGCGACGGGTTACGAGGAGGAAGCCCACAACCCACGATACTGCGTATGCTCGCCGGCATAGCAGACGTGACACGTGGGCCATCTTCAGAGCCGAGGGACGTATTACGGACGCGCAGTTTGAGTTGGCCATGAGACCATACGGTCGACAGGTACTTGAAAATTCGTAACGAATGGTTTTGGTTTATTGAATTGCATATATATATACTTATATACTATATATTACTTGAACAGGCACAAGCTGCTGATGATCCACCGGCCGCCGCTGCAGAGGGTGGACGTGAGCACTACTCCTCGGACATTCCGACCGATGCGAGCTCATCTGAGCATGGGGGGAGCACCGAGTCATCATCTGGGTCTGAGTAGTACTCAGACTTGTAGTATCACATTCCATATTTAGGATGTGATTGTATATATTTTTTTGTAAACTCAAGCCATGGGCTACTTCGAGATATGGACTCCCTTGTATACATGTATGAAATTTTGATAGTAATATTGAATTGATTGATCGATAGTATTACATTCATGTCTGTCTTGAATCGTGTAATGACAATGTATGCATTCATGTCGTTCTTGTCTTAATCTCCCTCGTGCATATGTTCTTCGTGGATGGTCTAATGGGATGGTCTAATGCACCAAAAACCCTAAACCAGAGAGTGCTATTGGGTGCTAGAATGCTGGAACAGTATTCAGGCACCAAATAGCACTCTCTGGATTTTTTTTTTTACTCTCTGTTCGCGTGTATAAACGCGTCAAAACTGCTAAAATTCGCGTGTATCTACGCGGATACCCTGGAAATCACGCGTGTATTAATGCGTATAAACTGGCAATAACGCGTGTATACACGCAAGTAAAAACGCGTCTGGGACATGGGAACTGAACAGGATGCGGCTATACACCCGTGTATAAGCGCGTCTAATATAATAAGAAGCGTGTATAGGGGCGTGTATTAACGCGTCTGTATAAAAAAACGCGGCTATACACCCGTGTATACGCGCGTCTGAGAGGTACTTTACATGCGGTTTTACACGCATGTCTCTGGCCGCGATTATACACGCGCTGATACACGGGCCCGCTACTTTTCTTCACAAGTCATTTTCAGCGGCTAAGAGCGCGGGTATGAGCCCAATCCCTTGTAGTGCTAGTAAGAGTAAAATTCCTCCACAAATACTTCGTGCAAAGATTGGAAGCTCATTTGGGAGCCTTTAAAAGTGCTTCCTCCAGATGGCATGAATAGGTATGGTAATGTTTTTCAATATTATTTGGTGTAGTCTATGGGATTAAAGATTACATAGAGCAATATTGTTTGGCATCTCTTATGCACGTACTCCATCTTTTTTCAGCTATCATTTTGGACCCATCTCAAGGTCAACTATCTTCTTGATCTCATGCACGTCTTCAAGAATGTAGCATCTGGTATTTGGGAACATGTGATTGGTAAAAGAGACAATGTTAGTGTAAGGGAGGATTTGTGGGTCCCAAGACGAATGCATCAAGCTTGGCCCCACGAGAGGAGGGTGGGTGCATTTATCTTCCGTATGCAGCTTACTAGATTCTATCAAAGCAGGAGGAGAAGCAAGTGAAGCAAGCCATCACTACTTTGCGTAGTCCCACTAGAAGTATAAGATCATTGAAGGGAGCCTTTACAACTACTAAGAAAAGAGGTGTGGAATAACTATGCGGCTTGAAGTCTCAGAATTGGCATAAAATGCTCCAAGTGTTTCCCAAGTGTTGTACATTCAAATTAAATTTTGGGAGACCTCAAATCTATTAATCAACCATACATGTGCTCTTATATGCACAGTTCATATTACTTTCTAACATCGAGCATTGTGCAAAGAAGACTTTGAAGAAATGTATTTATAAGGTGGGCAAGCTTGTGAGGTGTTTCCCATGCACCACACCCTTCATTATACCTTGGAATTTGATTTGAAAATTCTTCAAAATGCACGTGAGGTTTAACATGCTATTTTTTTTTCAGGTATGTGAGCTCCAAAGCAATAAATCCCACCACGTTGGATGGTGCCCGCATTATGGCAATGGAGGTGGTTTGTTTGGTGGAGGGAACCTTTCCGCGAACCATTCTCACGAGCCAGCTACATCTCATTGTGCATTTGGTGGATGAGCGAGCTACATCTCATTGTGAATTTGGTAGGCGAGATTGCTTTATGCGGCACTGTACATGCACACTAGATGTCCTTCCTAGAGCACTTCATGAAGACTTTAAAAGACTTTGTGAGGCAAAGTGCAAGGCCCGAAGAAATCATGGCCAAGGGTTGGTTGATACAAGAGTCTCTTGTATATATTTCAAAATTTCTTGGTCAAGTGGACAGCTCTTTGCCAGGACTATGGAGCAATGAAGAGGACTTAAGGGTGACCTCTATTATGCCTCGAGGAAAAGGATAGATTAAAGTAGCTGATAAAGCATTTAGTGATAATCTAAATTTCACTTACATCCTTAATAGTGATGTGATGAGTAGATGGGTTACAAGATATAAGGATGCAAAGACAAGAAGGCAAGCAGAAAGAGCTCTCTTTCGGATGTAATATGGCTCTTGTAAGGCATAACATAACCATCTAGTAATACTTCTAAATGATATCCATGCTGATTGGTTGCATGAGGAAATGGGAGAGAGCAAAGAGAGACAAGGGGAACACAAAGAATCGATGATAATAGGAATACACAAGATTACGGTGTCATTAGTCGCTTTGAGGGAGCTAATGGAAAAATAGACGATTATTATGGCATAATCCAAGATATTTTTAGGCTTGAGTCTCGTCGCTTCTTTGTGTATATTTTGAATGTCAAATGGCAAATGAACGTGGTGGAAAAAGGGCATAATACAACAATAAAATGCCATGCAAGTGGCTATGTAACTATTGACTCTACAAAGTTTTGCAAACAAAGAAAGATAGATTAGTATTGCCAACAACAATGTGAGCAAGTATGCATTTTTTTATTAATGTGTTTCCTATACATATATATCTAACCTCATGTCTTGACTTTTGATATGCTAATTGTATGTGTATTTGTATAGGTTATCTATCAACCAATGGTGCATGACACTAAATGGTGGTACATCATTCCTATTGCACCACATTCCAAAGTGATGTATAATACATTCACTGATATGGAGGATGCAACAAGTTGTAAATGAAGATGTCGAACCTGCCAATGAAGATGTTGATGATTAAGAAATAAGAGAGGATCATGATAATGAGGATGAGTGTGCCATTTCTCATGATCATGAGGATGACCCTACCATTGGTGCTGATGATGGTGATGTTGATGTGGATGAGGGCATCGGGACCATTATTAGTAGATAGATCAATAGTGAATTAAATTTATTCATAGCCTTACAAATTGATCCAATGGATATTGACATTAAACCTTTGGAAAGGATGGACCTCATTGACGATGAGATGAAATTTTCACTAACCCATCATTGTATCATTCCATGTTGATGACAATTCTATTGTATGTGTTGTCTTACAGTCATCATCTCATGATTTGTTTTTAAATACACATTGTTGTAAATGAATGTAGTGGGATTGTGTAATGGCATTGTACTATTGTATGGATTTGCTTTAAAAATATGGTGTTTTTCTTTTAAATATTTTTTCCTAGTTTTGCGTGTAAAAGAGCATGTATATGTGCATCTATAACACAATAGTTCTGCATGTATAAACGTGCTTTTACATGCACTATTTTTGTTAGTATACACGTGTGTGTAACTACAGACTTACACATGCCTGATATCACTCAAGTACGTGGGTGACAATACACACACCCATCATTAATCACGTGCAACTAGTGCATGTAAGGAGACATTGTGTTATAGTGTCTTGAAATTGGTAAATTTAAATAATTTCATGTTTTTAAGGTAGGGGTATTGAGAGTAGTGCTTGAATATAGATTATTTTAATTCTAAGGGTTATTAGAACATACAAGAAACTCTCAGGGATTTTGATATGTAAAAACCTCCTATATTGCATGCCTTAAAATTTTTACTTTTACTTACCTCTTATACCACCTCTATGTATGTGTTTCTGGTAACCCCACAAGAAAATAAAATCCCAACTATTAAACTCACATGATATTGTATATATTTCATGGTGAACTCCCCGCAAAGCAACTCAACAAGCCTATGGGGAGGTAGATTTGAAGCTCGATGGTTTTGCTAGGGTAACTACAATGATGAGCAAGTTGATCTTAGAGAGGAGGAGATGCCATAGGCTGCACAATCTCTCTATAAAACTACTATAGCAAGTGTAGCATGAAACATATCAACTAGCACTAATGTCTATTAAGGTGGATGTAGTGAAGAAGCTAAAATTGATCTCATAGTACCATGTGACGAAAGTGAAAATAAAAGTATCATGTGGCATATACACACATCATTGTAAGAAGAATAGAGCCTCCTTCACACTCGGGTGGTTTACTCAATAGTATATGTGAATATCACATGAGTTCAACATAAGGACATATTTAATTCCATTTTTTCTCACACCTTCACTAACATAAAGTTCCATTAAAACAACTTTGGAAACAAATTTACAGATTAATGAAAAATTTACAGATAAGGCGTTTTACAAATAGGCCTTGAACGCATATGATACATAGGTTTTATACATAGTGAACCCCCCGAGTCTTCACAGTGAACTCCACCACATACAAAACAGACTAATAATGTGGGATATGGTAAACTATGTGTCCCAAATATTTATCACTATGCTTTGCTTATCACAGATGAGCTGCCTAGGATAGAGATGTGTGTTACTATACATCTCAACATGCGACCGGAACCAATCAACAAGATAAGATTAGTTATTAAAGTCAGCTAAAGGAAGGCTAGAATGATCCATAAAGGTGGTTGAACACCCATTACGTAGGCAACCAAGTCTTGTTAAACGACGGAGAGACGTGCACATGAAGAAAGAATAGAGGAGGAGTTTGCTCAAAATACGCGGAGATAACCAACGAAAGAGATAGATGGTTGTAAAGGGTTGTTAAACGACGGAGAGACGTGCACATGAAGAAAGAATAGAGGAGGAGTTTGCTCAAAATACGCGGAGATAACCAACGAAAGAGATAGATGGTTGTAAAGGGTTGTTAAATGACGGAGAGACGTGCACGTGAAGAAAGAATAGAGGAGGAGTTTGCTCAAAATACGCGGAGATGACTTGTTAAACGACGGAGAGACGTGCACACGAAGAAAGAATAGAGGAGGAGTTTGCTCAAAATACGCGGAGATGACTTGTTAAACGACGGAGAGACGTGCACACGAAGAAAGAATAGAGGAGGAGTTTGCTCAAAATACGCGGAGATGACCAACGAAAGAGATAGATGGTCCTTGGCCAAAGAAGAGAACGAGTCGCCTTTGAAATCTGAGGGGTGGTTGCAGCTTCTGTTAATTCCTGTACTGTGGACTTTGAAAACGAAGGAGGTGAGCAGCTCCACGATCTCTCTATATATATGTGCGTTTTTACGACATTCTGCAATAGACAAGCTGCATACAATACAGACACCGCATTATCTACAAGCAGAAGAAGTAGAGCAAGCGAGCAGTTAGACGGTAGTCACTAATATGGCCTCCGTGACTCCAACGATGATGGCGCTGGTGCTTGTGTTATCGGCGTCGCTGCTGCTACTGTCGGGCGTTTCAGCCACATCGTTCAACGTGGTGAACAACTGCGGCAACACGCTGGGCGTGCAAGTGGCGGAGAACAGTGGCGGGCCGTCCATCGGCACGTCCGGATTCAGCCTTGCGCCAGGGCAGTCGCAAGGGCTCAGCCCGCCCAATGGGTGGGCGGGTAACATCGGCACCGGTGTGCCGGGCCTGTTGGCCGAGTTCTCCATCAACATCCAAGCCAACACTGACCACTACGACGTGAGCGCTGTCAACGGCTTCTTCCTGGGCGTGGGCATGAGCATCACGGGAGACGGGCAGAGCTTGTCGTGCAGCGCCGCGGCCTCCATTTGCCCTGCCGCCGACGTGAGCGGCAGCGCCTGCGTGAGCCCCAACCGTGACGACCCCAACTCCAGCTACGCCCAGAACGTGCGCGCCTTCTGCCCCGACGTCTTCAGCTGGTCCGGTGACAACACCAAGGACCATGGCACTCCCACCGGCGGCACCTTCACCATCACCTTCTGCCCGTGATCACTGATCGATGATCACTGATGATGAAGGAGCAGCACGATCGTCTAACCTTCTACACAATAACGCTGCCCATGTACACGATCAGTCCTTTGATCCCCATTGAATAAAGGGCACCCGATTTGCTTCCTTGCTTCCAACTGGTCTACAACATTTGCATGTTAGACATGCTTGTTTACAGTATTGGAAATAAGACAGTAAAAGTCTAATGCATTATAATTCACAATAACAAGTAGGGCACCCGCACGATGTTGTGGCATATGCAAAGGGAAGACATATAACGTACCCACTTGCTTTCGCGCATCAGGTCCACCCTTTTGGAAATGCTCTTGGATGAATGAACATTGAAATCGATAGAAGATTCAAATCATCTTGAGTTTTATAAAAATCATGCTGAAATGCAAGGAAGTGGGTGCATCCTTTTCGCTCGTTGAGGTTGCAAAATCATCCCTACCCTATAGAAAGAGCGCAATTTCATAGACAAAGGTGTAGCTTTTCTCAAGAGTGACTGTCATACCCGATCTGGTAGAGCTTGGGAAGAAAGGCTTCAAATAACAGGGTGACCTTTTGTCTCATGGCTTCTTTCACGGTTCTTAAAACTTTCATGGTCCTTTTGGCGCACCTGCATGATCCTTCAACACTTGGGACTCTATTCTCTATTGGGACTCTATTCTCTATAAACTTAGCACCGTGGGACTTATCTATAGTTTATTGGTCATTGTGAAAGCTAGCTAACAATGATCATTTCCCCATTTTACATGACATAGGACATGCGGTGATCACTTCATGTTTGAAGACCACATGTATCGACTATGGATTCTACTTGAAGTGCATTAGCATGACGATACATTCTCACCACTTTGTGGTCACATTCATGTTCATACAAATGAGAAACCTTTCTAGATTGTTCACACTAATATCGTATAATTGTGAGGATTTGGTCTCATAAAGTTCAATTGTGCTAGCAGTTGGCAATTGTAGATTAAATGTGTCGATGCTACATGAGTGGGAGGTTGATTCTATAGGAGAATTGGTTCATCTTGCTCGTTGGTTTTGGCAATTCATGGTTGGGATTGTTGGAAAAATGGTGTAATGTGTGCAAAATGTGAGCATAGAAGGAGTGTTGATTAAGAGACACAGACCCAATCCTTGCCATTGATATACAAATCGAATCATTGAGCTTCTCCTGAATAGTCTTGAAAGTTGACACGATCTCTATCTGTCAACTTTGCTACCCATCTTTTCTTCTTATCCTTCCAATCGAAGTTGCAAGCAATGAGGTTCTTCTTCCATGAATTTCTTTCAATAGAGAAATCCTCTTTGATGTTCCGTTCCTAGGTTTCTCACCTTGTTGTCCAACATTCTCTCATTCAATTGGTCAATGCTTCCAAGTTCCACCAGCTCTTTCTTACTCCTTTCGAGGTTTCAAGCAAGAATCTCATCCTTGTCTTTCTCAAGTTTCAACAAATTACACTAACTCTAAGGAGGCATTCTAATATAAAAAGTGTGAAGAGTTAATGTTAGGAATAAAAGTCATTCTAATATAAAAAGGATTAAGAGTTAATGTCGGGAATTGAAGGTTAAATGATGCTATCGTCTTTAGCTAGTGGGAATCTGTGTCCTTTTTCTTCACCTCTTGCAATTGATTTTGAAGAGCTTTGGACCTTTTCTATTCCAAGCTTGATCCACGAAAATATGCAGATTTCAAGGAGCAACTATTCTTTTGTCGGCAAGCATCTTTTTATACAACAATTTAGCCAAGCTGGCATCTTTGCAACATTATATCATTTGAAAAAATTTATAAAGGATTATTATGTCAAGTCATAGAAATTTTATGCATATTTGGGGGGGGAGAGAGAGAGAGAGAGCAATTCATGATGCTATACACGTATCCTCATTAGCATACTACAAGCACCACGTGGTCTAGATCTTCACTAATTAACATTGGTGAATCTTCAAATTGCTAGCTGGATTACATATATAATATACTCTACAAAGATAGAGATGTGACGTGCAAAAAGAATCTACGATAAACACATCCAGTTGTCAATCAGCCAAGTGACGTGCAAGTGCCCCATTATCTTGCATGGCAGCTTCAGTAAGCCTTTCAGGCCATAGGTGGGCGACAAACCCGATGCATGAGCAGCAACAACAACTGCAGTCTGCCACCTTATTAAGCTTCTCTCCAATGTAACCGTGATGGCACCATGGTAACATCACTGATAACCTGTAAGAAAAGAATACGATATCTCGTATGCAAGAGAGAAAATATGACAATATGGAAAACTGAAAATTTATTACTGAAAGTTGATACAATGATGGCGTTGCCTCCTAGCCGTGCGCTTCTACGAAGAAGCTTCGATGGCATGCTGGAAATAGTAAAGGATGGAGGCTACATGCTCTGAAAATTGGGTTGTTATAGCTATGGTGAATATGGACCTCACGGTCTCACTCATATATAGCCACCAGAATGTGGTGAGCTAAATCCGATCGAGGACATAGACCAAGATGGCCCAACGTGGCTTCCTATGGGTGAATCACTTACTTGGACACCGACTAGCCGATAGAATGGTGGCATAGGTTAGAGTAACTAAACCATGATCTCAGTTCCGCCCATAGCCATCGGAGATGTCTAGGGCCCCACAACGCAAGAGTGGGCTGAGCTTGGGAATATGCTCCAACTATCCTCAATGCGGTCAGCCATGGGATGCCTTCTTGCACTTACATGTAGCCTAGTTGGCAGTGTACCAAGCCTATCTATATCCATCCAGCCACCATCAGGCCACACATGGCCCCCATCTGGTGTCTAAACTAGTACCTAGTTGTACCTAGCTATTCAAGTGCCTTCTCCTCATATGGGAGGCTCATATGTAGAGTTAGCTAGTTCCCATATAGTTACATGAGCATGGAACATTGATATCTAAACCCCCCTCAACTTGGGGGAGTCACTTAGAAAATGTTAATGTACCATGTGAGTTCAATGAAAGGGGTTTATTAATTTGAAATTTCATAAAAAATTAACAGATTTACATTCATAGGATGGGTTTTTTTAATTAATTTTGAAAAAAAATAAAAACTTTTGAAGAAAAGAGGGCATTATAAACTTGCTAAATAGGAACTTTTTAAAATACATCTTGAATACACGTGATACATAGGGTTTTTAGTCGTGACCCCGCTGGTGAACTACTTTTTTGGCCCAATGCCGAGTCAATAAAGATGCCTCTCCAGCAAGTCTCTCCCAAGAGCCTTCATGAAGATGTCTGTAGCATTCTCTGCAGTCGAACAATACACTTCTCCATCCATGATGAGTTTGCATACAAAGTGATACTGAATCTCAATATGCTTAGTGAGCGTGGAACATTGGGTTCTTTGCAATTGCCATGCAACTCCAATTATCACACAACAACTGTGTAGGCTTGCTCTGCAGTGTGCCAATGTCACCTAAAGTCCTCCTTAACCAAACGGCCTCATAAGAAGCAAAGCAAGGTCATTTGTACTTGACCTCAGTAGAAGAAAGAGAAACCATTGATTGCTTCTTGCTGACCTGTGAGACAACTCTAGATCTAAGAAACAGTACATGTCACTGATCTCCTGCTATCCACATCTCCTATCTAAACTGAATCACAAATTTTGGTCAAGGTATTTCCCTTGGTATAGATGATGCCATACTATAATGTGCTTGGAATGTTATGTCATCACTTGCATCTTTTCCCTCCAATGGTTCTCCCATGCCTTGTTGGAGAACCTACTCAATACACTAGTTACATAAGTGATGTTAGACCGTGTGCTCCCCACAAGCCTTTTGTACATTGCTTTGTCCACCCACCAATGGTGATGAATCCTCCGTTGATAGCTTCATGCCAACCTCCATAGGGGTACCCACCCTTGATTCGCACTTAGCCATGCCAAATGCCTTCAATATCCCTCCAGCATACTACTATCGTGAGATGATCTAATCTGGCTCTTGCGAAATCTCAAATCCCAAACATACATGCATACATCTGAAGTTTGTCATTTCAAACTCTCCCCTTAGCATTTGCTTTGTATGCAAGATCTTTTCTTCATGGTTCCTTGTCATGACAGGATAATCCACATAAAGGACCACAATCATACACATGCCTTCTTATTTGTAGATATACAGATTAGCATTAGATGGGCTCCTCTTGAACCGTTTCTCAAAAAGTATGCATCAATCTGCTGGTACCATACACATGGGGCCTGTTTCAGCCCATAAGTGCCTCCTTCAGTTTGTTGACTTTACCTTTTGAATTGAGGATCACAAAACCTAGTGGGTGATTCACGTATACCTCCTCCTTTGAGATCTCTATTCAAAAAGGTGGATTTTACATCCATCTCAAACACGGGACATCCTTCTTGTGTTGCTAAGGCCAAAACACTAGGAATTGTGGATGGGCAAGCTATGGGTGCAAAAGTGTCTGATAATCAAAGCCGTGCACTTGTGCAAAGCCTTTTTCCACAAGATATGCCTTATACTTATTGAATGTGTTGTCAGACTTGTACTTGGTCTTATACACCCACTTTGATGCCAATTACCTTGCATTTTTGTGGCCGATCCACAAGGTCCCAAGTGTTGTAATTTTTTCATTATGGGGCCATACTCCAATTGCATGGCCTCCATCCAATTATCATCACCTTGTGCCTCTTCAATACATTTGAGCTCTTCGGAACAGATCACCTCTGTCATCAATGCGTAGTTGACAAGTGTTCTTACACACTACATCGCTCCTCTAATCTCTTTGACTGGTGGTGTTTGGATGGTGTCTCCTTAATGGCTGAGGATTCTCTGCAGTCCAAAAGTTGCTTCACCTACTTCGAGAATGGCCGTTGCTGTTGTGGTTCAACAGGCTCATCTTATTTGTCTTTCTCTTCTTCAATCCACCGAAGCATTGTTGGGATCTACTGCTGGTGGTGGCTATGCTGCATGGATATCTTGATCCTAGGTGTCTGGGAAGGTAGCCTCCTCCTCCATTTGATGCAGCTATTCTGAGCAGACCACATCATGGTTGACCAATACCTTCTTGGTCACGGGAATAAAGTGGTAAACCCTTGCTTACTCCTTGTACCCCAAGAAAATACATTTCTTACTCTTCAAATCCCACTCGGTTTTGTTGGCACCAGGAACATGCAGAAAATAACCAGTTCCAAAAAATCTGAAATGTGTTGTTGAAGGTTTCTTACCAGATAAGGCTCAGTGCATTGGAGTAATCCCCTTCACAGCCTTTGTAAAGCTGAAATTCATAATGTATATTGATGTGGTACACACTTCAACCCAGAAATTGTTGGCAACCCTTTCCCTTTCATCATACTCCTTGCCATTTTAAAGATGACACAATTCTTGCACTTTCCTACTCTATTTTGCTGCGGTGTATTTGGAGGGCTTTTGCCTCTTGATTCTATGACTTTGGCAATAACTTTTGAATTCACCTAATGTGAACTCATCTTCTCTATCTGACCTTAACATCTTGAGCTTCTTTTTTTATTCCTTCTCAACCATCACATGCCATTCCTTGAATTTTCCAAGAGCGCGATGCTCGAACTTTGGGAAGTATATCCATATCCTCCTATTGTTGTCGTTTATTAATGTCATGAAGTAGTAGGAGCCACCCAACGCTTCCATCTCCATCTTCCCGCAGAGATCCGTATGAATGAGCTCTAGAGGAGCCTTTGCCCTGCTAGGATCTTTAGGAAATAGTTGCCGATGTTGCTTGCCCATCACACAAGCTTCACTTGCATCTGGGAAATCTGTAATTTCTAGCAAATTGACAATCATTTTGCTTTTGTGCATTTTTTTAAAAGAAGCAAGGTCATGCCACAACTTTGTATTGCTCACATTGGCTTGAGCACTAAAAGTTGAGAGCTCATAGATATTGTTGCACCGAGTTCCTTTGCCCACGACCTTCCCCTAATGGTCCATGATCTCTGCACTGTTCTTATCGAAGTGAACTTTGAGGTTCTGATCCGTAATTGTAGCAATGGACAACAAGTTCCTCTTGATGTCTGACACATAAAGAACATCAAACAACTGCTTTACCACTCCATTTGACTTGAGAGCTATCGTAACTTTTCCTTTCGTTCTGCACTTAGCATCATTGTCGACTCCTATTAGGATGACATTCTCTACCAGATGTAGAAAGGTATACGACTGGTCATGTGGGATGATGCACCACTGTCAATAATGCAAGAGTCATCTGCATGAATGTGAACCAACTTCGTGCAAATCTCCTCAATTGCTACGAACAGTTTTATCAAACTTCCTACACACTGTTGTTGGACTCTTTCTTCCTTGCTTGACAAAGTGAAGACTTGGTCAACTGACCGGCCTTATATACAACATAAGTTTTAGGGTCTCATCCAACCCTAATCTTCCTACTAACTTAATCCTACTCAAATAAACCAAAATAGGTCTAAATTGAGTTGTGAGAGTTCCTATCTCTTCGTCCTGATCTAGGAATATGAAACAAGCTTGAGTTTCCCTTTTCTAATACCTACATTGCTTGCTAAACATATTACAATGAATGATTATGAGGCCCTTTTTGAAGGACTTCTTTTTAAGCCTTTATGTACCTTTAATGGAGGGGTGCACAAGGGTAGGCATGGGAAGTTTTTTCTTGTAGACGTCGCACAAGTTCTATTTTAAAGGTCAATGTCATGGTGCATTCAATTAATCATTTGTAAAAAGTGTTTAGATTTAACCAATGATTGAGTAATTGTTTCACAATGGTGTGTTTGTATAATTAAAAAAGAACTATTAATGATACCTTGAAAATTCAATCGAAAAAATCCATATCTTAAATTTAAAGACATGCTTGACATGGGCACAAGGCGTACAAAATTACACGAATATATTTGGAATGTTCTTTCATTGAAGGCCCACAATCAAAATTAGTGACACTTTACACTACGTTCACCAAAACCTTAGGAAATATGTGTTGCAACCCATATTTTTCCACAACAAACTCGTCACTGTCCATTATTTGATTTTTTGATCTGCACATGATGCTCGCTTCTTGTTTCTATTTGAATTGTGGATGGCTTGACCTAATTGTGATTTCTCTCGTGCATTGGAAGAACCAATAATTCCACCATAGAGCCATTCAAACATTTCTCTTAGTGCATTACTTCTAGCCACACCACCCCCATGACGCATGCTTTTAAAATATGCACCTCTTGCTCTATAATGCGACTTCTTCATACCTTATGAAAACCACGAACCTTGCATAAAAGTTGTAAGTGAAGTGCAAAACATGCTTCTTTTTCTTCAACTAGCTTTGTTTGCAAATTTAGTACTTCACACTTGAGCTTTCCATATATATCTTGCATCACAGGTAAGTTCATCCTTGAAAAATGGGATGGAGTATCATGGGAACCAATTCTATTACAATAACCACGAAAACCCTGGTTTCCATCTCCAACATACTTAAGAAAACTACATAAAGAATGAAATGGGGGAGGTGCACTTGTGCTAGGGTCCAATGGATATATTGCACCAATAGCCCATAGGTCAATGTGCTTGCATCTCGCTTGTCACACGGCTACTCCAATGTCTCTTTAACAACACTCTTGTTGCCATTGCATCGATGAGTAGTAGCATACTTGGGTGCAAGATCAAGGTGTAGGCTACACGTTGGCCTCTTATTACTGATATCTTGTAATGGAGCTATAGTATATATTAGATCGGGCAACAGTAGTCCTAATACCCTTACACATGTATGGCATTTTGCATGAGATTGATTGCCATATGTTTTTGTTTCATGCATCTTGGGCTACTAGTCATCTCATTGACAGTAGTAGTCCTCGTCTGTGATCGTAGATGTCTTGAGTAGTGGGAGCCTATTGGGTTTTTTGTCCTACGACAGGTGTGGAAAAAAACTTATCCTTTTGGTTGCTACTTCTCTTAAGCTTGCATTTGGGCTTTGTTTGAACTTTGATGTGGTAAACTTTTGAGCATTGTGTCCTAATTTGGGCAAGATATGTTCTGAAGGATATCACATTGTTGTGCTGTTGTGTAGCTTGTTGTCGGTTGATTCTATTGTTGCATGGGTGCACTTTTTCTATAATCTTTATTTATAACAGCTGCAAGTTAAGAAGTGATTGCAAGAGATGCTGAAGCTTACACGAGTGTAAGTCTTCACTCTTTGCTTTTTGCTTTATGAAAGTTAAGATTCAATAATTTAATTTTTCTTTATGAAAGTTAAGATTCAAGAAGAGTGTAATTCAGTAAATAAATGGATGTGATTCGCAAATGTGTTATTTTTTTTACAAGATTATATATAGACATTGACAATAACAATAAAAGAGATATGGTTCAGGATTTAGGGTTTAACCTTTCAATTGTTCTTGACTATGTGGCATGTATTGAAAGTTTTGCTTGAATGAGATTAGAGATTGTTAAGAAAATGTTGTTCATTTAGCTAACTTACTCTATCATGATAATTAGCCATTCATAAGTTGACGATAATCAACATGGATCAACATCCTGATGCTGCTGCAGAATAACATAATCTCAATTTGGCAATGGCTATGGCTCTATTTCTAGACCCATGATTGTCCCTAGCTATAGGTATTGCAGCTTGCACTAGCACCCCCTTCATATAGCCTGCACTAATGCTCTCAATGCTTCATAAAAAAAAAACATCTGATGAATAGGAGGTGGCTGTGGGTATTGTATTTGTGGTTGACTCTAATATGGAAATGGTGATTGTGGTAGTATATATTGTTGTTGAGGTGGACTCGGCCTCATGTATTGTCTCACATTTGGATCCACAAAAAATGATGTACTTGGCCCATCAATCAGTGGGTTTATCATTGGATGTGTTGGGGTAAATGTAGGACCCAATGTTATCAGGTTAAACCTCGGTGTTAGCCCTTGATATGCCATTGTTGTGGTTGGGGGTCTTAGAATTTGAGGTCCACCTTGGAATGATGGTCTTGGTCTAATTGGTAGTAGTGGGAACCTTAGGGAAAATCCCTCGGGTTGTTGCTTCTCTTGGTATTGATGGTAGGCTCCTTGAGGTTCGGATGGTCCAACTTCCGAATCAAACCAATAGCTAGTTCCTCACTCGACGTGCAGATTTTGAGACCGTAAATTAGTTTCAGAGGGTGGTGTCATCACCCTTTGGTAGTTTCTGTAACAACAGGTGGTCTTGAGGTCACTGGGTTTGTACGAGCAAATGGACTGACGTTTTTTGTATTTTCTTGAAACAATGGAGCTCGTGGGTTGAACCTTCCAAAGAATTTGGTTATTCCTTCGTGAATTCTAGTGGAAGCTGACTACATTGGGAACTGAGTCCCTGAGTCTAGAGCTATGGATAATTGCGTGTCATTTCGGTTTTGTGTGTTGCTCTCCATGCTCAATGTCTCATCTATGCTTGAGTTATTCTCAAAGAATGGCCCTAGTATAGAAGATGTACTATTCAAAGAAGACTCTTCCCTTAGAGTTTCTACACTTTGGGCCAAGATGGCCTCTAGGTTGACGTTTACTGCACTGTCTTCTGGGGCAACTCTAGATCCTAGTATTCTTTTGGATTTGAGGTGCATGTAGGATTTTGAGGTTCTAGATTTTTTCAACTTGTTGTCAGTCTACTGGCTCATGTTGTGTCACTCAAGCAAAAAGTCAGCTTAGGATTAACTCAGTGATGCCAAATTAAACTAATCTATCGTGGTGTCAGATTGACCTTATATACCTTATATAATAACAACTAGATTCCTTGGCTCTATAAGTGATGATTCCACACTGTTATCTATGACTACACTTGGCAATATTCTAGATCATGCTCAGATGACAATTATTAATTCAGTGCGTTGAATCAAATTAATCCAACATCTCAAAATTCTCGTTGTTTGGGAACTCAGTATGGAAGGTAGAATCAAAAGATTAACTTTTGAGTGCCAAGACCTGATATTTTCATAATGTTTCTGGTTTAAATTAATTTTGCGGTGTTGGGTTATTAATCTAGCATGGCATCTTAGCAAGGAATGTTAAATGCAAAATTACTTGGGACTGACCTCGAGCTATTTTCCTTTGTAACAATTCAGATTTTTCAGCATAAAAAGAGGACTTCCTACCATATTCTAGGAACTATCATCCTAGATTAATTAAAAGAATTTTATTATGCATGGAGATGTGGATGTTTGCATGTAGATGTAGATGTATGATTGTGAGTGTGAATGTGGAGGTGGATGTATGCATGGAGATGTGGATGTATGCATGTAGAAGTAGATGTATAGATGAGGATGTAAATGGAGATGTGGATGGATGCATGTAGATGTAGATGTATAGATGTAGATGTGAATGGAGATGTGGATGTATGCATGTAGATGTAGATGTATAGATGTAGATGTGGATGTGGAGGTGGATGGATGCATGTAGATGTAGATGTATAGATGTAGATGTGAATGGACAGATCAAATGCAAGGAATAATGGAGCGCACTGGGTTATTAACTTAACGGTGCTAGATTATAGATAAAGGATAAGCTAGTTTTGACCTTGGATTTTTTATGTGCACACAATTAGCTGCCTAAATTGGCCTTCTAGAATAAGAGATTAATTCAGTGTGCTGGGTTGTTTTGGGGTTGGTGATGTGATAGTTGGCATGTTTACTAATGTCAAGTAGTAGGTGATAGTTGGCAAAGAGCTGTTGTGATTAATTCTACGTTGGTAATCCAGCAGCATTGGGTTAAGCTTAACCCAACGGCATGGAACTGTCAACATTGAGATGGTGAATTTTAGTATTAAAAAAAGATTTTCTTCTTTCTGTGTGATTGTACAGTGTAGTATGGGTGCTATACTAATTATTTGAAGCAGAAAAATAATTAAAAACAACTTTTTTGGTACGAATTGACAACCTTGCTTTTTGACCTTACTTGTTACTTCATGGGTCGAATCCAACCGAAAAGTTGACTATGATAGGTCATTTTTTATGAGAAGACATTATTAAACAACTATTTTAACTTTTCATAAAGAAAACAACAACAAGATCATGTGTTTTGACTAATGTCCAGCCCTCTGGCCACTTTCTTGAACTAGCACCTATTCCAACTAGATCTACTAATTATGCAAGGGTAATACGAGGAAATGAAAACATGAATGACAAGCTTGAATGGCCGTACCTTCCCCAACAACAGTGCCAAAGCTGTTAAGTTCAATCGGGGAACTAACATGTCATGGGGATCATCCAAACAAGCCACTATGGAGAGCTCAACCTCCACCAGTACTTGTGAGAGCCATCATTCGGATGATCTTGCAATGTTGTCACTCCATCATCCTTGAATTCTTCTCTTGTGCATTCTACTCAAGGGGGAGGGGGGAAAAGAGTAGAGAAAGGAAATTGCGAGTGTGGTGAAAGGGAAAACGTAATCATAGCAATGCAATAAGGTAGTAAGAGGGAAGTAGAAACAATGGAAAAACCACACAAGTGAAGGAAGCTCCATGTCTTTATTCCTCAAACTTTACATGGAAGAATGAAGACCAAAGTCAAATGACTTGGCTTTTATACATACATCTTTTGAAGGGAGGGTCAATCCTAATCCTTTGAGTCCTCTCTTCTAGCCTTCTATTCTTTCCCTTCCTTGGCTTATAGAATATTTCTTTAAATAACATCAATTTGAAGACTAAAATAATGAAAGATGTACAAAGGTATTTGGAGGATGTTACGGTGCATAACAAACCTGCTTATAGATCCATCAGTATTGTGCTTTATGTGGTAAACTCACTTGTATCCAGTATCCTTCTTATCATGAGGCAATGGTTCTAGCTCCCAAGGGTGGTTTGCATCCAAAGCTGCCATTTTCTCATTCATGAATGCATTCAATTTCTCTTTCCTACTGCATCCTCAAAGCATGTAGGCTCAAATTCATGTATCATCTTTGTCATATATGCATAGTGATGGGTCGTATATCCATCATATTTGAGCCTATTGCATGGTATTTTACTCGTGTGGATCTTTGTAACACTGGAGTGTCTTTGAAGCATCCATGCTTCTCCTTGCACTAGGTGTAACAACCCTTGGTATCCCCAACTCCTCATCAAGGCTCCGTTTTGTGCCATTTGATTCACCACTCCACCTGTGATTGTCCTGGAGAAACATAAAAAAATATGGGTTGATCCACCTTTTCTTTCTCTTTTTGTGATACATGTGTACCACTTTCTGCTCCTGATTGCAACTTCTCTGTCCATGGAGAAATGTTAAACCCACTCTAGTCTACTCGAGACTTGTGACTTCTACTTTACATCTTGTACAACACTGCCATTTCTTACATCTACATCTTCTGTCGTTTCCATGGGAGAATACTAGCTTCTCATCTCATCAAACAAAACATTTCTACTCACCCTCATCTATCGAGTGGTATGGTTATAACATCTGTATCCTTTCTATTGTAGAGAGTAACCAATAATGATGCACTTTTCTACTTTAGGTTCCAGCTTAGTAGTCTCATTTGGAATGTGCACTTTTCTAATGCATCCAAAAACCTTTAGAAGTGAAAGATTTGGCTTTCTTCTTGTAAACTCCATGCACTACTAGAGTGGAAGTTTTGTTCATGATATACACCATAGTTGGTACTGGTTCAACCCAATAGTAGTTTGACATACTTTTATCATTCATTCAAAGCATGAGCAACTTTTGCAATATGTTTTTTTCCTCTCTATAGCCCCATTTTGCTGAGGGGTATGTCTACATAAATATTTTCTATGAATTTGCTAATTTTGTAGGTATTCACAAAATTCATCAGAGAAATAATCTCCCCCTCCATTAACTTAGGAATTTGATATGCATCCCTTTTTCTTTTCCATCATTGCTCTAAATTTCTTAATGTGGCTGAACACTTCACTTTTCTATTTCATAATCTGTACGCACATCGTCCTTGTGTGGTCATCAGTAAAGTTGACATAATAATTATAGACTCCAATAGATGTTGTCGTTGTAGTCCACAAATCACTCTATATTACCCCCATGGGTCTCTTACTTACTTTTGCATTATGTGGAAATGCATGGCTTGCATGTTTACCCAATTAACATGCCTCACATACCTTGTGCATATTATCCACCTTAAACTTTGGCAACCTGACAATAATTTTCTAGAAGAGCACTTTCTTTCAGTAAATGTTGACATGGCCTATGTGCTTATGCCAAATATCAATATCTCCAATGGCCTCTTTTCCATGTGCAAACATTACAACATTCATTTATGGTATCCCTACATCTAGAGTAAACATCTAGCCATTTCTATTTCCTTTTGCAACTAAACAACAATCATTCTTCATGTCTTCCACAAAGCATCCATGAGAATTAAATCTCACTTGCATTCCCTGCTCAAACATTTGTCTCGTATAGAAACAAGATTCTTAGTTCTATTTGGGATGTGAAGCACATATCTCAAGTATTTCCCTTATCCATCCTGCATAGACATCCTGCATAGACAGTGGCACCTTGCTAATGTGCACAATAGGGTGGTCATTATCATCCCTTGTTTCAACATAACCTGGTCTCTCTAGGTTTTTCATTTCTCCAAACCACTCATCATGGCTAGTCATGTGGTTTGAAGCTCCTGAGTTGACATACCAAACATCATTTGAATAACTAGCTTCTCCTATCATAAGTAAACTAAGCATATGCCGCATAACAAACAATTGTTCATTTCTCTCATGATTGATGACGCATAGTTGCATTGCTGCAACTTCTCATTTTCAGATCATTCTGCCTTTTATGAAAGTCCTTCTTCACATCGCTTGTTTTTCCACAATAGTAACATTCAATATGGTTGTTTGCATCATTGTTCCTTTGCACTCTGCCATGGCCTCTCTGGCTCTCCCCTTGCCTCTAGAGTTACCACCCACGACCACCTCCATAATTATGCTCATCTTGCTGCTTCTGATTTCTAGAGGTGGCTGTCCCCCTGAATACCCACCTCTGCCTCTACCAAAATTTGAATAGAAATCAGACATTTTAATCTCCACTTAAAGGGCTAGTTCCATTTCTCTGCTCTTCACTTATCAAAAGAGCAACCAACACTTGAAAATCAAGAAATGTCCTCCGAACTCCAATAGATGTCCAAAATTGATGATACTCCTTACCGACACTATTCAAGGTCACAGACATTAAGCCATCATCTTCGATTGGTGCACCAATAGAAGCAAGTGAATCAATAAGCTTCTTTAACTTTATGGATTAGTCAATGAACCTCATATTTCCCCTCTGCACATTATGCAACTCTTGCTTGAGGTGCATTTTCTGTGCCTTTGCATATGTGCTATATAGTTTGGACAGTGTGTCCCATGCCTCCTTTGGCATCTCTGCATCCTAACTGTGCATAATCATAGCATCACAGATGTTTATAGAAATCCATCACATATCTTTTCTAGCTCTCTCATGCTAGGTCTTATGTGCTTGCACTTATGCTACAGTAGGGGCATCTAGAGGAATAGTTCTTGTTCATATCTTGTAATGAAATCCCAATAGCCGTTACCCATCAAGAAGTTGCAAATTCTGAACTTCCATGTAAGGTAATTGTTTTTTTCTACTTCTCACTCACAATCTACGTGAGACTATCAAAGTCCATCTCAATCAACTACAACCAACAATCTAAAATTGTAAAAATAGAGATTCTTCCTCGCAAGAGAAAGTTTTTGCAAACTCAAACTTTCGTCACACAGACGACCAAAAACACAGGTCTGAAACTGGTGCTTGAAACTAGCAACCACACAGTCACACCAAGTGATGTTTATGCATAGATGGGAATTCACCATTGCTCTATGCTTCTCAATGGCTTTGCATCAAAGGCCTAGACCCAAAACTGTAGGTCTGTTTCTCCCAACACAATTTTTCCTCGACCAAAAATGACCACTCCTTCTGCCTCCTAAAAACTTGCGATGTAAAAAAGGGCCCAAAATGTCTCAGAAACTTAGGTAATGCTCTCGATCTCTATGTCAAAGGTTTACCAATAGGCAGCAGCGTAGCTTGCACTTACAACCGTGTACCTTGTTGCTCCCAAAAGTTTGAATGGAAAAGAGGCAAACCTCCTCTTACCAAGATGACATAGGCTCTACCTTGCTTCTTGAACTCCTCGCCATAAACCAAGCACTGATACCATGAAAAGAAAGTGGGAGAGAGGTAGGAGTCTTTCTTGCAACTATCTTCATCACAACAACACAAGGGAGAAGATGCAAGAGGTGGAGGTTGAAGCTTTCTTCTTTTTACTTGCAAAATCCACACATCAACTATACATAAAAGAGGGGTATACCATGGGGCGCCAACTCCTTTTAGTAAGAATACCTATCAAAATCTTGAGTATGTGATGAATTTAGCAATATGATATGAGTAAAAATTCGTGGAATCAACATGCTTGTGTTCTACCTAAAAGAGCTTCAAGTATGTCTTTACATCTTGAAATTTGGAGAACATATGAAAAAGTTATAGGATCTTAAAGGGAGGTTGGTTTTCATATTTTAGTGTACTTTGGTTTTACCCCTCTCATACAAATGACCCCCCCCCCCCACTTGGGTCTCACATGTGGAAGGGGGGACATGTGATTTTTGTATTTTTCCCTTTCATATTTATAATTTTTAGAAGTAACAAATGCATATATTTTATGGACCTTGTCCCCACATACCTAATTTTTTAATGAGGGTAGTAACATTATACATATTGATTTGATGCCCCACAGGGGTATATCCAATATATCTAACTATATAGTACATGGTCCATAGTTTGAACCTAAACCATACGTACGTAGCAGCCTAACTATGCCACAACTACCACACATAAAAGTAGATTTCATACAACTGTTATTTGGTAGCGATGTAACATCTGCAACCAACTATGCCGGTGACATAAATGACAATCACCCAGGCATCACATGTGAGGTTGAGCTTGATATCTCAATATCATGCACACATCAAAGGCTTGCTACTAGGCTCAATGATGCTCGTAACCTACGTCTCCCAAAAACCTAGTACCAAGCCTACATAGGGTTGGCATTTGGCTAGGGTATCCCTTTTCCCCCCACAAAAGGGGTATTTCACTTGTGGATGCTTACCTTACTCAAATTTAACCTTCTTTTTTTGTCTCATTCATCACGAGGAGGAATAATATTAATGTGATTTTTGGCCTATTTGCTTATATGCATGAATTACTACATTTATTTGCTATATTATTTGGTACTCCTCTAACAAGTAAAAGTAAAAACTAATCTTCAATCTCTTTAAATCTAACCATTAGATTTGGGGTTTGATAATTGAACCAGACACCGTTATGTGTCTACTAAACTTCCACTAAATTGGATTCGATTAGTTTCTACAAATACTAAAAAAATGTGGTGTGCTACTAAAATGTATCTATTTAAGTACTTTATTTATTAAATATAATTAATTTTAATTATATAAATATTCAAATAATTACCAATATATCAATTTAAGTTCCACATAAATGTTGTATACCTCCTACAAAGTTTCAATATCATTTCAATTAAATTAGGTGAGAAATTGTGCATTTGATATGATACTATTTGTTTGTGAAAAAGGTGTGATTGCCCTATGACCATGACGTGCACCACAAATATAATTTTTTATGCGTGCATCAAATTTTTGATCTGACAACACCATTGTGTGCAGAATAGCATGTGTGATGTCATGCATGAAGACTTCAAAGAGTATATCCATAGGGAAGTAGGTCAAATTTTGACTTTTGTGTTCCTAAATGCTTATTTTCCACCTCACAATTGGGGAGTGAACATGAAGTGGACACCTGTAGCTTGCTACCACCCACAATGCATGAATATCCCAACTTGCATGATTGTGCAGGTATACAAAACTTTCTACTTGACCATTCAGCCATTCATATCATGTGAAGCTTTCCTAAAGGATAGATTTGACTTACTAACTTATTCTTGTTTAACATTGTATGTGTTACCACTAGCTTTGTGATGGTGCAATACTAAAGATGTTAGGAATGCTATCAAACAAGCTTTGCAAATTTGTCGGTTTGTTTTTGTAAGGAGTGATTGAAACCCTATGCGGCTTATATATGAACTTCAAGTTTATTTGTGTATTGTCTACATGTAGGTGGATATAATCAAAAGAGACAAAGAATTAATCTATTTAAGAAATGAGAATCTAAGCTATGGAAGTTGCATTGTGATTGAGAATTCTGATTGAGAAGGAATTTCCAACTAGTACCATGCACAACAAGGCAAAGGGCATGTATATGTGCGACTATATGCACGGCTATATGCTTTCTATTTTGTTTGAAAAAGTGATGGGTGCATGTGTACGTGTGGCTATATGCATGGGTAGAGTCACGGGGCTATATTTTTGCATATCTGGCAGGCAAACACACTTATAGCAGGCTGATACACGGGCATATGAATGTGTTTTAAAATCTATAAAAAAAAGAAAGCGTAGCATACTATATGGTTTCAGAGGTCCACTTCTACAATATGAACTGGAGTATTTTAACCACACATCATGCTATGCTTATTTTTTTTCTAAATTAAAAAGCACAAAATTTGATGTGTTGCAAGTAGATGATTCCAAATTAGTGAAACAATACAAGTTATGAACAGTATACATCTCAAAGCTAACATGTATGAAAAATTAGAGGAAGGATTGAATGCGAAAAGGAGAAGGGGAAGACATATTAATCGATGCCCAAAAATGAATAATGCATACAATATATGGTCTTGCCAAATGTGGTTTCCATATACAAAAATGTGCCACATCCATATCACGGACGTGGCTCCTAAGTAGCACTATCCTCCTTGTCACCTCCTCTCCCTTGCTCCTCATCGCCTTGTGCCTATACACAATGGACACCATGAACCAATACAAATAGAATGGATAAAATTTACAACATTGGGTTTTCTCAAGTACTTTCACATACATGCTCCATGGGTGCTCCCATAGCTCAAGTATACTTCCCCTCATCATAAAAGTGCTGCCAAGTATCTCACCTACTATGTCCACAACGATACTGAGTCCCAAAAATAGTAGGTTACCTTCACATGGTTTCAAGCTACAAGATAAAACAATTTGCATAGGGATTTGAACAAAAGAACAACCTCCTATTTAAATGCAAAAAATAATAGTGCATTCAAATCAATATTTACAAATTTAGCATTCCATGATGCAAGACCTCGTGATCTAAAATGCGAGGATCCATACCACTCCATCTAGATCCATCATGCCTCAGTGTGTTGGTTGACTTTTTTTTTTTGCCTTGCCTCCCTCAATGCTTGTTTCCACTCTTTTGCATAAATAGGATGTGGCCTACCCTTTTCCTTTTACCTTCGCTCTCTCCACAAAAGCTCATCCCTTGTATTTATTGTAACGCACCGTACTTTCATAATCGCGGACAAAATTGTAACAATACAATAATCACAAATTGAACAAGAAGGGAGATATGAATTAGAATCAAATCGATGAGATTTTACAAGAATTTCGGAGAAGAAGCACTCTGTGAAGGAGCTCGTACCACCCGTCCACCCCCGAGCTATCTCACTCTCATTCTCACTCGCATGAAGATGATCAAATCCCACTCTCTCTCACTCACACTCTCACTCTCTCACTCTCAGAAATCTTGATCTTGTCTTCTCCTTTGCGCTGTATCGATTTGCGTGCCTTGTCTTCAACAAAGAATGCCTCCTCTTCTTTTATAGCCTTTCTAGACTCCAAAAAATGGCCGAAAGCCAAAATCGGCCAAAAGCAAGCTTTTCTTGAAAAGCGTGCACTGTTGCCATCTTTAGTGTGCAGCGGGCTTTTCTTGGAAAGCGTGCACTTTTGCTAGCAAACGCATACGAAATCTCGACACTTTTTTAAAAAAAAATTAAATTTTTTTTATAAGTATAGAAAATAGCCCTGTTCGAAGCATCGTCGTGCTTACCTCGTAGATCCGATAGACGAGCTCGATAGCTCATCACGAAGATCGAACCCTCTTCTTTCCCTTTGCATTTGAGCTTTCATGGCTATCTCTTCCATCTAGACCTCCGTCTAATACCTGCAACTCTTGACACGGAAATCTAGATGACCTTTTTAGCTCAAAACCACTATGTTAGCAACTTCAAATCTCCATACAGGCATGAAAACGAATGAACCACAAAATTTTCACTAGGACAAAGTTTTTATACTCACAAAAAAATCTAAAACTCTCTCATACAAAGTTTCTTCAAATTATTCCTCTAACCTACTCAAATTCAAGCCGCAAAATCATGCCGACGCAATAATGGACAAAAACCAAAATTTTTCGATCAACACAACTTTCTCAAAACCTTTAAAACATCAAAACCATGCATTTTGAACACTAACTGCGATATATATATTTCAAAATATTAAATATACAAAATTGGAGCATCACATCTACCCCCTCTTCAGGAACTCTGTCCCCTCAGAGTTTGAAGGAAGGAATCTCAGGAAGTAAAGCATCTAAGTCTACCCATGAACAGGGATTTCATTCACGTGATCACGTTAACCGCGAAGTGGTAATAACACTAGTTAATAACACTCTCACACACTTGTTAATATCATAGATATTCACACAACCGGGAGAAACCTGCTATCCCGGTTTTCCCGGCGGGCTACTAGCTTGGCCCGGCGGGCCACTATTTAGCCCGGCGGGCTGCTTATCTAGCCCGGCGGGCCTTTTTTTGCGCCAAAAATTTCGCCGTTTTGGAGAGACCTATATAAAGGGTTTCCCCTCACTTCCAAATGTACTTTACCAACGTACTTGGGTGGCTCACCTCAGGCTAAAAGACAGAAGAGGTGAGTATAAATATTCTGGATTTTTGTTTGAAGCTTGTTAATAATATTTTGTATTTTATAAGATTTTGACTGTAAATGGTTTATCGTATTTGTTACGTGGACTAGCAATGTCTCCTCTTGGGTGGTCTACTCGAGTGCCAATTGGTCTGGGTAGGAGCTTCCCTAGAGGAGGGTATAGGTGGTGAGATGTTCGGGACATCATCTCTATCTAGGGATGGATTGCCTCAAATGCATCTCACCAAACGTTTGGTTTCTTTAGGTCGACTAGCAATACCTCCTCTTGGGTGGTCTACTCGAGTGCCATTTGGTCTGGGTAGAAGCTTCTCTAGAGGAGGATATAGGTGGTGAGATGTTCGGGACATCATCTCTATTTAGGGATGGATTGCCTCAAATGCATCTCACCAAACGTTTGATTTCTTTAGGTCGACTAGCAATTACCTCCTCTTGGGTGGTCTACTCGAGTGCCATTTGGTCTGGGTAGGAGCTTCTCTAGAGGAGGATATAGGTGGTGAGATGTTCAGGACATCATCTCTATTTAGGGATGGATTGCCTCAAATGCATCTCACCAAACGTTCGGTTGCATTGGCAAGAAGTGGGTTTTAGACTTTATAATTGCATATTTTGGTTTTACTCAGGCTGTTTTGGATCTCAAATCTTGCATGATTGTTGTTTAGGTGTTACAATGGTTGCTTCTAATTGCGGCACATCAACCCAACGAAGCAACAGACCATTAGAAACTAGTGGAGTTTCCTTGCAACGAGATATGACAGCACAAACTTTGAATGTTGCGTCTCAAAGTGGCAAGAGGAGGAGCGGAGGAAAATCACCGGGACCTGAATGGCAATTTGCTTCCAATCTTTCTAGATTTGTCGAATGGAAGTGTAATTTTTGTGGCTTGGTAAAATCTGGGGGTGCTCCCAGAATAAGGGAGCATTTGCTTGGCACTAACACAAAAAATCCCGGAGGTAAATGCAAGGGTGCAGGAGCTGATGATGCTGCAAAGCGCCTTAGAGCTTTGATAAGTAAACAAGTATCACAAAACAAGAGGCCCAATCTCTGTGCAAGAAATCACCAATCGCCGAATTTGGCAGCATCAAGTGGAGGGATCTCCAACCAAGGAGTGACTCCAACACATACTACTTGCCAAAATGAAACCCAAGGTCCAGATGTCTCAATACCGATGGATGCATCTCCTGAGTTTCAGGTGGGTATGTTTCGTACCAGACAAACTAATCTAGTTGACAGCTTTCGTGCCACTGCTTTAGAGGATGCTCAACTTGCATTAGCGAAAGCGATCTTCTTTACTGGTTCTTCATTGTCTATGGTCACGAAAGATTCATGGAAGATGGCTTGGAAGAAGATTGGAGAATATGGACCTGGGTTTTGTCCACCAACTTATCACCACATGCGAAATCAATTACTTGACAAGTGCTATGACAACACACGGGAAAGCGTTCAAAGACTCATAATTGACACCACAAATCAGTCTGGATGCACAATTGTCAGTGATGGTTGGTCGAATGCCCAAAGACGTCCATTGATAAATGTAATGTTGGTATGTCCTCGTGGGGAATGCTTTATCAAAGCTGTTGATACCTCCGGGGAAGTTAAATCTGGTCAATTTATCGCCGATATCATTGGTGATGCTATCGACCAAGTTGGGTCTGAAAATGTACTTCAAGTGATTATGGATAATGCAGCTAATTGTCGAGCAGCAGGTCATATGTTGGAATCTCGATTTTCCAATATCTATACATTTGGTTGTAACACTCATAGCCTTAACTTGGTGTTACAAGATTGGTACAAAAATGCTGATACAGAGTGGTTCAAGGAGATTATCGATAGTGCAAGTAAGATTGTCAAATTTGTGCTCAAACGGCAACGTGTTTTAGATATGTATCGTCAACGCATGGAAACTATGCTAAAGTTGCCTTGTGAAACCAGATTTTGCACTAATTTTTATATGCTTCAATCTCTCCTAAGAAATAGGAATGCAGTGATGGAAACCTTTGTGTGTGCTGGCTTCTCTGAGTGGGAGGTTGACCAGTCCGAAAAGGTTAAAGAAAAGGTGAGGTACATGCGATCTTTGATATCGGATCGTAGTTTATGGGAGGAAGCAGCAGATTGTTATCATGTTATGATGCCAGTTATGCTTGCTTTGCGCCAGTTGGATTCTAGATTGCCAAATATCGGGAAGGTTTGGATGGCGTGGTGGTCCATTCAAGAAAGCCTCGCAAACCCAGAGGAGCCCACTAAAACTGTTGTCAAGCATTGGAGTCCTCCATTCACCAGAGCAAGGAGAAATATCTTGGCCAAGTATGTAAGCGCTCGGTGGGTAGGAGCACATAGTCCATTGCATAGTGTTGCATATTGTCTTGACCCAGAATACTGGCATATGGACGTGAATGCCCTAGATGAGGAGGTAATCGATGATTTCTATGATGTTGTGGAGCGATTTTATGAAGGTTCAGATGAGCAAGCAACAGCGGTAATTGAGCTAACCAAGTATAAATTGAAAGAAGGTAGATTTGCCTTGGAGTTTGTGCAAAAGCTTGCTAAGGAACAGCCTGCTTGGAAATGGTGGATGTTGAATGGGGGAAGTGTTCCAACTTTGCGACGCTTAGCTGTGAGAGTGCTTGCGCAATGTGCTTCAAATTCTAGTTCTGAACGTAATTGGAGCAGTTACAAGTATGTGCATTCTATTAGCAGAAATCGTTTATTGAGTGATAGAGCTGAGAAGTTGGTGTATATGTATTGTAATGATAAATTGGTGAAGTCAATTGAGTCAGATGATTACAACGAAGAGATGCCTAAGTGGATATATGACATTACTCAGTATGAGTATGATGCAGAAGAGAATGGAGATGTAGAGCCTAATGTCCCACATACGAGCGATAACTTGTGCTTTATTGAAGAGATAGAAGAAAACTTGCAACCCGATTTTGGTGTTAGTAAAGCCACCCGCAGACGCTCGTCACGTTTGATGTAATCATGTTAGTTGACACACTCCAATGTAATCCGTCTTGCAACAACTGGATATCAAACATGTTGGTGAACATTTTAGAGAGAATGGTTTTTAGTCTTGTCATGTTAAACTTAGAATACGAAATCATGTTAGTTTTGACACACTCCAATGTAATCCGTCTTGCAGCAACTGGATATCAAACATGTTGGTGATCAATTTAGAGAGAATGGTTTTTAGTCTTGTCATGTTAAACTTAGAATACGAAATCATGTTAGTTTTGACACACTCCAATGTAATCCGTCTTGCAACAACTGGATATCAAACATGTTGGTGATCAATTTAGAGAGTATGGTTTTTAGTCATGTCAAATTAAACTTAGAATACGAAATCATGTTAGTTTTGACACACTCCAATGTAAACCGTCTTGCAACAACTGGATATCAAACACGTTGGTGAACATTTTAGAGAGAATGGTTTTTAGTCATGTCATGTTAAACTTAGAATACGAAATCATGTTAGTTTTGACACACTCCAATGTAAACCGTCTTGCAACAACTGGATATCAAACATGTTGGTGAACATTTTAGAGAGAATGGTTTTTAGTCGTGTCATGTTAAACTTAGAATACGAAATCATGTTAGTTTTGACACACTCCAATGTAAACCGTCTTGCAACAACTGGATATCAAACACGTTGGTGAACATTTTAGAGAGAATGGTTTTTAGTCATGTCATGTTAAACTTAGAATACGAAATCATGTTAGTTTTGACACACTCCAATGTAAACCGTCTTGCAACAACTGGATATCAAACATGTTGGTGAACATTTTAGAGAGAATGGTTTTTAGTCATGTCATGTTAAACTTAGAATACGAAATCATGTTAGTTTTGACACACTCCAATGTAATCCGTCTTGCAACAACTGGATATCAAACATGTTAGTGTCAATTTAGAGAGTATGGTTTTTAGTCATGTCATGTTAAACTTAGAATACGAAATCATGTTAGTTTTGACACACTCCAAAGTAATCTGTGTGCATGTGTTTGTGTGTGTGCGAGAGAGAGAGAGAGAGAGAGAGAGAGAGAGAGAGAGAGAGCATTAGAAATCTTTTGAACAAAGTTGCCGAATCTTGTTAAATTCCAGGGTTGCATTTAAGAGAGAGATAAGTTTAAATGCGGCTCTAACTCGTCCATGTGTCGTACATTGGTCAACCGATCATGGTCGGCACCCAATTTAAAACATATATACAAATTTTTGTGAAATTCTTTGCCGCACAAAGCACACGTAGTACTGTTGACCATATGTTGCAAAAGACAGGTCAAGTGGTACATGTGCCCACATGGGACAGTGTAGTGGCCAGACCATGAGTGAAAGAAACTATAACAAATAGGGCATGGTCCGCCACTTTCGTGCCCATGTAGAGGTGGTTGCTCCAAACTATTCGGGTGTTCAAATGCCGTCATAGGAGAGTTTGCATGGCCTTGCTCCTCCATTTGCGTTATGCGTCTCTTCAAGAGCTTGTTCTCTCTTAGTATATCTCTAGCGCTTGAACTTTCAGGTGCTTGCCCGCGCTCTGGTGCTGCTTCCGTCTGTTGAGGGCCTTGGGTGCCTCTAATTTGGTTGATTTGAGTTTGAAGCTCATCAACCGTGTGATGAACTTCCATTGAGGCTCCAAGAATGGCCAGTTGCAACTCATCTCGAGACATAGTGATTGACTCACTCCGAATGTCTTCCACATGTAGATGAGGAGGTCGAGAGCTAAAGTCTACAACTGAATTCTGCACAAATTGTGCATATAGCATTTTAGCAAACCAGAAGGGACAGTCACCGTGATGCATGGGTTGGGCCATGACATCCACAAAAATGCGCTCCGCATGCTCGATAATTAAAGGAACACTACATTGTGTCAGCTTCAAGCGCCCTTTTTTTATGGCATCATTGGAGACGTCAGGCCAGATGCTCTTGACCATCTCTTTGGACACATTCTTGTTTACTTGGGCATACTGTAATCCATGGGCCGGTGCCCATTTGGAGGTGCGTCCGGCAATACGTGCCGCATCATTCACAGTGCCACTGCTCGAGATTTGCTTTAAGCGTTCAAATGCCTTCTTTGCGGCTTCATTATTATCAGCCATCTGAGAAAAAGTATGTACACTTTAAGTTTATAGAATCAATGTTAATTTAGGAATAGCTTTAAAGTTATTTTCAGATGTTAGGTATAAGTTTATAAAATCAATGTTTATTTACTGCAAACTTGTTATTTTCAAATACTCATAGAGAGAGAGAGAGAGAGAGAGAGAGAGAGAGAGAGAGAGAGAGAGAGAATTGGGATCAAAACAATATTTAACAATTGGGACCAAAATAGTGTCAGTCGATTAAAGGCAGGTCATGGAATAGATAGCCAACCAAAACATATCATTTACAAGAGGCTTTATAATAAGTGTGGTGTCATCTCAGATAGTGGACGTAAGCATGCAGCAGGTGACACTTCCAAATTCTTCAATTGCTCCTCAAAATCTGCCATGGTCTTCCTATCTTCCTTTGATGGCGTCATATAGGCAGCCGTCCATTCCTTAATCAAATTTGTGTGGATGGCAGTTTTACCCACCCACGGCACTTTGGTCATTTCTGCAAACTCAGCACAAAATAATGTAAACTTTTCAATCACCCAAGCCAAGCAGAAGACATCTGATGCCTTGCTCCATGGACAAGGGGACCTTACATCTGCGAGCTCAGGGGCTCTCCAGGGGCGTTGATCGTGCTCTGCTTTGTTGGCGATATTTGTGGGTTTGAACTCAATCCCATCCCTCAATGCAAGACCCCAGTCAATGATGCCTACCCGTGGCACCCCTTCTTTGGTGAAATCTATCATTATATTCCAGGGGTGGCAATCATTGTGGATGATCCCTTCAGCATGTGCAAAGGCCATGGTATTCACAAGGGCACAGATAAGCTCGGGAGCATGAAAAATCAAAGACTTGTATCGCTCCATTTCATGAGGAGCCACTTGTTTTTTCTTGTATCTGTTGCCTTTGTCTGCAGCAAGCATGGAACTGAGGGTCCCCTTAGGAGGCGGAACACACTCCATTATATCTCCAAGACTTCCCCCATTAAAGAGGGGGAAGAGCAGTATCCATGGCTCCTTCCTTGTGTGCCCAATGGCGCGCACTATGCCCCTGTGGGTTAGGTCGATTGAAGCCTCCTGAGCAAAAGACTTCAATTGAGCCCTTCGGCTACCAAGGAATTGCTTTGCACAATAAGAAATGCCTTCTGGAAACCAGGAGACACCTTGAATATGGCATTTATGTACAACGCCGTACGATCCAGAGCCCATCTTCTTTTCTGTGATGATGGCCTCTGCAGGCAACCCAATTGTCATGCTGCAGTTAGTATTATGCATTGTGCGCTGCAAGTGGGTGCCTTTAGAGACCTCACGTGCACCAGATGATAAATCTTCTTGTTCATCAGCAGGCCGGTCCAGCTCTTTGCGAGCTCTCTTGCTCAGGATAGCTTGGGTGTCTATGGCCTTTGCACGCTTGGACCTCTCTTTCTCTACCTTCCATTTTGTGTGGAAGTGCTCCAGCTTGGATTCATTTGTTTCCGCTGGTCTGTCGTCACCTAGGTCAACAGCGCATCTAGGCATATTGCCCACAATGCTAGTAACAAAATGCTTGATGGCTGCTCCATCAGCACCCTCATGGATATTTTTCACTGCGCGGACAACCTCACCTAATATTTGCTCAAATCGATTCCTATCAGACACAATACCCTCGATGTGATTAGGTGACAAGCAACTAATGAGGGTAACGAGTTTGATACGAATTGATTTCTTGATTTCAGGAGTAAGCGTCGCCATCAATCTGCACAATATAATTGACAAATAGTTGCAACATTTATAACCACAAAAAATGCTATTTGTAAGCTAACTAAGAGATTTCTACATCCAACACACTTATGACTCATGTCATGCAAACTAAATAATCACAGTCATCGTCAAAAACAAACACAAAACACAAGTTTACGACTTAACTTGACGTCAGCAGACCTAGTCAGTATACCGACCATCTGCAGATATCGCATTAAGATGAAAACTATGGCACAAGTTAAATGCTTTGACACATCGTCAGCAGACCTAGTCAGTATACCGACCATCTGCAGATGACTATCAAACCAAATAACAAAAACAAACTTCACCACATAGCTTGGTGTCAGCAGACCTAGTCAGTAAACCGACCATCTGCAGATACCGTACTAAGTAGCAAAGCATCACACATGTCAAATGCTACGAGCGCACATCAGCAGACCTAGCCAGTAAACCGGCCATCTGCAGCGGGCTCTCAAAGCATTTAACAAAAACAAAGCCGCATTGTAACTTGGTAACTGCAAACCTAGTCAGTAAACCGACCATTTGCAGATACCGTGCCACAACGAAAACTTCTACATAAGTTAAATATTAAGAGTGCACATCAGCAGACCTAGCCAATCGCTCGGCCATCTGCAGCGGGCCTCTTAACATTTAACGACACATGCACATGCATCACAAACAACCTTAAACTTAAGCATATGCAAAAAATTAAATGACACCAACACTTTCAACTTAAAAATTACCTCAAATAGATCACACTAGCACCACTGACACCAAGTACAAGGAAGATTCTGTGAACAGTGACCCCCTGGACCACTCTTTTATACCACAATATGGCCCGCCGGGCCGGGAGTCGGGCCCGGCGGGCTTCTGCGCGCCCGGCGGGCCCGGCGGTCCAGACTTGTAGCCCGGCGGGCCAATTGTGGGTTACCAGGTCATCCCACCCTCTAGGATTTGAGAACTGTGAATTTTGTGAACATTGAGATTTGTGAACAATAGCTGTGATCACAAGAAAAAAGGCTGTGATCACGTGAATATGAAATCCCTGCCCATGAAGCATCTTCAACAGGATAGGCATCCCACTTAACCAAAACTTCTTCTATTGTTCTATTCCTAAGATGCTTCATGTTCCTATCCAAAATATATTGAGGTTCAACTTTCAAAGTCCCATCCTCCATGATCCTAGACTTGTCCTGCAAAATATGAGATGGGTTGGCAACATAAGATTTCAATAAACAGATATGGAAAACATGATGCACTTCTCAAGTTGATATGCAAGCATTCCCACCCTCTTTAAGATTTTGAAATTTCCTGCAAAACGAGGTGAGAGTCTTCTATGCTTCCCAAGGATCAAATTACTGCATTTAGGTATCACTTTTAAAAATACCATTTCCCCAATCTGAAATTCACGGAAAGAATGCTTCTTATCATAATAATGCTTTTGTCTGTCTTGTGCTCTTTGAATACTCTTCCGAATCAGTTTCACTTCCTCATCCATCCTCTCAAGCATTTGTCTAGACACTTCGACTCTATTTTGAGGATCCGCAAAATTCACAGGGGTGTGACAATTTTGACCATACATGGCTTCAAATGGAGTCATTTGAATGGAACTATGCCATGAACTATTGTAAGCACACTCAGCTAAGGATAGGAATTCAGTCCAGTTTGTTTGCTTCTCATTAACATACATTCGAAGCATATCCTCAAGTACGTGATTAACCCTTTCGGTTTCCCCATCTGTTTGTGGGTGAAAAGCTGTACTCATCTTAAGCTCTGTCCCAATTGCTTTGAATGTGGCCTTCCAAAAATTAGAAGTAAACTTGGAATCCCTATCAGATACAATACTTTTAGGCATACCATGCAATCGGAAAATTTCTTTAACAAACAACTTGGCTACCTCAAGAGCACCATCAGTCTTTTTCATAGGAAAGAAATGTGCCATTTTAGAAAGACGATCAACAACAACAAAAATGGTATCATATCCCCCTCGAGGAGCTGTAGGTAGTTTGGTAATAAAATCCATGGAGATTGATTCCCACTTCCTAAAAGGAATATCCAAAGGTTGCATCTTACTAGGCATACTATGTTGTTCCACCTTCACTTGTTGACACTGCAAGCATTCTTGAACATAATGAAACGAACATCACGCTTTAGTGCAGGCCAATAAAATGATTTTTGAACCTTGCTGTATGTTTTGTTATATCCAACATGTCCCGAAAATGGAGCATCATGACAATCATACGTGATTTTCCATCTCAAAGGTGAATCACATGGTACACAAAGTCTATCATGACAATACAAATTACCATTCACCAAATGAAACTTCCCTTCAACTTTCTCACAAGGTGCTTGAGCAATCTTTTGAAGAATAGGTGCAAAAAACATCGTGTTCAAGTTCACTTTTAATGTTTCCTGCAAGATCAAAACGGACAAGGGTGATTGCATTCACGAAAGGTCTTCTACTTAAAGCATCAGCCACCTTATTCTCCTTTCCCTCAATGTATTTAATCTCAAAGTCATACTCAGAAAGGAGGTTCATCCATCCTCTTTTCCTATTGTTCAATAATGGTTGAGTGAAGAGGTACTTCAAACTTTCATGATCCGTTCGAAGTTCGAACTTTACACCAAGTAGAAAGTGTCTCCAATGTTTCAATGCGTGAACCGGCAGCCAGTTTGAGATCATGTGTGGGATAGTTCTCTTCATGTTTCCTTAATTTTCAAGACTCATATTCCACTACAAGATCATCCTGAGAAAGTACACATCCAAGTTGGGTACCACTAGCATCACATGTCACTACAAAAGGTTTACCCGTCTCGGGTATCTTGAGAAGGACAACGAAGTCTAGTTGGCTAACATGCTTCAAATGGGTAACCACTTTGTAGTACTACGATCCCCTTCAAACTAAGATAATGAGAACTATTATGTGATGTGCTTAAAACCAAAAACAATCCTCTTAAATCAAGAGACAAATAAATGGGGAAATGTTTTAACATTGTAGATGAAGTGGTATATGGGATCATTTATGCAAATATCCCCACATAAAAAAGCAATTTTTGCTTTTACTAAAAGAGGAACCTCCATCTATAGTGCATGTTGATGTGGTGGTGGCAATAAAGTTTGAAATGTTGCAAGTAAATCACAAGTTTAAAGGCTACATAACAAGTATTATGTCCCCAAGGAGGTGCACAAATGAATCTTGGAAAACCTTTTGTTTTAAGAACTATTGCCCCACTTTCAATATAACTAGATGCTTCTAGTTTGTACCTTCTTTGTACTTTTGAATGAAATATTGTGAAGTCACCATATTAGCAAACAATATTGTTTAATGTTTGAAATCTATCATGGTAGAGATACATAACATTTCTTGGGGATTTTTTCTTTTATTACTTCTGTATTGTTAATGGCTAAAAAGGATACTTAGTACTAGACAATTTTGAATAATTTTCTTTCTTTGTTGCTAGTTAAAACATTTTTTATGATTACATAGTAGTAAAAAAGTAAACAATGATGTTTATAACTGATTTGGATCATTGAACAATTTTTGAAAAAATTGATTTCAAGTGAACAAATAACACCAATATACTATTAAAGCAGATATTACTTCAAACCCCCAAACTATTTAAAACACTAAACACTAGCACAATTTACCAACAAAACCCAATAAAATTCCATACATCAAACACCAACATGATTTAATAGCATAGAGACCTAATTTATTTAAACTAAATTAAATACCACTACTATTTTAGACAACAAACACACATATTGTTTAAATTGATTAATAGGTATAGAAAAATGTGAAAAATATGTAAAGACAAATTTGTGTTGAGGGTAAACTTTGCACTAAAAACAACCAAGTATCAACAATGGAAGTGCAATTCTTTTACAAAGATACAATTTGTAGCCGAGATATATGGAAGATACAACCTTTTACAAAGATACAATCTGAAGCCTTAAAGGCCTAGTGAATGGTAGTTTTCCTGTATAAGAATTGTGTCTAATAATTTATTGGCACATGTTAAGTTGAAAGGTCGGCTAATCATTTTTGGATAGCATGCCACTTTGTGGGCTAGGGATTTTGTCGTAAGAGAGAAACAACAGCATCAACACACTCCATGTGTGTGTAATCTACAGTGAATACTTCAAAGAATAGTTCACCTACATCTTGACCATAGGAAGATGCAATATATTCAGTAACATGCCCTTCATGAGGGTATCTCAATGTAAATGCAAGCGTGCACTTATTGTGACATTTGATAAAGATATTAGATATGAGAGTAAGTGATTTAACAACTAGTTATCATTCAAATCTCCATTATATGAGAAAGGTGGCATGCATGTACCAAGTGGTTATCACACAGGCTTTAAAGGTGTGTCGTCAATCAATATTGTGTGGTCTAGATCATAGTCACTACCAAATGATGCAAGCTTACACTGCTCATCTGGCTGTGTTGGATGGTAGTATTCATCCAATGTCATGCATTCCTCCCATCCAAAATTGAGCAAGAACTTGAAGTCCCTTATCCATTCATATATCAATTTAGATTCTAATAATGATACTAAGGGTTTGACATTTCTCTGTGTAATACTACTCCATGTTGTAATATCAAAATGGTTCCAAAAACTTTCGAGGAATTCTACGCTCCAACAACTGTGGCTACAAGGAGATGATGTGTTTTCCTAGGGTTTTCCTTTGTTATACAGGTTTCCCACCTTAGGCCATTCAAGGAGTAGACCGCCACGATTTCTTCACTATTATTCACCCACCTCTTTAACAACTTCTTTTGAGGTAGGACATCCCTGTGCTCACCTCAAAGCAACAATGGCACATGTACAAATCCATCATACAGGAATCGATGGGGGGGAAAAAAAGAAGAACTTTATTTTCATTCAAAACCTGTGAAACCAATTATCATACAATGTCATTTCATAGAATATCTAGTTCTAACAGAAGGGGTTGGGCATTTTCTAGGCTCAATTACATGAGACTTTAAAACTATATGGACATTGAATTTTCTCTTCTTCAACCTAACAGGTAAAAGGCTACCTAGAATGGTGTCATCCCGCATGTCCTCCCCTTTAGAGCTATCATGTGGTTAAGGCTTTAGGACTATTATTATTTATGCTACCTCATTGACCTCTTTAGTGCTATCTATGTATTTAACATTGCTCTCCTATGTAGGCAATTCTTCCCCATCAAAAGTGGCACATTGTGTGGGCCTCAAAATGGATATTATCTCAGCTTTCCCAATAACTTTTTCAATGTTATCCATGTTTTTAACCTTGTAGTTGTGTTTCCATCAAGTCCTAACTGTCTATGCATGATATTGATTCTTCTACAACACCATCTAGGTGCTCAGAAAGTGTCCATCATGCATAGACAGTACTATTTAAAACACCATCTAGGCGCTACACATCAAAACAAAAAAGTACTATTTAAAACTCAAAAATATGGCCCTTGAGGGGTCCCCCTTACGGGAAAGGTACATATTTTGACACATTGCCTGTCAATATGGCCTTTACTACTAAAGGGAACCCTCAAGGGCCATATTGACGAGGGATGTGTTGAAGTTTAGAGCTATAATTAGCACTTAATAATACTATATTATCATAAACAATACTCTATTGCTTCCTATGGCCTAGAGGTGATCATGTTTGAACAATAAACAATATTGCTTAGCAATAGATTTATTATTTAGTACTAAAGAGTGTAAGAAAGAGCAAAAAAATCCTAAACATGTGAACTAACTTTAAACAACAAAGAATATTGTTACATAGCATTAAGTGGTATGTGGTAAATAGTATTGTTGGGTCGATTAATTAGTGTGCTTTTGGCACTAATCCAATATTAGTCCGAAAAATTCTTGCAACATACTTTTGATGACAAGCTATTTGTGGATTGGCATTGTCGTATGTCTTCGAATCTCCAAAGTTGAGCTACTGATTTAGCCCACAAAGCCATATATCCACAATGAGGAGGCTTGTGCGAGCAACAATTAAAGACTCAATAAGAGAGAGCCTTTATTCGGGAATATGTGGTTCAAAGTAAGAATGATTTTATGCATCACTTCTACTTGTGTAGATTTGTTTCTTAATTAAACCAAATAAAAGTTATCATCATGAATGATATGGAATATTATCCCAATGAATTTTTTCAGAGAATAGCATGTACTAAAAGGGAAGTATTTGGAAGGCTTTAAAGTCTTATCATTCACTAGTTCTTTATATTTCTTTATTCATTTCATATTTTTCATTCAAAGAAATTCAAAGATAATGCTCAACTTGAGGAAATTTGTTAGATTATGCAAGCTCATACCATATCTTCACTTAGGTTGGATGATGTAAAGGGTGTGCCTGAGATGTGCCTAAGTTCATGCATTTGAGTTATGGATGTACTTTTTATAGCACACAACACATGTGATTGTTGGTGTAAAGGAGCAAATTTATGAATGAGGTTGTGCAAACGTTGTTTCATTTGATCCAGTTGTTAACTTTTATAGCCGTCAAAAGATGAAATTTTCCTCTCATTATGACCTTGCAAGGAATGGCTCCACCTTGATAATCTTTCTTGTATCTATGAGTGCCACATTTTAGAGCCCTTGGTGTAGTGCATCCCTCTACCTTGCACTCTCCCCTCTAGGTCTAATGTTGACTCCTTGCCCTTGGTCCAGTGCATCCTCTACCTTGCACTCTTGCTCCTCTAGGTGTAGCATTGCCTCATTACCCTTAGTTTTAGCAAAGGATTTGGGTCTACAGTCAAGTTAGTCTGACCTTGATCAGCTCCCGATTATCTCGTGTGATAGAAGTAGGAGGTAGTTTGATTAGACTAGATGTTCCCACTCCCGTGTCTTCATTGGATTCTTCTAAGATAAGATTATTCAACGTCATCATTGGTATCTTCTAGATCTAATCTGTGGATTACGATATACATCCTTCATGTTGGCTATTACCTACCTATAGAAAGCTTGAGTGCACCTACATATTTGGTGAGATGAATAACTAAAGAAGAATTATCCACCAGGTCATGGAGCATGAAGAATTGTTCCCTACACTTTGGAGAATCTACCTACCAAAGGAAGCATTGAGATTCATTCCCAATAGTGAGATACATGAGTTGTTCTACATGTGTAGCCTATAGTCTTGGATAGTTGGAGGGTGAGACACACACATAGAGTGCCGTGTGGTGTTGAGTGTATCCAACACTCTTACTATTGTATGCATTGTTATATAATAGCTAATTGAGCTCCTTGTTGTTAGTTTTTGGTTTAGGGATTTGACCACATTTCGTACTTAGTAGTCATTGCTTCTCTTCTCTATTGGATAAAGAGCTATGTTCTTTCCTTCATATTGGGCATTGTCTTGTTGATTGCAACAACTCTCATTTCCTCTCCATCACCAAATTCTTTCATGCACCACATTCTCCTTACAATGAAATATTTTTTCACTTATGTAGGAGAGAGTATTTTTTAACAAAACTAATCCCTCCTCAACTTTGAACACCCTCTATTGATCCCTGTGTAGCTCCTGGATAGTGCATATGGTCATAAACAATACGATGCCTTACCATGTCTGTAGCTTCTATTGGATTAAACTTGGTTGCTATGGGATTTTGCACAGGTGGTGGTTGAGGGTTCTCTTTGAAGTTAAATTACACGTCTAGGTAGAATTGTTGCTCTTGCTGTTGGGGCTTGATGCTTGTTTTTTTTTGAGGTTGGGACTCTTATTGAGATGTGGTTGTTGTTGCTGGGGCTCATATGTGTGTGAGTCCTCAGTTGTCTTTCTCTTCTTCATCTTTGTGCCTGTATCTCTTATTTTGATCTTTGGATTTGCTAGGCATTGTATATAGTGCCATGGTACTCTTTGTCTAGGTGAAATCATGCCATGGTGTATCTATTATTGACAAAATGCAATAGTACTATGTAGTATGCCATCATTAGACATTTCTCATAGATGTGCATGTTTGGTTATGCTCATGCATATTAATCTTGCATGTAGATCTTGACATACATTCACACATTCTCATGCATGAATCCACAATATTTCAATCCACGTGTGTAGCTATACTTTTGAAGTTGGAAACACTTTTGAACTTTTGAAGTCAAGCTGTAAGAAAACAATACAACGTCTGTACTCAACAGATAACAAGATCTCGTATGCAAGAGAGAAAAGCTGATAGTATGGAGAATAAAAAATTTGATTACTATAGAACTGGTACAATAGATGGCGCTGCCTCCTAGCTGTGCGCTCTTGTGTGAGAAGCTTCGACGGCATGCTGGAAACAGTAGAGGATGGAGGCTAGATGCTAGGGAATCACGGTTGCTGAAGCTAGTGATGTTATATGGACCTTATGGGCTTGCTTCTATATAGAGCCCAGTCTACCATGTCAAAAATGGCCGACTAGGTCCTTTTCTAGTCCAGTCAAATGGCCGATGCCCTTTTTTGGCCCAGTCAAATGGCCGATGCTCTTTTCTGGCCTAGAGCCATCTAGGATCACCTGGTGCTCCAAACGAGCCCCACAACTCAAGGGTGGTGGGCTGCCCCAGGAAATGCTCCATCTACCCTTAGTGCAGTCAGTCATGGAATGCCTACACTTGCATGTAGCCTAGTTGGCAGTGTGACAACTCTATCTAAAGCCATCCAGCCAACAGGCCTACACATGGCCCCTATCTGCTGGTGTCTAAACTAGGTCCTACAGGGTACCTAGCTACTCTAATGCCTTCTCCTCATTTTGGGGGGCTCACAGAGGTAGAGTTAGCTGGCTCCCACGTAGTTACACGAGAGTGGGGAATTGATATTTAACACCCCCCCTCAACGTCCACTCCAGGTGAACTACCTTTTTGGCCCAATGCCGAGTCGATGAAGATGCCTCTCCAGCAAGTCTCTTCCAAGAGCCTTCGTGAAGATGTCCGCAACGTTGTCTTCAGTCGTGGACAGTACACCAAGTGGACCTCTCCATCCATGATGAGCTCGCGTACAAAGTGCTATTGAATCTCAATGTGTTTTGTGCGAGCGTGGAACACATGGTTCTTGGCAATTGTCATGCAACTCTAATTGTCACATGATAACTGTGTCAGCTTATTCTGCATTGCACCCATGTCCCCTAAAATCCTCCTCAACCACACTGCCTCTCACAAGAAGCAAAACATGCTGATTTGTACTCAACCTCGGTAGAAGAAAGAGCAATTGTAGGCTGCTTCTTGCTGACCCATGACACAGCTCTAGATCCAATGAGAAATAGTAACCTATCATTGATCTCCTACTATCCACATCTCCTGCCCAATCCAAGTCACAGAGTCTGGTCAAGGTGTTGCCCTTGGTATAGGTGATGCCATAATCAAGTCACAGAGTCTGGTCAAGGTGTTGCCCTTGGTATAGGTGTGCCTTTGATGTATTTTAGCACCCACATCCCTGCCCTCCCAATGATTCTCCTGGGGCTTATTGGAAAACCTGCTTAGTACACCGGTCGCAAAACTGATATCCGACCGTGTGTTGCACAAGCAAATCAAACTGCCCACAAGCCTTCTGTACTTTGCTTCATCCACCAGTGGTGATGAATCCTCTTTTGAGAGCTTCACGTCAACCTCCATAGGGGTGCCAACTGTCTTGCACTCAGCCATGCCAAATGCCTTCAGTATCTCTCTAGCATACTTCAGCTGTGAGATGAAGATCTATTTTGGCTCTTGCCAAACTTCAATCCCCAAATAGAAATGCATCAGTCTGAGGTCTATCATTTCAAACTCTCTTCCTAGCATCTGCTTTGTTTGCGAGATCTTCTCTTCATGGTTCCCTATTATGACAAGGTCATCCACATAAAGGACCACAATCATACACCTACCTCCTTCTCTGTAGATATACAAATTTGCATCAAATGGGCTCCTCCTGAACCCATTTTGCAGAAAGTAGGCATCAATCCTCTGGTACCATGCTCGTGGGTCGTGTTTCAGCCCATAAAGTGCCTTCTTCAGTTTACAGACTTTACCTTCTGAACCGAGGATCACAAATCCTGGTGGTTGTTCCACGTATACCTCCTCCTTGAGATCTCCATTCAGAAAGGCGGATTTTACATCCATCTGAAACATAGGCCAACTTTCCTGTGCTGCTAAGGCCAAAAGATTGCAAATTGTGGTTAGTCGAGCTGTGGGAGGCGAAGGTATCCTGATAATCAAAACCATGTACCTGTGCAAATCCCTTTGCCATGAGCCGAGCCTTGTACTTATCCAATGTACCGTCGGACTTGTACTTGGTCTTGTACACCCACTTGGTGTCGATTACCTTGTGTTTTGGTGGTCGATCCACAAGGTCCCAAGTGTTGTTCTTCATTATGGAGCCATACTCCAACTGCATAGCCTCCATCCACCTATCATCACTCTGTGCCTCTTCAAGACACTTGGGTTCTACATTATGGAGACATACTCCGACTGCATAGCCTCCATCCACCTATCATCACCCTGTGCCTCTTCAAGACACTTGGGTTCTTTAGCATGGATCACCTCGATCATCAAAGCGTAGTTGACTAAGTGTTCCTGTGTCCTTTGCTCCTCTAATCTCTTGGAATGATGGTGTTTGGATGGTGCCTCCTCAATGGCTGGAGGTTCTCTGCCATCCAAAAGCTGCTTTACCCACTTCGCGATTGGCCATTGCCGTTGTGGTTTTGCAGTCTCATCTTCCTCTTCTTCTTTATCATCTTGAATCCTCCCAAGCACCATTGGGGGAGTTCGGTCTATTGCTGGTGGTTGTACTGGATGGATATCCTGGTCCTGGTTGTCTAGGAAGGAAGCATCCTCCTCCTATTGATGCGGCTGTTATGAGAAGACCAAATCGCGACTTACTATTACCTTCTTGGTAGTAGGATTATAGAGGTAGTAACCCTTTGCCTCTTCACTATAGCCCAAGAAAATACATTTTCGGCTCTTTGGTTCCCATTTGGTCCTGTTGGCATTAGGGACATGCACAAAATAGTCACAGCCAAAAACTCTGAAATGTGCAGCTGAAGGTTTCTTACTAGAAAAGGCCTGCAGAGTGGAGTCATCCCATTCATAGCTTTTGTGTAGCTACGATTCAAAATGTAAACTGCCGTGTTACAAGCTTTAACCTAGAAAGTCTTTGGCAAATCTTTCCCTTTCATCATACTCCTGTCCATTTTGCAGATGATGCGCATCTTGCGCTCTGCTACTCCATTTTGCTGTGGTGTATGTGGCGGGGGTTTCTGCCTCTTGATCCCATGACTTTTGCAGTAACTTTCAAATTCACTTGATGTGAACTCACCACCTTTGTCTGATCTCACCTTCTTCAACTTCCTCCCCGATTCTTTCTCGATCATTACATGCCATTCTTTGAAATTACCAAAGGCCGCATCTTTAGTCTTGAGGAAGTATATCCATATCCTTCTGCTGTAGTTGTCGATCAGCGTCATAAAGTAGTAGGAACCACCCAAAGCTTCTGTCTCCATCTTTCCACAGAGGTCCATGTGAACGAGCTCTAGAGGAGCCTTTGCTCTATTAGCCTCTTTAGGAAAGGGCTACCGATGCTGATTGTCCATCATGCAAGCTTCACATACATCGGGCAGATCTGTAATTTCTGGTAGGTATGCAATCATTCCACTTTAATGCATCTCCTTTAAAAAGAACTAAGGTTTAGAAGACCAAACCTCTCATGCCACAACTTACTGTTACTCAAATCGGCTCGAGCACTGAAAGCTGAGAGTTCGTAGATGTTGTTGCACCGTGTATCTTTACCCTTCCCTTGAAGATCCAAAATCTGTGCGTGCCATTCTTATCGAAGTGAACTTTGAGGTCCCAATCCGTGATCGCAAAAATGGACAACAAGCTCCTCTTGATTTGTGGCACATAAAGAACATCGGGCAACTGTTTTACAACTCCATCTGACTTGAGAGCAATCATATCTTTTCCTTTTGCTAGACATTTTGCATCATTACTGACTGCTACCAGGATGTCATTCTCTACCGGATGTAGAGAGGTATACCAATCCTTACGACTGGTCATGTGGTGTGATGCACCACTGTCAATAATCCAAGGTTCATCCGCAGGTACATGAACTGCCTCCGTGCAAATCTCCTCAATCGCTAAGAACAGCTCTACTGGTACTACCTGCACACTATTGCGGTGCCGGACTCTTTCTTTACTCCGTTCTTCTCATCTGCAATCTTCTTCGGGAACTCGTTTTGCCTGTGCCCTGCCTTATTGCAGTAGAAGCACTTGATCTTCTTCTTTTTCTTTTTGTCCTCTGAAGAAGATGGGTTACCAGAGTCCTTTCCCTTACCTTTCTTTGAACCAACCGAGAAAGCTAAATCTTCTCTAGTTCTCGTCTTTTGACACATCTCCTCCTCTAGAAGCATCACGCTAAAATCCTCAAAGTTGAGGGGCAGATTTCTGTTCTGCATATTCAGCGTTGTAACAAGGCTGTCATACTTTGGTGGGAGAATCCGAATGCACCTTCGTGCTAGATCCTCGCTGGTGATGGTGATGCCAATCGTAGTCATTTGATTGTGCAAACTCTTCACCCTGGTGATGAACTTCTCTGTCGTTTTAGACTTAGACAGTTTCTCGTTTGCGAGTTGAGTCTCCAGATTCTGAATCCGCGTCTCATTCATGGTCTCGTACTAATTTTTCAAGACCGTCCATGCCTCCTCCGTTGTGGTGACATGTTGAATTAACGCCATGAGAGAATCACTTACACTACAGACAATAGAACACAACACATCTGCATCTCTTCTTATCCACGCGAGAATCTCATCCGCACTTGGTACTATCTATTGTCCTGCATTGGCTGGATCCGGCCCTCATAACTGGCTTCACGTCCACCCCAGTAGCAGTATCCCAAAATTCGTATGCGCTCAAGATGGCCTTCATCTTGAACTTCCAGAGCCGTCCAACTTTTCGCTTTTGCCGAATGGTGGGATTCACGGTCTTGAGGGGTGAGCCATCTCTCACAATCTGCTCGCAAACAAAATGTGACGCTCCAATTTTGTATATGCAATATTTTGGAATGTATATCGTAGTTAGTGTTCAAAATGTATGGTTTTGATGTTTTGAAGGTTGTGAGAAAGTTTTGTCTTGGTCGGAAAATTTTGGTTTTTTTGTCCATTATTGTGCCGACTTGATTTTGCGGCTTGAATTGGAGAAGGTTAGAGGAGTAATTTGAAGAAATTCTGTATGAGAGAGTTTTAGATCCTTTTGAGTAGAAAAACTTTGTCCTGTGTAAATTTTGTGGTTCATTCGTTTTCATGCCTGTATGGAGGTTTGAAGTTGCTAACCTAGTGGTTTTGAGCTAAAAAATTGCATGTAGATTTTTGTGTCAAGAGTTGCAGGTATTAGACGGAGGTCCAGATGGAAGAGTTAACCATGAAAGGTCAAATGCAAAGGGAAAGAAGAGGGTTCGATCTTCGCGAGATGAGCTATCGGGCTCGTCTATCGGATCTACGAGGCAGGCGCGGTGATGCTCCGAACAAGGCTATTTTCTATACTTTTTAAAAAAAAAAGAGAAGTGTCTAGATTTTGCATGCTAGAAAAAGCGCACGCTAAAAATGGTAAAAGTGCACGCTTTCCAAGACAAGCTTGCTTTTGGCCGATTTTGGCTTTTGGCTGTTTTTTTTGGAGTCTAGAAAGGCTATAAAAGAAGAGGAGGCATTCTTTGTAGGAAAAAAGGCACGCAGATCAAGGCAGTGTGAAGGAGAAGACAAGATCAAGATTTCTGAGAGTGAGAGTGAGAGTGCGAGTGAGAGTGTGAGTGAGAGTGTGAGTGAGAGTGAGATTTGATCATCTTCATGCGAGTGAGATAGCTCAGGGGTGGATGGGTGGTACGAGCTCCTTCACGGAGTGCTTCTTCTCCGAAATTCTTGTAAAATCTCATCAGTTTGATTCAAATTCGAATCTTCCTTCTTGTTCAATTCGTGATTATTGTCTTGCTACAATTTTTGTTCGTGATTGTGAAAGTACAGTGCGTTACACAAAAACACACTACCAAATCTTCTTGCTAGAGCCCAAGCTCTAATACCATGTAAGAAAACAATACAACGTCTGTGCTCAACAGATAACAAGATCGCGTATGCAAGAGAGAAAAGTTGATAGTATGGAGAATAAAAAATTTGATTACTGTAGAACTGGAACAATAGATGCCGCTGCCTCCCAACCGTGCGCTCTTGTGTGAGAAGCTTCAATGGCATGCTGGAAATAGTAGAGGACGAAGGCTGGAAATAGTAGAGGACGAAGGCTGGATGCTAAGGAATCAGGGTTGCTGTAGAGCTAGTGATGTTATATGGACCTTATGGGCTTGCTCTTATATAGAGTCCAGTCTACCATGTCAAAAATGGCCGATGCCCTTTTCTGGTCTAGTCAAATGGCCGACGCTTTTTTAAGGCCAAATCAAATGGCCGACGCCCTTTTCTGGCCTAGAGCCATCTGGGATCTTCCAGTGCTCCAAACGAGCCCCGCAAACCCAAGGGTGGGCTGCCCTAGGAAATGCCCCATCTACCCTTAGTGCGTTCAGTCATGGAATGCCTTCCCGCACTTGCATGTAGCCTAGTTGGCAGTGTGCCAACTCTATCTAAAGCCGTCCAGCCATCAGGCCTACACATGGCCCCAATCTGGTGTCTATACCACGTCCTACCGGGCTACTCTAATTCCTTCTCCTCATTTGGGAGGCTCACAGGTTAGCTGGTTCCTGCATAGTTACACGAGAGTGGGGCATTGATATCTAACACAAGCTTGTTGTGTCCTCATTCTATTTTTTCTCCAGCAGGTCATTGAAGCTTGTTCCGGGTGTCTAGTCTTGCTCAGTGCTTTGCTTTGTATGTGTGTGTGTATGTTCATTTTATATTTTCCTCTTTTGTTGGCTTGTTCCTTATGTTAACATGCAACTTCTATTGTTCTATCCTCCCATTTGTATACATGCAATCTTTTGTGGTTGCTCTCTCGGTCTCTGTGTGTCTCTCTCTTTCTCTCTTCATTTAATCTATTTCATGGATTGTAGCACTAGATTGTTACTCTATTTGCAGACCAAAGAATGTCATGTCTCTAAAAAAATCGAAAGGACTCACATCTCCGACCTCCAAAAAGGCCAATATCCTTTCTCCTCCAAGGAAAAACAATCCCTCAAGGAAGTCAGACACAAAATTAAAGCCAATAAAAGAAATGCCAACAAAGAAGAAGCCAAGGTCTAAGGACCTTAAACCAGTTTCAATTTTGAGTGGAGGCAGGCTTGGCTTGAGGTTTTTTTTAAGAGCAAAATGAGATTTCTACTACCTAGAATTAGACACATGAATGCATGTAACATGGGGTACAAACAATAAGGAGAGCCATTGTGGCTTTCATATAGGTCACCTAAAAAAACTTTACTAAATGATTTAAATCAAATTTACTACATGATTTATAATTCAAAAACTGTGTGTACTAAGGTTGATATCATGTTGGCAAGAGCACTTGCTATAGCTACAGATGAAGTAGATGTGGATTGGGAGGACTTTTTCCAGCAAAGAGATGTGAAACTATGATCAAGTAGCTTGGATAGGACCTCTATCAAGCATGCACGTGATATAGGCACATCTACAAAGTAAGCATGCTAGTTATCTGCAACAGAGGTTCAATGTAGAGCAACAAAATGTATTGGATGACAAAGTGGACAAGAGAATGCAAGATTCCTATTGGATTTTGAGGCTGCTATTGCATTGAGGCCAAAACCCTTACAAAAGTGGACTCAATCAATTACACATACATTAGGTTGGGTCCACAATAAAATTGATGATTTTTCACATGGTGTGAGTGGAGTGTTGCAAGAAGAGTTCTTGAAGGACATGGCTAATCTTGAAGTAAATCTGGATACAACAAAACAAGTGTTTGAAGTAGCAAATATGCACATGGTGTTTATTGGAGAGCACTTGGCTTACAAGCATCAGCTTTTTGAGTAATATGCAATAGTTGATTGAGAAGATCCCAACACAAGGTCCACAAGTTAAGAATTTAGCACCAATAGACCATTCTATAGGCTTCACAACAATAACTATGAAGATGGATATTGAAAGGTGAGATTACTAACATTCTAATAAAGAGATTATGTTTTAGTTTTTAGATTTGGGCCCTCTTACAAGTAATATTTAATTACTCTTTCAATAAATGTGCATGTGTGTTTTCTATGGTGTTGGGTTTTATTACAAAAATATTGATGCAGTGTTTGCATCTTGTCTTCCTAGATACCACATTGGAGTGCATCATTCCATTTTTCTAAGAAGTCTCAATGCATTTATCTACCCTATGAAGTTTTTGATCGAATGCATGGTTGGCCACCATGGGATTTGACAAAGCAGGTAAATTTTCTACACTCTTTAGTTGTTATTTCTTATAACTCAATAGCACTAAAAAATTTGGTTTGTTGTTTGGAGTTAGTTGCTATAGAGAGACATACAACATTGTGACTAAACATTCCTTTTTAGTACTAATAGTATTATGTGATGTTTGAAATATGTCTCATAGTGAGAGGATTGTATACTTGTTCTCTTTCTTGTAATAACCCTTTGTTGATGATTGATTTGTAGACAAGCTTGGTCAAGCACTATTAGTACTATCTAGTAGTATTTGTAACAAAAGTTTAAACTATTTTTAAATATCTCAGTAGAACTGTCATCTCTAGCTCTACTTGATGGAGCAAAAAATAGATTGGATTTCTTATGCATACTTAGCTACTACTAGTACTTAGTAGTACTTGCAGCCCTGCCACTAGTACTTAATAGTACTTGGAGCCCTGTTGTTGCTACTTACTAATGTTTACTTTTTTACTTAGTACTTTTTAGAACCATTTGGCATTTAGTACGAATTAGTGGCACAGTTAAGTACTAGTTACCACGTTCAACACTATTTAGTACTATTTGACATTTAATACTAGTTACCACTTTCAACACTATTTAGTACTATTTGACATTTAATACTATTTAGCACTTTTATCACTATGCAATACTATTAGTACTATTTGGCACTTAGTACTAGTTAACACTTAGTACTATTTGGCACTTTATAGTAATTAGCATTTAGTAACATTTAGCATTGATATTAGTTAGGACTTAGTACTACTTTACACTTAGTAGAATGTAGCAATGTAAGTAGCACTCAACAATTAGTAATATTTAGTACTTTCTAGTACTATTTGGCACCTAGTACTAGTTACAATTAGTAGTATTTACCATTATTAGTAGAATTAGTAGCATGTTGCACACTAGTCCAATCCCAAGGATCGGCTTAGTGTGATTTTTGCACTAATATTGGATTAGTGGTAATCCAAAATTAATGCAAACAACACACTAATCCGATCTCGGGGATCGGATTAGTGCCCTGCTTCAATCCGGCCCAACGGATCGAATTAGTAGCATGTTGCACACTAATCCAATCCCAAGGATCGGCTTAGTGTGATTTTTGTTGGGGGTAAAGGCCCCTATATATATGGGTTTATTCCGCCCATCATATATATATATATATATATATATATATATATATATATATATGAAGATATGTGAAGATAAGGCAGTTAAGTTGCGACCAATATCGGGTTCTCTCTCTTCATTCTCTCTCACCTTCTATTGCCACTCACAATTGGTATCAGAGCTGGTATCGATGATGGGTTCCTTTCCACCCTTACCCAGCTCTACCATAATCGTATCCCCCCCTCATTCCGAAGTTCTGGATTTGATGAGCTCTTGGTTCACTCATTTGCCTCCGGAAATCAACTACGGACGTGTCGTTGGGCATGGTCTTAATGCTGTAGAGCTTGCCCGTAACAAACGATTAGATTATTTCTTTGTCAGGGACCTGAACCAGGAAACCAAATTCGAAGCTAGCGATGGTAGCTTTGATGCTGTGATCTGTATTGTGAGTGTGCAATATCTTCAGTAGTGGGAGAAGGTACAGGCTCCTCCGACCTGGTGGCGTGTGTATCGTGAGTTTTAGCAATCGAATGTTTTATGAGAAAGCTATTGTTTCCTGGAGAGATGGAACACCTTACAGCAGGACATTAGCTTGTGGTGTAGTATTTCAAATGTGTAGATGGTTTTACGAAGCCGGAAGTGATAAAGAAGCAGCCTATGCCACAAGATCAGTCTCCAATTGATTGGCTTTTGGGGTTGTTGCAACCTGCTACAAAAGGTACCATCTAATCTTCTGAAAGGTAAAGGAGAGCTGGGCTGGAAAGGTTTAGCTGCCACGAGTGCTTTTCCGCCTGCAAAACCACGTCGCACAGTTTTTGCACTAATATTGGATTAGTGGTAATCCAATATTAATGCAAACAACACACTAATCTGATCCCGGGGATCGGATTGGTGCCCTGCTTCACTAAAATTTATCTCCCATGTTTGGCTCTTCAATCACAAATTACCTTAAAACACGACCAAAATGCTTGTTTTTCAAGATATTGTACGTAATAGGTTCTTTATCAATAATCGGAACCTATCTGAGCCTCAGATTCTGTTTTTTCTTGATCCATCTCTTTACATGGTTTGTGAATATTTGCACAATCTAAAGATTGTTACTCACTCATTGATTTAACTCTCTGATTGATTTAGCGCTAATTATTTCAGTTGTAGTTGTATGAAGAATCTAGTGCACAATCAGGAGGTGCATGATAAGTCTGATCGGTATACTTAAGGAATTCTAGACCTGTGTCATCAATGAAAACACATTCTGAAGAAAATAACATATTGCACTCTGCCTGCATATATGTGTGCTCGCCTATCTGTAGCAAATATGATAAGGATCAACTCTTTCTCACTTGAGATATGCGACACAGAGCCATTGAAGGTATTTCAAAAAGATTACGACTATCAGCATGGTGGAACAAAAAACAACTTTCATTTGAAATGGCAACTAAAAAGCATCTTCTCAAAAGATTCCCTTAAAACATTAAAAAAATAAGCTTTCTTTAAAACAAGTGCTAAATTTTGAGTATCATGATTGTAAAAAACACTTGAACTTGAGAAAGTCTCAACCACCACATTCTACTAATGTCTTACTACCTACCACTCTTTTGATCTACAAGATTTAGCATTTTAAGTGGTTGTGTATCATATGCTCAGGTTTTAAATGGAAAAACTTTTGTAGCATTATGATAATGAATAGAGAACACTTATACATTCTTCTCTTGTAGGAAAAAGGTTCCATTGACCCTACATCCATACAAATCCTTTATAGTGCCTTGACATATATTTTCCAATTTTTTGAAACTTACAAACCACTTTGGACGAACAAGAGATTTAAAAATACTTATCTACTATAGCTATGGTATATACATGTAGGAAAGGGACTTTGAATTATAGAATAGGTGTAAAGAATTATGTAGAAAAATGTGTGCTTGCTTACACTTTGCTAGAAAGTATAGTATACATCTTCATTTAGTCCCTTTTCCTTTTCTTTTATTGTTGAGAAGTGTTTAAAAGTTGCAATTTATAAAGAAAAGATCATCTTAGTGGATGTGTACCATAGAGATATTTGGACTTAACATGTGGTGAATGCACTTTAGATCGATCATGGATAGAGGATATAAGTCCCACTCCCTTTTCTCCTATCCATGTTTTCCTCCCATTTGTCCCTTCTCTAATAAGAGGCCACAATTATTAGAGGTATCTTATTAGATAAGTTAAATTATATAAATATATATATATTCCCTTGCCTCATATCCATGCTTTCCTCCCTGTCAACTTGGGATCTCAAATATCTAGAACCTATATCTAGGTAAAATAGAGTATCCCATATATCTTGGGATTTCAAATATCCCATTAGTCCCTTCTCTAATAATAGGCCATAATTAGTAGAGGTCTCTTATTAGATAAAGTAAATTACACACACACACACACACACATATATATATTATGTTTTCTCTGATCCGTGCTTTCTTCCCTATCAACTTGGGATTTCAAATATCTAGAACCTATATCTCGTATAGATACATAGATTATGTAAATAATATATATATTTTTAGTATATTTTCTCTATATATGTCAAAGATAATAGAGAAGGTTAATAATATAAAAAAATTTGTGCGTGCAGCATATATGAGGGAGCTCCCACCACCATGCAGTAGGTCTTTAGAGCCAAGTTGAGGTCTTTGTAGGAGGCCCGAGTATTGAGATATCAAGCTCCACCCCTGATGTATATCTTGGGTGACTCTCATTTATGTCACGATCTTTTTTTTGCTATACTTGTGGTGTAGTTAGATAGCCACAAATGGTTGGGTAGGGTTCACATATGAACCATGTATTCTAGGGTTACACATATAGTGTATACCCATATATCATTGTATTGTTGTGGTCTGCTAAAGTGAAGATAGACTTAGCCTCCCGCCGTGTGTCCTCTCTCTTTTGTGAGTTGTAAAGAAAGCTACAGTCAAGTCTCCTCCCTCTCTCCCTACTTCTTTGCATGGTATTAGTGCTTGGTTTATGGTGAGGAGCTCATGTAGAAAGCAAAGCCAAGCAGAGATTGTGATATCCTAGTAAGAGGATCACATCTCCTTTCTTTCGAGCTTTGGAGAGCATATTGGTGCAAGTACACAATCATGAGTGCAAAGTGCACAACCTTAGATTGAGGGACTCTTTATTGTGAAGCACGAGAGCATTACCATTCTGGGGCCAATTCGGGCTCCATTTTTGCCTCACAAAGTTTGACCAAGCAGTTAGAAGTGGCTGTTTTTTACTATGTATGTTTGGTTTTTCGCCATTGTGTGAAGTTGTAAAAGAAAGGTTACTTTGTGACCTATTGCACTGATGTTTAGAAACACAGGCCAGTTTGGGGTTGCTGTGTTTATGCATTTTTATCACTGGTGTGACTCATGGTTGCTTGACACCGCCCTTGTGAGACATAATTTTTGGTGTTGCAGAATTAATGTTGTTTGCCCTTGTGAGGACTCTATTTTTTTAGATTGGAGTTGCGGATTTTGACTTGAAAAATGTATGCGAATCTATCTACTATTGTTAATAAGAAACTTACAAAAGATAACTTCCCGCATGTAAGTTCAGGATGAAAAACTTCCTTATGAGAAAGAGAGTATGGCCATTCATCCATGGTGATGATCAAGAACCAGCTTTGGGTGTTGCTCCTACTACGACAGAGTTGAAGACATTTAAAGAGAGTACGTGAAAAGGCTAGAAATGTCATGTTTTGGTTGTCTATTAGTGTTTCATACTCCATGGTTGTGCATATACAAGATGCAGAGATGTCAAAGGAGGCATGGGATACATTGATGAAGCTGTATATTACCAATACCACTGTGCAGAAGATGTAGCTTAAATAGGAGTTACGTACTATGCAAAGGAATAAGCTAAATATAAATGAGTATTCCATGAAGGTTAAAGGCCTTGCAGATTCTATTTGCTTAATTGGAGCACCTAATGCTGATGAAGACTTGGTGTTCGTGACCTTGAATGGTCTTGGGAAATAGTATGCACAATTTTAGACATCCATTGGAGTCTGTGAGACCTTCTAACTTTCAGTAACTTGTTGCTCTATTGTGGAATGAAGAGCAAAGGAGTGGTGGTTTTAGCCACATGAATTTTTCATGAATCTACATTTTACTCAAATTAGGGTAGATGCAGAAAGAGAGGAAGAGCCCATTTTGGTGGTCGTTGAAGAAATCAGAACCAACAGCAACAATGGGAAAATCAATCATATGGAGGAGGACGTGGTAACTTTAGAGGCAGCAATGGGAGCCAAAGAAAATGCAAAACAAAGAGTGCGATTATTTTGGGCATCCTAGACATGAAGAGAGGACTTGTTATAAAAAGTATCAGATGGGAAGTTGAAGCACAGCAACTATGCATCATGTAGTGGGCCTAGTGGGTGATAGAAATGAGCGCCTTTTTGTGATGCAACACATGGTTAACTCTATGACAAAAAATGTTGTAGATTGCAAAAATGGATGGTTTGTTGACTCAACGGCTTCTAACCACATGACCAATCATAGTGAGTGGTTTAGTGATATCAAAAAATTGGAAAATCTAGGCTATGTTGAAACAGGTGATGATATTACTCATCTAATTGCACAAGTTGGTAAGGTGCCACTGGCTATGCAGGAGGATGGAAAACAAAGTACTTGGTAGATGTACTTCATGTTCCTAATATCACCAAGAACTTGGTCTCAATTGGCCAAATTGTTGAGCAAGGTTTGGAGGTCAGATTCAACCTTGATGGATGTTTTGTTGAGGATTTGAAAAATCAGTGTCAATTGGTTCCATGTGCAAATTGCTATGTTTGCACATGGAAGAGGTGTCATTGCAGATATTGAAATATGGCACAAATGCATTGGGCACATGAATATACAAAGGTTGAAACCTATGCAAACACAGAGTATTTTGCAGGTTTGCCAAAATTCAGAGTGGATGGAATGCAAAAGGTATGTGAAACATGCCAAATGGGCAAGTAGGTCCAGGCATGCATTTCCATGCAATGGTGAAATAAGCAATAGGGCTTTGGAAGTGATTCACTTAAATGTGTGGACAACCAAAGCTGCTTCTCATGGTGGATGCCACTACTATGTGAGCTTCATTGATGATCACACAGGGAATGTATAGGCATACTTTACAAAGCATAAAAGTGAACTGTCCAACTAGTTCAAAGCCTTTAAGGCCATGGTTGAGAAGAAAAAGGACACATAGATAAAAGTGCTAAGATCTGATTGGAGGGGGGGAGTATTTCTTAGATGAATTCACTAATTATTTAAAAGAATAGGAAATTTAGAGAAAGTACTTATGCAAATCTACCCCTGAGCAGAATGGGGTTGCAAAAAGAAAGAACAAACAAATCATTAGGGCCAATTTGGATGAAAAAAGGGCTGTTTAGGGTTTCTCTATTCTTGATCTAAGTGTCAAGGAGGAGCCACATGTCAAGAAGTATGGCATTTTTGTACACGTGTCAAGATCTCCTTCACTTACTTTTGGAACATTTTGCACTATTTTAGCCATAACTTTTACATATGAACTCCAAATTTAGCGCTCAAATGGTCCACAGGTGGCGCTTGATGAGCTCTATCCAATGAGTACCCATGTTGAATAGTTTTGGTAAGATCTTCATGGTCTTTTTTAAGTTGCCCCTTTTTAGATCCTTAGACAGCCCTTTTCTTGTCCAAATTGGCCCTAATGTTGCAAAAGTTGCAAGGGCTATGATGAATGAAAAAAAGATGCCTGACTATTTCTGGGCTGAAGTAGTAACAACTGCTATGTATATTATGAACAGAATTCCCACTACAATTTTCCATGGCATGATGCTTGAGGAAAAGTATACAAGCAGATTACCACATATTTCACACATGAAAGTATTTTCTTGTCTATCTTATGTTCATGTTCGTTAATGAGAGTAGAACTAAGCTAGATCCAAAGGCAGAAAAATGCATTTTCATTGAGTATTCTCTGGAGTAGAAAGGGTACCACTGTTATAACACTTCCACTTGCAGAATGCAAGTGAGCAGAGATGTAGTTTTTGATGAAATGAGTTGCTAGTGTGGACTAGCAAAAGTGACAGAAGATGCAGATGCATGAAATGGTAATGCTCCTATAAATGTAGATTAGCAATCACAAAGTTTGAGTGGACTTGGTGAGTCCTTGAATAGTGGATCCAATGCACGGACAGGGAGATTGTGATCTAGTGGTTCTTCTCATGGTAGTCCAGATAGTGGTACATAGGTATCACGTAAAGGGAAGGAGAAGGTGGACCCTGCACCTATCTTTGATGTCTCATGTAGTCACTCTCATGTTGATGGAGAGTCTAGTGGCTTGGAAATGATCCTTGATGAAGAACTTGGGATTCCTTCAGTTGTTACTTTAGGTGTAAGAAAAAGCAGGCATGTGGTTAAGACTCTTGGAGGTGATGCAGGTACACGTAGGTCTACATGTGTGAAGTTGAGAGAGAGAGAGAGGAAGCACACGGGTGAGCAAGAGAGGAGGAGACGACTCGTATTTAGTGGTAGCTCACACTACCTTATCTTTCTTATCTTCCATTTATATATGATGGGCTAAATACCCATATACAGGGGCCTTTACCCCCAACAACCTCCCACTTAAAGGCCAATGTGTCTCTAAGCGAGAGTGGTACATGCGAGAATAGTGCTCACCCAATGCCCATCATCTCTCTAAGACATGCGAATCTCTCAGATGCTAGACCCTTCGACAGAAGGTCTGCAGGATTATCATCTGTATGCACCTTGACAAGCTCAAGCTGCTTGTCCTAAAGTACCTCTCTGATGAAATGATACTTGACCTCTATGTGCTTGGTCTTTGCATGAAAGACCGAATTTCGTGCCAACTGTGTAGCACTCATACTATCACTATGCAACACAGGAGTATCAGCTATAACTCCCAAATCTCCCACTAGCTGACTAAGCCAAATGGCTTCCTTGCATGCCTTGGTGGCTGCAATATACTCAGCCTCTGTGGTAGAAAGTGAAACACACTTCTGTGCACGTGACATCCATGACACTGCACCTCTAGCAAAGGTAAACACATAGCCAGAAGAAGCAGACCTCCTCGTGTCAGGGTGACCTGCATAATCTGCATCTGTGTAGCCCAATACACATGCATCTCCTCTACCAAAGCATATGCACATCTCTTGCGTACCTCGTAAGTAGCACATCAAACCCTTCACTACCTCCCAATGCTTCTTGCCTGGATTTGCCATGTACCTGCTCTAACAACTCCCACTGCAAATGCAATGTCGGGCCTCGTAGCTATCATAGCATACATCAAACTGCCAACTAGGAACCTTAGTTATCTCGGCCTTCTCACCATCTAACTTCGGACAATCTTTCTGGCTGAGTTTCACATATGGAGGAAGAGGAGTGCTCAATGCCTTCCGCCTGCCATATTGAAACGCTCAAGCACTTTGCCGACATACTCTTTCTCGGATAACCATAAGAGTCCTTGCTTTCTGTTACGCGTAATGCGCATGCCCAAAATGTGTCCTGCATCTCCCAAGTCCTTCATGTCAAATGCCTCATGCAACTTGGCCCGAATACCATCTAGCTCATAGCTATTCCTGCTAGCAAGTAGCCAACAACATTATCAGAAACACCTGATACATGGAAGGGATACAGCGTCGTCCCACATTTGGCATCTCTCGCCAAAACCATAGAGCCCTTTTGAATCTTCCAACTCTGAGATCCAAAGATAGTATGATAACCACTATTATCCAACTGACTAGCCGATATAAGACTCTTAGTCAGCTTGGGTACATGACGTACATTCTTCAAAGTAAATGATGAACCATTTGCAAATGAGAACTTAATGTCCCCTGCTCCCACTATGTCACATGCATACTTGTTTCCAAGATGAACATAGCCATGCATTCCACTATCATAGGTGCTGAACCAATTCCTATGGGTAGTGACATGAAATGAAGCAACTGAATCTAGGATCCAATCCTGAGAATATCCATCATCGAATGTAGTAAGCGCTTCTGCAGGTAGGCATGACATGAAAAGTATCTCAGTGTCACTACTATCAGTGTGGCTGCATGGATTTCCTCAATCTTTGCTTTCCCTTTCCTATCATCATCTTTTGGTCCATCGTCATTCTTCTTTGCATCCTTCTTCTTCTCTTTTTGCTCTCTTTTCCATGCATAACAGTCACGGTTGATGTGCCCCTTCTTGACACAATGATGGCACTCAATATCCTTGCGCGACGACTGCGTGACTTACTGCGTGACCTGCCTCTTTCTGTAGACTTCCCCCTGAACTGCCGTCTACCATGATCAACATTGAGAGCTGCATCTTGCTTGCCATGATCTACAGACTTCTTTCTGATCTCTTCTACAAGCAAGCTACCCACAACATCATCAAAGTTCAGTACTCCACCCGGTGCAGAGTTACCGATAGCAGTGCGAAAAGTATCCCATGATGATGGCAATGAACATAAGAGAAATATTGCATCAAAATTCAGCTTCTGTGCTTGAAGCTGACTGAAGATGATATTGAATTCGTTCAAGTGCGATGCAATGGATCCACCGTCTTTCATCTGCAGCGCTCAAATAACCGTTTCATGAGAGAGACTTTGTTGGAGGCAGCCTCTTTCTCATATGTGGCACATAACTTCATCCACAGCTCATGCGTAGTCTTCTCATTTACCACTGTAAAGTACACTGACTCAGCAAGATGAAGTCTGACAGTAGACTTTGCTAAGGCATCCAACTCATTCCAATCCTCTGCATCCATATCTGCAGGCTTAGCAGTTATCCCCTTCAAGGGCTTCAACTGCTTCTTCTAAATGAGCACATCTTGAATCTACTCTTTCCAAAGCGAGAAGTTCGTACCATCGAACTTCTTGATGTTGTACAATTCGTGCTCTGAATGCGACGAAGACATGATGTACAACACCAATGGCAAAGATCACAAATTTTTAAAAAATTGGGCAGAGTTTCCCCTGCAAAACCTCAGTATCCACCTCAAACTGTATGCCAAAATCACTATCCAAGTGTCACAGACAGATGCATAAACCAGTGCGTGCTGTCACATCAAGCAGGCATGTGTGCTGACTCTCCACTGGCATGTATCCAACTGCCAAAACTGATGTACTTGCACCTACAAGAAAAGTATGCAAGCCACTCACTAGGATGAGAGAGCCGAGCTCTGTGACGAGGAAATGAAAGGGCCATGGGGTCGATCACATAATATGAATGCAGGGTGCTCGAAAAGAGAGTGTTGATGTAGGCAGTCGAAAACTGATTTGATAACCAAAAAACACTCTATCCCGCACTTAAACCAGTGCCAAAACCTTCAGCAACAAGTGCATAATCCTTGCATACAATTGCATTGACCCATCATGGCATACGACATCCAAACTGTAGCTAAAACATTGTGCAGGCGCTGCAACTTTTTGCTGTCTTGCAGACCTTATAGCTTGTGATCCATAATCCAGATGTACTGACTGTCAAAAGCAAACTTGTAGCCTGTTTAATGGTTGCAAACTGTCCAGTTCAGGCCTAGACTGAATTCTTTACAATCGGAAAGATATTCAGGTCAGAAGCAGGCTTTGCAAGTTGCAAACTGCAACTTTTGCCTGTAAATCTGATAACTTTTGACAGAAAATCCAGATCACAAAAGCAAAGTTTTAGTCCTTGAAATGGTCTACAACTTCTTTGTTCAACTGAGATTCTGAATCCTCACAGTTTGAGAGATATTCTCTCCTAAAAGTGACTATTTGCACTCAGAAACAAAAAGAAAAAAAACAACAGCACCAATTTCTCTTCCTGCTACTCGACCCACAATGTTGCATCTTCCATAACATTTCACTACCACTGTGGAACACATTCGACCTTCATCCAAGGCATAAAACACATAACTTGTAGCCCGAAGATCAAAGCATCATAGCCCAGTTGATGGATCTCGCACAAATTCGTTTTTGCTTCCCATGGCTGAAAACTAGTGTAGCATAGGCTGAAACTGATGTAGAGCAGGTCGTTTTTGCTCCCAGGAGGGGATTAATATATGACTTACCCTTCTCAAAACAAGTAACAAACTATCCGAAAAGATGGGGCAGCTTGTTGTATACAGCCCAAACAGTAAAAACGACCTCTTGTATGTCAAAATACAGCTCCCACGGGCAACTCACGGGCAGTAGGAGACTCGACGCAGAGGGAGGAGACTCTCTCCTTGCTGGTTGCACTCAACCAAGCTCTGATACCAGTTGAGAGAGAGAGAGCGGAAGCACACGGGTGAGCAAGAGAGGAGGAGACGACTCGTATTTGGTGGTAGCTCACGCTACCTTATCTTTCTTATCTTCCATTTATATATGATGGGCTAAATACCCATATACAGGGGCCTTTACCCCAATAGAAGTATCATGTTGATAGGCTGACATATGATGGTTTTTTAGCCTATCATTATGCATATATGATCAAAAATCTAGAAGAACAAGAGCCAGCTTGCTGTAAGGATGTAGTTGGAAAGAAGAACTAGGAGGAAACCATGGATGAGAAGATGGCATCCTTGGATGCAAACCATACTTGGGAGTCTATTCCTTTGCCTCATGATAAGAAGGTGATTGGCTCTAAGTGGGTGTATAAGGTGAATCAAAATGCCGATGTGTTTGTGAGAAGGTATAAGGCAAGGTTAGTTGTTGCCAAACGATATGCATAGACATATGGCATTGACTATGAGAAAACCATCAGTTCAGTTTGCAAGGATGGCAATTGTGAGAGCAATAATTTCTATGGCTACTATAAAAGGATGGTCTTTGCATCAAATGGATGTAAAGAATCCCTTCTTATTTGGTGATTTGCAAGAAGAGGTTTATATGATGCATCCAAAAGGTTGCCAAGATGATGCCCATCCCCATTTTCTTTATAGTTTCGCAAAGCCTTCTATGGCTTAAAACAGGTGCCGAGGGCATGATTAGATAAGATAGGCCAGTATCTTATCACATTTGGATTTCAGATTTCCAATGCAAAATTTTCACTTTGTGTGAAAAGAACAGACAGATGGATTGTGCTGGTAGTCATATATGTGGATGACTTAATTGTTATAGGTGACAGTGACATAGACATTGATGAAGTGAAGATACTTTTGAAGGAGAAATTTGAAATGAAGGATTTGGGAGAGCTGCGTTACTTCTCGAGCATTGAAGTTATTAGATCTCCTAGTGAAATATGGCTCCTGTAGAGACAGTATGGCTTGGATATGCTATCCAAGTATGGGAGGACAAAGTTGTAAGTCTATGATCACTAGTCTTAGCATTACTCCATTTCCTCCTACATGGCATTATAGAGAATTTGCATTGTACCATTTCCTAATGAAGTAATATCGTAACCAAATGATGTAATGGCATTACTTAGAAGCAAGTGGTGTTGTTAATTTGGTTGGTGATTTTGAGCTAAATTCCTGGCTCAACTCATGAGATTCTTAACAATGCCCATGTTTCCCTCCTACAAAACCTCATAATAATGAGAATGGCACTTGTGCCATTCTAGAGAGCATCCTCTTAAGAATTGCAGTATTATTGTTTTCTACATCTGTAGATTAAAACATGCCCACAAATTACCCAAAAAAAGTCATAAATTGAAAAGTAAAAAGAATTCGCTTCAAGCTCACATGTAGAATGGTACCACTGCCATCCTCAAGTCTTCTTGAAAGAATTAAACACAAACAAAGACTTTTGAATCTCATGATGAGAATGAGACTAGCACTAGCCTATCAACCTCATTTCAGGAATTGTAGTATTTATGTTCTGCTTACCTATAAAGTAACACATAATCACAATCTTTTCAAAAAACTCATAGATTGAAAACAAAGCTTTAGGCTCACATGAGAATGGCACCACTGCCATTCTCAAGTCCTAATCGGAATGACCGCATTCTCATGTTGTCTCCTAACCTGATTGCTTCCTTACTGCATGTCTCAAAAGATGTTATGTTCAGGATAGTAAGCTGATCATGCAGCTTTGGACTTCTTAACCCCAATAAAAATCGAGGCAAGGGTTGCTCATCTCACTGAGCCTTTCATGAGGCTCACACACCTTGCGTTCAAATGTTTGATTCTGGTAATGTAATCTCACAAAGAGTCCTTACCCTGTTTGACTTGGTTCAATTGATTTACAGGGCTCCACTTCCGCCCTTTTGGAGAATATTCCAAGATGAACGACCCTTTCAAGGTATCCCACGTATCTTTCTATTCGGGTTTAAGTGCCCGATACCATGCACCTGCCTTGCCATCCAGTTGAATTCCAAAGGCTCCAATTTTATCACCATCTCCGAAGGTGGCACAAACTTGATCAAAGCGTTCTATGTAGGTGATCGGATCACCCTCTCCTTGGAATTTTGTAATCAACTTGGCAATGGCTATGGACCTATTTCTAGTTCCATGGTTATCTCTGGCTACAGGAAATGCAGCTAGCGCTGGTGCCCCCCTTCCTATAGCCTGCGCACTAATGCCCTAAGCACTTCATCAGAAAACACCATCTGATGAATAGGAGGTGGCTGTGGATATGGCATTGGTGGTTGACCTGGGTATGGATATGGTGGTTGTGGGGGAACATAGGGTTGTTGTGATGGGACCGGTCTTGGGTATTGTCTCATGTTGGGATCCATGTAATAGGATATACTCGGTGCTTCTTGTGATGGGACCGGTCTTGGGTATTGTCTCATGTTGGGATCCATGTAATAGGATATACTCGGTGCTTCTTGCGGTGCATTCACCGTTGGATGAGTTGAAGTGAAAGTTGGTCCTATTGACACCGAGTTGAACCTAGGTGTCGGCCCTTGATAAGCCAATGTCATGACTGGGGGTCGTGGAGTTGGAGGTCTACCTTGGAAATGTGGTAGAGGTCTTGGTGGTTGTGGCATCCTCTGGGCATCTGCCTCCGTCTGTTGCATGTCTAGGTATGATCTATAATTCCCTCGTGGTTCAGATGGTCCTACCTCCGAATCAAATCGAAAGACGGGTCCATCTTCAGCATGTAGATTTCGAGAATGTAGATCAGTTTTAGAGGGTGGTGTCATCACCCTCGCCATATGTTCTGTAATAACAGGAGGTCCTGAGGTCACTGTGGTTGTACGAGCCAACGGATTCATATCTTCGGTGTTGTCAAAGAGCTGAGCTCGCGGGTCAAACCTTCCAAAGAAGTTGGTTATGCCTTCATAGATCCTATTGGAAGTTGATTGTGTAGGGGATTGGGTCCCTAAATTTGGAGCAATGGATACCTAAATATCATTCTGGTTCGGTACGTTATCCTCCATGCTCAGTGTTTTGTCTGTACTTGACTCGTATTCGAAGGGTGGTCCTAATACAGATGAAGTACTATTCAAAGAAGACCTCTCTCTAGCAGATAGACTCGCGCCCAAGATGGCCTCTAAATCTACATTGGCTCGTATTCGAAGGGTGGTCCTAATACAGATGAAGTACTATTCAAAGAAGACCTCTCTCTAGCAGATAGACTCGCGCCCAAGATGGCCTCTAAATCTACATTGGATGCGTTGTCTTTTGGGGTAACTTCAGATCCTAAGATTCGTCCGGACCTAAGGTGCATGTATGAGTTCAAGATTTAGGGGAGAATTGGACCTGCTCTGCCAACCTGTTCAGCCTGGTAGTGTCACTGTTTCAAGTGCTGATGCAATAAATTATTGCAGCATGCTACAATAGGGCTAATGCAGCACCCTGGCTATTGCAAACACTTTGGCTTTCTGGTAGGAAACTTGACCTAGAATAGATCATCAAGTGAATTTATATGAGGAACTTGTGCTTGTGGTATAGGAGGCAAGGGACCAATTGGCTCACCCTCTTCATTTGGATTAGCTATTGGTGTTGGTAGTAATCCAATAGGTGCATTGGCTCCTTTCTCAATGCCAACCCAGACTTTGATCGCTACATCCTCTGATGCAATATGTACACACTTTGACTCGACTTCTATAGCTTCTTGATTTGTTGTTACCAATGTAACCACCCTTCTTAGCTCTTGTATTGCATGCATAGAGACAATTCCTTTGGTGAATAGGTCAATAACATATTGATCCTCCCTACAAAAGTAGTTGATGCATTTATTGATGATACTGTCTTGATTTTGTCAATTGCATCCCCCCTTTCTTTGCTCTCAGGATCAATAAATTGAGTTGCATTTTAAAATATATTGTGAGGCTTTGACATTTCCAACAAGTTCTTGTATCCATCAAAGGCTCCCTCTATGCTCATGAATGTAAGGACACTGAATGTCTCCGTAGGGGACATTTCATCTAGATGCATTACACCCACAAACATTTGATGCCATATGGACCCCTCCACCAAAGCATCCTTAAGACTTGTCATTTCCCATATATTCAAGAAGGACAACAACACATACTACGGTGGAGATATTGTGGCCTTCAAGACTCCTTTGATCAAATTGGAAAATGAAAGTTTATTCCATTGTACATCTTTGCAAGAACTTTGTGGTGTGTCAAGCACACATAAGCCAATTGGAAGTGTATCCTTGATATGACGGGCCAAGAATACATCACCTTCCATCTCCATGTTAACCAATGTGACTCTCCAAGGAAAGCAAGACTTTGAACTAGACGTACCTTCCTTTCCACTTATTATCCATTCAACATACCTTATTGTAGCTTCTGAAAACTTTGGTGTTGTTTTGCCAATCTGTAGTTTTTCTTTAAGCCATGTCTCACAACATCCATGTAAGCACTGATATACTTCTAGACCAATGTTATAATAACTCGCAATATCATCCCATGTTTGGAACTTTTTTGATTGGTTTCGCATGTTGAACACTTTGATAAGCTCATCTTTAAGCACTCTTTCCTGCTTTATACCCATCGCTCGCTGAGACATGTCAATTATACCCTTGTCTTGCCTAGACTTAAATAAGACAATTGCGCCTATCTCTATCTCTTCTTGGATCTTTCACAGGCTTTTATCATCTAGCCCAAGTGAGCATCTTAAGAATGTAATTGTGGGTTGACGACCTTCCAAATCTCCTTTGCTTACAGATCTCAAAATTGATATCCACCTTTCATAAATGTCATCATCATATGTCACCATGTGGATATCCTTGGTAGCAAAGTTTGATCCCATGAAACATTGGCAATTGATATAAAATTCTGGAACAAATTAAGAGAACCATATTAGAAACATGCAATAAATAATGCCAAGTCAATCCTACATAGACTACAAATAGTGAAATTCAACACATGCAATTCTGAGCAATGGCATTGGTGCCATTCTCCACAAATTAAACAAAGAATGTCATGAAGGAAAATTTCCAAAAATTGAAGGTAGAATGGCAATCATGCCATTCTCCCTTGGGGGCATTGCATAATGACATTAGTGGTATCCTTCATAACCTCATATGGAAAGGAGAATTAGAATAGTGCCATTCCCTTCAGAGAGTAAAGATAGTGCTACTAGTTCTATGTATCAATAAAATCGAGAATGGCATTAGTGCCATCCTCCTTCCATGTCACAAAATCAAATGGTGGCATTATCCATAAACTCATAAGGAGAAGGAGAATGATAATAGTGCCATTCTCCACAAAAATTCAAGAAGCATTCTCATTTAGAGTGTATAGATAATGGTTCCAGTTTTATGTATCAATAATGTGCCACATTGTAACACACCATACTTTCATAATCGCGAAAAAATTGTAGCAAGACAATAATCACGAATTGAACAAGAAGGGAGACTCGAACTTGAATCAAATTGATGAGATTTTACAAGAATTTCGGAGAAGAAGCACTCCGTGTGAAGGAGCTCGTACCACCCGTCCACCCCCGAGCTATGTCACTCTCACTCTCACTTGCATGAAGATGATCAAATCCCACCCTCACTCGCACTCTCACTCTCACTCTCAAAAATCTTGATCTTGTCTTCTCCTTCGCGCTGCCTCGATCTGCATGCCTTATCTTCTCCTTCGCGCAACCTCGATCTGTCTGCCTTTATCTTCTCCTTCGCGTAGCCTCGATCTGTGTGCCTTGTCTTCAACAAAGAACACCTCCTCTTCTTTTATAGCCTTTCTAGACTCCAAAAAGCAGCCAAAAGCCCCAAAATCAGCCAAAAGCAAGCTTTTCTTGGAAAGCGTGCGCTTTTGCCATCTTTAGTGTGCGTGTGCTTTTACCATCTTTAGCGTGTGCTTTTGCTAGCATATGCATACGAAATCTCGATGCTCTTTTATAAAAAAAAATATTTAATAAGTATAGAAAATAGCCCTATTCGGAGCATCGTCGTGCCTGCCTCGTAGATCCGATAGCCGAGCTCGATAGCTCGCGAAGATCGAACCCTCTTCTTTCCCTTTGCATTTGACCTTTCATGGCTAACTCTTCCATCTGGACCTCCGTCTAATACCTGCAACTCTTGACACGGAAATCTAGATGCACTTTTTTAGCTCAAAACCACTATGTTAGCAACTTCAAACCTCCATACAGGCATGAAAACGAATGAACCACAAAATTTTCACTAGGACAAAGTTTTTCTACTCAACAAGATCTAAAACTCTCTCATACAGAGTTTCTTCAAATTATTCCTCTAACCTACTCAAATTCAAGCCGCAAAATCAAGCCGACATAATAATGAACAAAAATCAAAATTTTTCGACCAACACAACTTTCTCAAAACCTTCAAAACATCAAAACCATGCATTTTGAACACTAACTGCGATATATATTCCAAAATATTACATATACAAAATTGGAGCATCACATCCGCCCCCTCTTCAGGAACTCTGTCCCTCAGAGTTTGAATGAAGGAAACTCAGTAGGTAAAGCATCTAAGTCTACCCATGAAATATCTTCAACAGGATAAGCATCCCACTTAACCAAAACTTCTTCTATTGTTCTATTCCTAAGATGCTTCGTGTTCCTATCGAAAATATATTGAGCTTCAACTTTCAAAGTCCCATCCTCCATGATCCTAGACTTGTCTTGCAAAATATGAGATGGGTTGGCAACATAAGATTTCAATAAACAGACATGGAAAACATGATGCACTTTTATGTTCTCAGGCAACTCAAGTTGATATGCAAGCGTTCCCACCCTCTTTAAGATTTTAAAAGGTCCTGCAAAACGAGGTGAGAGTCTTCTATCCTTCCCAAGGATCAAATTACTACGTTTAGGTACCACTTTCAAAAATACCATTTCCCCAATCTGAAATTCACGGGAAGAATGCTTCTTATCATAATAATGCTTTTGTCTGTCTTGTGCTCTTTGAATGCTCTTCCGAATCAGTTTCACTTCCTCATCCATCCTCTCAAGCATTTGTCTAGACACTTCAACTCTATTTTGAGGATCCGCAAAATTCACAAGGGTGTGGCAATTTTGACCATACATGGCTTCAAATGGAGTCATTTGAATGAAACTATGCCATGAACTATTGTAACCAAACTCGGCTAAGGATAGGAATTCAATCCAGTTTGTTTGCTTCTCCTTAACATACATTCGAAGCATATCCTCAAGTACGTGATTAACCCTTTCGGTTTCCCCATCTATTTGTGGGTGAAAAGCTGCACTCATCTTAAGCTCCGTCCCAATTGCTTTGAATGTGAACTTTCAAAAATTAGAAGTAAACTTGGAATCCCTATGAGATACAATACTATTAGGCATACCATGCAATCGAAAAATTTCTTTAATAAACAACTTGGCTACCTCAAGAGCACCCTCAATCTTTTTCATAGGAAAGAAATGTGCCATTTTAGTAAGACGCTCAACGACGACAAAAATGGTATCATATCCCCCTCGAGCTGTAGGTAGTTTGGTAATAAAATCCATGGAGATTGATTCCATGGTCATATGGTCAGTGTGTGCTTAGAGTCATGCCTGTGTAGGACATGGTGTGAGTGTGTGGTAGCACATGTGGTAGGTGAGTCAGATGGAGAGAATCTAGGAAGTAGCATGTGTGTGTGTCTTGAGAGAATATAGGAGTGGAAATAGGATCTGAGATTCTACTGATGATCTAGTCAGTGATGTATCAACTGAATGTAACCAAGGCCTATTTAATCAGGCTCCTATCATGAATAAACAAGATCACTGTGTCCCAACTATCTCTACTCTGCTCCTTTCCAACATGGTATCAGAGCCATATAGGCCACCTTGACTCCTAGAGTTTGAATCCATCTCGTGCTGCCACGTGGCATCATCCCTACCAACTTCATCTTCCTCACCCAAAACTTGCTCCCTTTCCTCACTTTTTTTTAGCAGCCCTATTCTCCTCACTCATAGCTTCTTTCTCCCCATTCTTTCAGCTGGAGAGAGCTCTAGGATAGACGAATCCACACCTCAGAAGGCTCAGCCAAATTTCGCACCTATCACCCGACATTGTGCAAAAACAGTCCAATACCTCATTGAGAATATCTTCTGCTGCAAGTAACCATTGCCAAAACATGAGCATGGGCGACCTCAAGACGAAGAGAATGAACCACTTTGCAAGCCATTTGGTTGAGAATTGAGGGAGATATGACCAATTTCGTGCTTCAGCATAATGCAGTTTTGAAGTGACGATTTGGACAGTTTCTGACCTGTGTGTTCGTGCTTCTTCCTGGCTGTTCACAGACTTTGGGCGACCTGATTTGCTGAGGGATCTTGACCTTGGATCCCTACAATAGGCTGGTCTCAGCCTCCTTTCCCCTCCATTGCTGTTTTTTGACTTTTGGTCAAGTTCTTTGACTAAGTTTCTTGAGAATACTTTTGTTGGTCAAAGCTTGTGTTTAGAAGGCATACAATAGGAGGAATATAACCATTCAAACTTGTGTAAGAGTTTAGACACTGCTTTTAGTTGAAAGTAAGACCTACTCTTGTTTTCTTCCTTTTTATCTTTCCATTGTTTGGGACTAGACACTGCCCCTCTAGGGTAAGACCTTCCCTGAAATAAACCATGAATTCAATGGAACATTGTAACTGGCAAAGACAAAAAGCCATCTACAAGAGAGGGGGAAGTAACTTGGATCTCTAAGGATGAAAAGGCTTTGTCTATTATTGCCTTAGGCCTAAGTGATGAGTACATTCATCACATTGATGGAATGGATACCTCACAAGAGGCATGGGAAGAATTGGATAAGATCTTTGGAACTCAAGCCAAAAGCTCTAAGATAAGCCTATTGATTCAATTCTTTGAGCTAAAGCTAGAGAAATGAAGAGTTTAACCACCCAGCTGGCAGGGATCAAGGTTAACATGGAAGAGGATGTAAGCACAGCTATCTTATTGAAGAGTCTTCCACTTGAAGAGTATGGACAAATTGTTACCACACTCACAAATCTACCCACTCCCAAACTGGTAGATGTTGTTGGGTTACTGATGGAAGAAGAAAAGAAGCTAAAGAAGCAAGGACTTGTGTATACTAAAGTCTACTACAACAAGAATACATCAAGGGGGGCTACATCAAAGAACTTCTCCAAAGACAAGATCAAATGCCACTTCTACGGAAAGCCCGGGCACTATGAAAAGGACTTCTTTTTTCAAGAAAAAGGTTGGTGCAAACATGATTGAAGATCATGAAGAGGAGGAACCACAGAATGAAGAAGCTTCTCAAGAGGAAGCTAACTTTATTAATGCCCAGAGTTGGGGCTTCTAGAACCAAGAATGTGTCAATAAGGTGCTCTGCCATGGATAGTCCATCCTAAAATGACATGTTTTTTGAGCTTGTCAAGGTACTCTGCCTTGGATAGTCCATCCTAAAAAGATATGTTGAGTCAGTCATGTGTGTTTAGACCAGATGTCCTAGAGGTCTATTTCCAATGGCACAATAAAAAAAATCCATTGAGACCCACTTATTATAAACCGAGGGAACCAAATTTGGAGTGAGGACATATTGGAGCTAGAGCGTCCAAATGCCTACTACCAATGCAACTGAAGTGAGTACAGGGTTGGGAGCATGAGTATTGACACAAGAAAGTGGGCAAACCATGTGGTGTCCCATGGTCTACTGTCAGGGTTGAAGGTCATCAATTGAAGGGGGTAGGGTGTTGGAGATAAATTGATGTCCTAAGGAATGTGCCTAGAGGACATGGTCACATGGGAGCATGAGTATTGACACAAGAAAGTGGGCAACCATGTGGTGTCCCATGGTCTACTGTCAGGGTTGAAGGTCATCAATTGAAGGGGGTAGGGTGTTGGAGATAAATTGATGTCCTAAGGAATGTGCCTAGAGGACATGGTCACATGGTCAGTGTGTGCTTAGAGTCATGTCTGTGTAGGACATGGTGTGAGTGTGTGGTAGCAGAGGTGGTAGGTGAGTCAGATGGAGAGAATCTAGGAAGTAGCATGTGTGTGTGTCTTGAGAGAATATAGGAGTGGAAATAGGATCTGAGATTCTACTGATGATGATCTAATCAGTGATGTCAACTGAATGTAACCAAGGCCTATTTAATCAGGCTCCTATCATGAATAAACAAGATCACTGTGTGCCCAACTATCTCTACTCTGCTCCTTTCCAACACTTCTAGACGTCTGTTCTAGTCTTGGGAGTCCTTCTGAAGACTTGGTGTCTTGTCCTTAGCAGAAAAGATGAGAGAAATTGAAGACGAAGCTACACACCCTTGGTCTTGAATTCACCCAATTTTGATGTTCAGAGTGAGGGATTCTGCTGTTCTGAGATTCTTAAAATCATTTTTTGCCTTGAGGGAATTATTTAGGTTATGTTTGGAAAGCTCCAATTGTGGCCACGGCGTGGCTACACCCACTACGATGGCACAGTTGTCTTCGGGGGGCTCCATAGCCACGGCAGGGCTACACTTCTTCCTTAGTTGATTTTCGGAAGGTTTCTTTTTTGGAGGCTTGCAGGTGTTCTGATGCCTACCTTGTGTATCCTGGAGTGTTTTAGTTCCTTGGCAGATTTTGTCAGCATGTGGTTTCCCTACCTTGTAGACTCAAGTGGGCACAATTGTGTAAATTTCCAATTCAAGTTCGTTGGAGGTTCAAGGTGTTATCCAAGTGTTGGAGATGCCCTTTGTCCAATTCAAAATCAATTTTTGGTAGTTTCAAGTGATGATGTTGAGTACGGGGGCACAATTTCGACTGATGTTCTTTGATGGTTTTATGGGTGTTTGACAATGGATTTAACAACCTGGAATGTAATGCATCAGCTTCTCATGAAAAATAGTTGATAAAAATGCAATTTTCAAGGTGGAGCCTCACTACATGACCACACAAAAATATCTTGTGCGTAGGTGGACATAGTCAAAAAACTGGTGACTGTGAGCAGGATAAGATTTCTGTGGTGTTTGTCCTCTTGGAAGGCGGTGCCCATGGTGGTGCTACAACTGACTATGGTGCTACAACTGATGATGGTGGCACACAGACAGTTACCTATGCGACTTGGCCAGGATGTGAAAAAACGATCTGTCAGCTCAATTTTTTGTGTTTTCTTAATCTGTTTTTTGCTAGTTGGGTGCTCTACTACCTGATCTACGATCCTATGATAAGAAAAAACCAAAACAAATACAAAAACATGGAGATTCTTGGAATGAAAAGTCACTTAGCTGTCACAACAACCTTTGTGTTGCGACCTCCAAATCACTTTGTTTTTGCAGTTCTTGTTAGATTAGACACCTACAATGCCTTAGCAATCATAAACATTGCCTATTAAACACACAAACTCAACAAAAATAACAAACAATCGCTTGAATCGGCCACAAATCACTTGCCCATGATGGCACCTACTTCTTCAAAACCAGCCACTATTTGCTACTCATTCAATGGTGGGAAATTGATGTTTTTCGAGAGAGATTGGGGCGTAGTTAGCTCAATGTGGTGCTCCCTGACAATGGCGCCAAAATTGTTAAGGTTTCCAACCTAAAGTGTCGTAGGGAACTTCAGAAGATCTTGTGAAGAGTTCATCCTTCACGTAAACCATCGTTTGAAAGCTACTACACTACCCAACCGGCAAGAGTGTCAATCTTGCTCCCGGTCTCACTCAATCGTGCATTCAACCAGAGGAGAGAAGGAGAGAGAGAGAGGAGAATCGATATGTGAGCATGCTGAAGGGTGAAGTACGTAATGTGAATGCAAGAAAGGGAAGTAGAACAACAACAACACATCCACAAGTTGGAGACACTACAAGACACTGCTGCCATACACGCGTTCCATACACGCGGTAAGTTACGGGCGTGTGTATGGTCGCGCATGTATTTGAATAGTATCGGGCGCGTGGATATTGGCATTTAAATTCACGTGTATTGAACTTTAAGTAACGCGTCTACCAGCGCGTGTATATTGGCATCTAAATTCGCGTGTATATTGGTTTCAAAAATGCGTGTATAAGCGCGTGTATATACATGCAATTATTCACGCATCAATACACGCTTTATTAAGAAAAACTAAATTCCTTTACAAAATTAAAAACTATTTTCTTTAAATCATCTCATAGTACATTACAGTATATATCATTATACAATCCCACTACATGCATTTACAACAATAAAATATATTCAAAAATAAATCATGAGATAATTAAAAGACAACATATACAATAGAAATGTCGTCAATTTAAAACGATACAGTGATGGATTGGTTAGGGTTCGATCTCATCTTCAATAAGATCCATCCTTGCCAAACGATCAACATCAATATCCATTTGATCAATTTGTAAGGCTACGATTAAATTTATTCCACTATCGATATTCTGTCCATTGATAATGGTATCGATGTCCTAATCATCCTCATCAACATCACCATCATCCTCAATGGTAGGGTCATTCTCATGATTGATAATGGTATCGATGTCCTAATCATCCTCATCAACATCACCATCATCCTCAATGGTAGGGTCATTCTCATGATCATGAGAAATGGCACATTCATCCTCATTATCATGATCATCTCTTATTTCTTGATCATCGACCACAACATCTTCATTGGCATGTTCGACATCATCAATGCAGCTTGTTACATCCTCCATATGCTCCATATCAGTCAATGTATTATACATCACTTTGGAACGTGGTAAAATAGGGATGACGTACCACCATTTAATGTCATGCATCATTGGCAGATAGATAACCTACTCAAATACACATACTGCAGTAATTAATTAGCATATCAAAAGTCAAGGGGTACGCGAGCTTAGATATATATGTACATGAAACACATTAGTAAAAAAATGCATACTTGCTCACATTGTTGTGGCAATATGAGCCTATCTTTCTTTGTTTGCCAAAACTTTGTAGAGTCAATAGTTACATAGCCACTTGCATGGCGTTTTATCATTGCATTAGGCCCTTTTTCCACCACGTTCATTTGCCATTTGACATCCAAAACATACACAAAGAAGCGACGAAAGTCAAGCCTAAATATGTCTTGGATTGTGCCACAATAATCATCCATTTTTCCATTAGCTCCCTCAAAGCTACTAATGACACCGCAATCTTGTGTATTCCTCTTTTCATCAATTCTTTGTGTTCGAAAATGTTTGCCTTCACACCATATAGCATTGAACATAGTGCACTGGACCAAAATAGAAGCAATATTTGTGTAAGCAATGTGAATAAATATTAAAAGCAAATCACTTACAACTAATGCAAAACATTAGTTCTATGTACCTTTAACATGCATCCTCGTGCATACTCCCATTCTTCCGCCGTGATATACAGCCCCTCGTCGCTCTCTGCTCTCTCCATTTCCTCATGCAACCAATCAACATGGATATCATTCGGAAGTGTTGCTAGATGCTTAGGGTATGCCTTACGAGAGCCATGTTGCCTCCGAAAGAGAGCTCTTTCTGCTTGCCTTTTTGTCTTTGCATCCTCATATCTTGTAACCCATCTGCTCATCACATCACTATTAAGGATGCAAGTGAAATTGAGATCATCAATCAATGTTCTGTCAATTACTTTACTCTGTCCTTTTCCTTGAGGCACAATAGAGGTCATCCTCAAGTCCTCTTCATTGCTCCATAGTCGTGGCAAAGAGCTGTCCACGTGACCAAGAAATTCTGAAATATATACAAGAGACTCTTGTATCAACCAACCCTCGGCCATGCTTCCTTCGGGCCTTGCACTTTGCCTCACAAAGTCTTTTAAGGTCTTCATGAAGCGCTCTAGGAAGAACATCCAACGTGCATACACAGTGCCACACATAAAGCAATTTCGTCCACTAAATGCATAATGAGATGTAGTTGACTTGCGAGAATGATTTACGAAAAAGTCTCCTCTACCAAACAAACCACCTCCACTGCCATAACACGCGCATCATCCAACGTGGCTGGATCAATTGCTTTGGAACTAACATATCTGAAAAATAAATGAATAGTACGTTATACCTCATGTACGTTCATTTTGCAAGGTATAATGAAGGGTGATCTGACATGGGTTTTACATACCTCACAAGCTCGCCCATCTTATAAATACATTTTTTCAATCTCTTATTTGCACAATGGTCGATGCTAGTAGGTAGTATGAACTGTGCACATAAGAGCACATGTATGTATGGTTTATGGCATTACAAAATTTAATTTCAACGTACAAGACTTGGAAAACACTTACTTGGAGCATCTTGTGCCAATCGTGGGCTGATAGGTGACTTGGATGATGATATTTGTGTGAGTCAAGAGACAGCCCATGATGTACATGAGGATTATTTTTGCAGATTCTTTATGGATATTCCAGGTTCTTCATCCGATCCATTTGTGTACAGCAATTGGCTGATGGAGATGCTAAATCATTTTGGGCGCCATCCTGGTCCAGTTGAGCTTACAGAGTACATGTATGCCCATCCCCCTCCTTCCATGTCTGGTGTCTATACCCCTACCGCGAGTATCCAGGGCACTCCACTGCCGTCTATGCCTACAAGTCCGACGAGACGGCATGCAGCTTCTCCTCTTCCACGCCCACCGAGGAGACATACCTCATCCCAGACACACTCACGCACACCCTCCCAAGCACCGTCACGTCAGGGCTCACAGCCACCATCACATACTCCCTCAGAGCCACCGTCACATCAGGGCTCACAGCCACCATCACGTAGACAATCCCCTAGTCGTGACTCCACCCGCAGCAGTAGGAAGAGTGGGAGTGGAGGATGCGGCGGGTGCTTTGGTGGGGGAGATAGTAGGGCACGCGGTGAGAGAGGAGATAGAGGGAGAAGAGTTAGAGGAGACAGTTCGGAAGAGGAGGAGATGAGAGAGGTGGAGGGAGTGATCTGCTATGATGTGACGGATAGGGGCGGGATAGTGATGGATGTGAGGGGGAAAGAGGTAATGGAGTACATGCGTGGGGTAGTATCAAACTTGTATAGAAATTGTTTTATTAAATTTAAAGATCAAAATAGCCGATTAGTTGGGGAGGTGATAGAGGCTGTACATAGTCGGTACCCCAATCCCCCACATGCTACATTCTCGGATGTATGGGGAAGGACGCGAATAAGGGAGATCTTAAGTAATAAAAGATCTCACCTTAAAAAACTCGCGTACGATGATGTGCTAAATGTAGCTGCGGGTGGCTATCCTGCCGAGAAACCTGCCCACTGCACACAAACGCGAGTGGAAGGAGGCAAAGAAATGAGCAGAGGGTGGCGTCAAGAGCAGGCAGCATGTGGAGGCACGACGGATCCAGATGGAGACCATTGGATCTTCGCATTTCGGATCTGGCGGCGTCGAGTCATGGGAGGCAGAGTTCGTAAGTATCTTGCCACTTTATTTGATTGTTTACTTAATTCATTGATTCTATGATTGTTTTAATCTTACAAATTGTGTTGATTATGATACAGCAACGGGTTACGGGGAGGAAGCCCACAACCCACGATACTGCGTATGCTCGCCGGGCATAGCAAACGTGACACGTGGGCCATCTTCAGAGCCGAGGGACGTATTACGGACGTGCAGACTTTTGAGATGGCCATGAGACCATACGGTCAACAGGTACTTGAAAACTCTAAACGAATGATTTTGGTTTATTGAATTACATATATATATATATACTTATATACTACATATTACTTGAACAGGCATAAGCTGCTGATGATCCACCCGCCGCCACTGCAGAGGGTGGACGTGAGCACTACTCATCGGACATTCCGACCAATGTGAGCTCATCTGAGCATGGAGGGAGCACCGAGTCATCATCTGGGTCTGAGTAGTACTCAGACTTATAGTATCACATTCCATATTGAGGATGTGGTTGTATATATTTTTTTGTAAACTGAAGTCATGGGCTACTTCAACATATGGACTCCCTTGTATATATGGGTGAAATTTTGATAGTAATATTGAATCGTGAATCGATAGTATTGCATTAATGTCTGTCTTGAATCGTGTATTGATAATGTATGCATTCATGTCGTTCTTGTCTTAATCTTCCTCGTGGATATGTTCTTCGTGGATGGTCCAATGCACAAAAAAAAAAATCCAAAGAGTGTTATTGGGTGCTGGAATGCTAGAACAGCATTCAGGTACCAAATAGCACTCTCTGGATTTTTTTTTTTGCTCTCTGTTCGCGTGTATAAACGCGTCAGAACTGCAAAAAGTTGCGTGTATATACGCAGATAATCTGTAAAACACGCGTATATAAACGCGTCAAATCTGAGAAATACGCGTGTATAAGCGCATCTAAAGTCACAAAACGCGTGTATAGAAGCTTGTATCAGTGCGTCTAAATGCAGTTGAACTGACAGAATGCGTGTATATGCCCGTGTATCAGCGCGTCTGAAAAGTCCTATACATACGCTTTTACACGCATGTCTCTGGCCGCGATGATACACGCGCTGATACACGGGCCTGCTACTTTTTTTTCACAAGTCATTTTTAGCAACTAGGAGCACGGGTATGAGCCCGATCCCTTGTAGTGTATGTATGGTTTATGGCATTACAAAATTTAATTTCAACGTACAAGACTTGGAAAACACTTACTTGGAGCATCTTGTGCCAATCGTGGGACTTCAACCCATATAGTTGCTCAATGCCTCTTTTCTTAGTGGTTGTAAAGGCTCCCTTCAATGATCTCATGCATCCAGTGGGAGTATGCAAAGTGGTGATGGCCTGCTTTACCTGCTTCTCCTCTTTCTTTGATATAATCCATGGTGCAGCAGGCGAAAGACGACGAACGTGCCCACCCTCCTCTTGTGGCCAAGCTTGACACATACATCCTGCAACCCGCAAGTCCTTCCGTACGCTAACATTGTCTCGTTTACCAATAACATGTTCCCAAATACTAGATCCCACATTCTTGAAGATGTGCATGGGATCAAGAAGATGGTTGATCTTAAGATGGGTCGAATATGGTAGCCGAAAAAAAATGGAGTACCTACACAAGGGATTGCTCTATGTGATCTTTAATCCAATTAGAGACCACAAAACAAGATTGAAAAACATTACTATACTTGTTCATGCCATCTAGAGGAAGAATATTTGTAGACTCCCAAATACGCTTCCAATCTTTACACGAAGTGTTTGTGGAGGAATGTTACTCTTACTAGCAACATATTTCGGATGATCTGACGGGAGAAATCGATGATGACTATCGAATATGGTCTTACACAAACCGTCAGCATACTCATCTACTAACGAAGGGCCACAAACAGGACATGCATGTTTACCCGATGTTTTCAAACCTGTTAAAATATAAATAAAAGTTAGAATAATAAAGTCAATAGTTATAATTAATATAGCCAATAGTATTAGAGTAGGGAGGTAATTAGAATTCTTACCAGAACAATCGCTGTATCCTGGAAAGTCATGCATTGTCCACATCAACACTACTTTTAAGTTGAAGTGTCGAGAGGAGGGAGGCCTACTAATGTCCACCACCGCAACACCTCTCCATAGTTCCTCCAATTCATCAATCAACGGTTTGAGATAAACATCCATATGCTTGACTTTATGTTTCCCTGGAATTAGAAGGGATAACATAAGATGTCCCTTCTTGATGGCCATTGATGGTGGAAGGTTGTAATTCACTAACACAACTGGCCACACGCTGTATGCGGTGCTTTTGAAACCAAATGGATTCACTCCATCCATACCTAGGCCAAGTCTCAAGTTTCTAGGCTCTGTTTTAAAGCTAGGCCACTCATCTTCAATACGCTTCCAAGCAGGAGTGTCTGCGGGAATTCTCCACATGCCATCATCGGATCGATGTGAGGAATGCCATGACATGAGCTCTGCTATGGATTTGCAGTTGAACATGTGTTTGATGCGAGGAATTATAGGAAAGTGTCGCAAGACTTTACGAGGTACATCAAAACTCTTCACATCTGTTCTATACCTTGCTTCACCACAAGTGGGACAATGTCGAGCCTCCTTATGCGTCCCACGAAAGAGAATGCAATCACTGACGCATGCATGTATGCGATCATAATCCAATCCTCCACGAGATGTCACATAGCGCCTCGCTATGTCTCTTGAGGTGGGTGGTCTATTTCCCTTTGGAAGCATGTTTGATAATAGCCTGCATCCAATATCATCAATTAGTCCTAAACCCTAAACCCTAAACCACTAATTCAAATTTGCAAGTTAGAATGCTTACTTCAATAATGCGTCAAGACTTACATTGCTCCATCCATAAACTGTTTGTATATTGAGTAGTTCAAGTGAAGCATGTAAAATAAAGAATGTGCACCCTTCAAAAACCGGTGTCGATGAAGCCTTGTAAAGATGCTCTTGTTCCATATCATCATCGTCCATACCTTTGGGATCATCCCTAAAAAGATACCGCACCATATCATCAAACACTTCCTCTTCCACAACTTCGTGGGATGCAGGGCTATTGTCATCCCTTTCCCACTCATCTCTGACAATAGATCCCGAAGCTCCAGCATCATCTCGTCGACGCTTTGCGTGCTCTCGCCGCACATAGGGCACCATGTTAGGGTGTGGTACTGCATCCTGCTTCAATTAGAGTATATATATTATAACTCCATTAATTTAATTTGGATACCATGAGTCATTTGAATACTATCAATTTATTTACATCTACTCACCTCTAAACCTGTTTGATTCCATTCTCCATACATGGAGACGTGATTCAAGGTAATTCGACGCGCTCGTACAATGCATCCTTGACATCGATTACACATACACTTGATCCTTTGTCCCAACCACACATCGCGATTACGATGACGCATTGTCTCATCCTCACCAGAACTGCTTGAGGAGGTTGATGACATCCTATGTACAAAAGAGTAAACACAAAATCATAATCAGTTTTTAATGAAAGTATAAAAATCGCGTGTAAAAACGCGGCTACATCCTGAAAATCGCGTGTATCAACGCGGCTATATCCTAAAAATCACGTGTATCAACGCGGCTATATCCTGAAAATCGCAACGCGGCTACATCCTAAAAATCGCGTGTATAAACGCGGCTAAATCCTAAAAATCGCGTATATAAACGCGGCTGATTTATTATAAACCCGAAAATACACGCGCTTTTACACGCAACGACCTGTCCATACCTAAAAATAACCCGCCTTCTCCAAATGAACATTTTCAAACTAAAGATTTGCTCTCCTTCGTTGCCTCTTCCAACAGAGCACTAAACCTAAGTGCAAGGAGCAAACAAGGAGCACACACGGGTGAAGGAAACCAGCCAAAAAGAAGACTCACTTTTTCAGAGGTGAGTTAGTTTGTCCTTTGTCCTGTCTCTTTCCTTCCATTTGTTTATGCTATTGTCTCTTTCCTTTATCCATTTGTTTCCGTCCTTCTCCTTCTCTGGTTGCCCCATCTGGTGAACGATTGTGATAGTGGGCGACAGTGAGCTTTTTATAAGGACGATTTGTCGGAGGTCGATCGTTTTCAAAAAAAAATTCGCAGGCCGCGTGTAGGAACACGTGTATGTCTACGTGTATGTTGTCTGCACGGAGGTTCACGCGCATATACACGCATTTTTTGACTAGTGTATACACGCGACTGTGTTTCACCCATGCTTGCTATCTAGGTTCTTCAGAGAGATGATCCCATCTGCATATGGCTTGCCTTCACAAAATCATATGTGCTAGCTTGCATTTGTGCTTTGATGCAATCATGTATATACTTTTATTTTTGCAGATTCTTTATGGATCCAGGTTCTTCATCCGATCCATTTGCATACAGCAATTGCCTGATGGAGATGCTAAATCATTTTAGGCGCCATCCTGGTCCAGTTGAGCTTACAGAGTACATGTATGCCTATCCCCCTCCTTCCATGCTGCCTGGTATCTATACCCTGCCCGCGAGTATCCAGGTCACTCCACTGCCGTCTATGCCTGCGAGTCCAACGAGACGGCATGCAGCTTCTCCTCTTCCACGCCCACCAAGGAGACATACCCCGTCCCCCAGACACACTCACGCACACCCTCCCAGGCACCGTCACGTCAGGGCTCACAGCCACCATCATGTACTCCCTCAGAGCCACCGTCACGTCAGGGCTCACAGCCACCGTCACGTAGACAATCCCCCAGTCTCGTGACTCCACCCGCAGAGCAGTAGGAAGAGTGGGAGTGGAGGATGCGGCGGGTGCTTTGGTGGGGGAGGTAGTAGGGCATGCGGTGAGAGAGGAGATAGAGGGAGAAGAGTTAGAGGAGACAGTGAGGTGGATCCATGTGAGGTAGCTTGGTTACTGAAGCTAGTTGCTTATTTGGTCCAGTCATCAGCACATGGTGTAGTTGTCATTTATTGTGACAACATTAGTAGCATTATGCTTGCTAATAACCCAGTCTTTCATGTTAGAACGAAGCACATTGAGATGCATTATTACTTTGTGAGAGAGAAGGTTCTAGTTGGAGAGGTTGATCTTGTATATGTCAGCACTCACTCAGAAGCAGGTGGCTAACAACTTCAAGAAGGCCATGGGTACAAAGAATCTTCGTTGATTTAGGAGCTTGCTTGGTATACTAGAGATGGATTTGATCTTGAGGGGGAGTGTTGAGTATCAAGCTCCACCCCTAATGTCTATCCTAAGTGACTCTCATTTATGTCACCATCTTTTGTTAGTTGTACTTGTGGCGTAGTTAGATAGCCACGTATGTTTGGATTGTGTTCACATATGAACCATGTATTCTAGGATTACACATGTAGTGTATACCCATCTCTCATTGTATTGTTTTTATGTGATGAAGTGAAGATAAACTTCAGCCTTCAACATTGTGTCTTCTCTCTTTTGTGAGTTTAGAAGGTTGTGGTCGAGTCTCCTCCCACTCTCCCTACTTCTTTACACCGAGCATGCCTAGAGTTTATGTTAGATATCCGTAACGCCGCTACGGGCGTTACCACGAGAGGGGACGACCTCTGGCTCACCACCCAGCCATAGAGGAAGAATGAGGATTGCCCCTCATCCCCCAGGCTATATAGTGTGTGGCCTGCCGTCCACACTAGCCTGGCCGCCCATGACTCCGCATGGGCATCCTCTCCCACTGAACCCCCGGACATGGCCATCCGGTCTGCCCGTCGGTCACAGGCATTACAGCCTACGTGACATTACCCCCCCTTAAGAAGAGTTTTCGTCCTCGAAAACAAACTGGGGAAACCTTTTGGAAATTGCACTACGGCGTTCCCAGGTTGATACCTCCTCATCCCTATCTGTCCATTTAACAAGTACTTCCTGGTACACTTTATGTCGGGTTTGTCTATCACGATACTGTAGAATCTTTTCAGGTTCATGTGGTATCTTTGGTGGCTCTATCAAGTCCACCAAAATCTCTGGAGAAACTGCGTTCTCTAACCCGTGAACTGATTTCTTCAGTTTACTGACATGGAAGATAGGATGTACTTGAGAACTCTCCGGTAACTCAAGTTTATATGCTACGTCCCCAATCTTCTTAAGGATTTTAAAAGGACCACAATATCTCGGAGAAAGTTTATCACACTTTCCCGTTTTCATGGTTTCTGACTGCGCAGGAACCTTGAGGAATACAAAGTCACCTTCTGCAAAGGTCACCTTTCTTCGTCCTTTATCCGCATAAGTTTTAGCGCGATCCTGAGCGCTACGAATGCTCTCACGTGCGGCTCTGAGCATATCATTCATATCTTCAAGGAAATCCTTGACAGATTGAATCTTCTCCTTTTCTAGGCCTATAGCCATTGGAGATCTCGGCTGGAATCCATACATTAACATGAATGGTGTAAATCCAGTTGCTGAGTGTTTGGAGCTGTTATAGGCAAACTCCAGTAAGGGTAAGTACTCTTCCCAATTAGATTGCTTCTTACTAACATAAGAACGCAACATATCCTCTAGAATTTGGTTAACTCTTTCAGTTTGACCATCAGACTCCGGATGATCTGCCGTACTCATACTCAGAGTAGTATCCAGCTTTTTGAAGACTTCCCTCCAAAAATGACTGTTGAACTTTCTATCTCTATCCGACACTATATCTGCGGGCAGGCCATATAGCTTGTAGAGATGTTCAATAAAGAGTTTTGCCAACTCTGGCGTTTTAACAGTTTTCTTCGTGGCAATAAACTTTGCCATTTTAGTTAACCTGTCCACTACCACCCACACCGAGTCATTCCCTCGACTCGTGGGTAAACCAGTAATGAAATCCATGGAAATGCTTTCCCATTTCCCTTGAGGAATCTCCAGCGGATGGAGTAGTCCTCCAACCTTAAGACGTTCATGTTTATTGACCTGGCACTTATTGCATTTCAGCACATAAGTCTGGACGTCCTTAAACAAACTAGGCCAATAAAACTATCTTTTTACTAGTGCATAGGTCTTCTGAATCCCGGGATGACCCGCACTTGGACTATCATGACTTTCTTTAAGAATTTGGGCCCGAAAGTCACCAATAGTTGGTACACATATTCTACCCTTGTAGAGTAAGTACCCGTCGTCAATGGAGTAATTAGCATATTTCTCCCCCCGACGAAGTTTATCACTCCCCTTTGAAGCCGTGGTAGTCAAAGGTGATGAAGGGCCTACGTCAGAACTCTCCGGTTCCAAACTATACCCAGAAGACACGGCTAGTCTCTCCGGACTAACTCTCGCTTCCCTTCCCGTTGCACCTTCGGCCAGTCTCTCCGAACTAGCAATACGTGCCAACGAGGGAGGTGGTCGCGTCTGTGAAGAAGTGCGTACGCATACAGCGCGCCAGACCTCTGTAAAAGATGGATCATGCTCACATAAACCACGTAGGGACTCCAAGAAATCATTCTTGAAGACTGTGAAACTAAGTTCATTAATCTGTGGCATGCGACTAAGTGCATCTGCCACCACGTTATACTTACCTTTCTGGTAACGTATCTGAAGGTCAAACTCCTGTAGAATCTCCGCCCACCAAGCTTTTCTACCCTTCAGTTCATGTTGACTTGAAAGCCATTTCAGACTTTCATGGTCCGTCCGGACCTCAAAAGTGGCACCATATAAATAGTGTCGCCACTTTTTCAGTGCATGAACTATCGCTAGTAACTCTCGCTCGTAAGCCGAGTAGTTACGCTGCGCACGATCTAACTTTTTACTTTCAAATGCAATTGGGCGTCCCTTTTGCATAAGTACGGCCCCAATGGCCTCATTACTAGCGTCTGTTTCCAAAACAAACGGCTCATTTGGATGGACAATTGTCAAAACAGGTGCAGCTGCTATACGGTCACCTTAAGCTTGTGAAAGCTCTTCTGTTGGGCATCCCCCCAACTAATGTTTTTTGTTTTTGACCGTAAAACTGGTCAGTCAACGGGACTGCGATCTTCGCATAGTCCTTCACATACTGTCGGTAGAACCCCGACATGCCAAGAAAAATCTGCAGTTCCTTGAGATTCTTCGGCGCTGGCCATTTAAGAATAGCCTCTACTTTTTCTGGCTCCATCCGCGTACCATCGGCGGATATAATATGGCCAAGGTAGTGAATTTCTGTTTCAAAAAATTCACATTTGCTTTTCTTTGCAAATAATTTGTGCTCTCGCAACAACTTGAACACTAGACGCAAATGCTCTATGTGTTCTTTCTGTGTCTTACTGTACACAAGAATATCATCTAGGAAAACTACTACGAATTTTCCCAGATATGGACGTAAAATACTGTCCATTAGCGTCATAAACGTCGCTGGAGCATTGGTTAGCCCAAATGGCATAACCAAAAACTTAAAATGCCCGAAAAACGGGTCCTAAATGCTGTCTTCGCAACATCTTCTGCTTTTATTCTAACCTGATGATACCCAGATCTCAGGTCTATTTTTGTGAAGTATCTCGATCCATAGAGTTGATCAAACAACTCATCCATGCGTGGCATCGGATACTTGTTCTTAATCGTTATCTGATTAAGAGCCCTATAGTCTATGCACATGCGCATAGATCCGTCTTTCTTCTTTACCAGAAGAATAGGCGATGCCCACGGCGGACTTGAACTAGGCCGAATAAAGCCTTTGTTCAAATATTCCGTTAATTGTTTTTCCACCTCCTGTGCCTCGGAGTGGCTTAATCTATAAGCAGGTTTGCTTATAGGTTTTGATCCTGGCATAACTTCGATGCCATGGTCTACTTCCCTAGATGGTGGTAAACCATCTGGTAAATCATCAGGAAAAACATCCTGAAATTCCTCTAATAAATTCGTTAAAGTATCTACGTACTTTTTCTTTAATGTCTCATTCACCTTGGATTTTTTCTTGTTTGAATCACATGCATGCCAAACAGGGTTTTCAAACAGTGGGTCTCGTCCAAGGTTATTTTGTTTTTCTTGTTTGTCTACGCAAACATCATTTATCGTTTCATCTACGGAAACAGAATTCAAAAGAGGGTAACAAGCATATACCTCTGCTATCTGGTCTCTGCGGACTGCTGTACACAACTCCATGGAGGAAATAAGTGGTGTGGCAGGGACAGTACGGTCGCCCTGCAGGGTGATGACTCTACCTCCATGCTCAAAACATAGCGTATTATGTAAGTAATTCTGAGCTAGACTAGGGCCCAAGCCATACAGCCACTCCCTGCCTAAATATACGTCTGCTCTGGCTAAGTGTATGACCTAAAAGTCAAGCGGAGCCTTGTAGTCAGTGTTCATGTCGTCCTCTGGCTCATCGGCCAGAAAGGGGTCATCAGCCAATGCGGCCGCTGCGGGCTCGCTGGGTCCTAAGACGGGGTCAATAGACGAGGAGGGCGCTGGCGGATCACGAGTGATCGATAAGCGCACTCCGGACCGAACAACGGTCGGGCGTGTACGGCCTGACAATTCGGTCGGGGTCAAACCCGCGACCGAGGACAAGAGACTGGAAAAACCTAGAGAAGTAGAAGGCGGTGGGGACACACTACGCCTAGCAGACATTTTTAATTCTTGCAAAAAAATAATGCGAGAACTCGGAAATTACTGAAAAAAACGCTAATAAAAATGAGCAGTAGTGGAGAGAGAATAATAGTCACCCCCCTTTACGGTCGCCTGTCGAATTGTTGTGCGTTGCGGGCCTCTACCAGGATGCTTCCGGGATGCTCCGATCCACGAGAAAAATGCCTGCAACTCATAACAAGAAGTTAAATGATCGAGAGGTGCCTTGTCAGGATTATTTCTTGCGGGGATGATTCTGCTCCCTAGCCGAGAGAGAAAGGGTCTTTAAATTTTTGATTTTTAATTTCAATCAATGAATAATGAAAATTAAATTTAAAAAAAATAATTATGTTTTTTTTTTCTGAGGCCGTTTGGTGGCCGGCTGCTGCTGCTGGTTGCTGGCCGTCTGTCTCGCCGGTTGTTTGGTGGCCGCCGTCGTTGGCTGGCCCGCGCCGCCGCCCGCTGGCCGCCCATGGGCTGGCCTGGCTGGCCGCCGCCACCACCGCTGCTGGCCGGCCTGGCTGGCTGGCCGCCGCTGGCCTGGCTCGCTTAGTCTTGTTATGCCAGAAGACGACGCTGCCAGGGAGTTTTGGAGGCTACTGAAGCGCGCGCCCCACACACACGAAATTTCAGCTTCGAGTAGCTAATAATGGTCCTGAGCGTAATGCGACGGCTTGTTTCGCCCCACACACACGGAATTGCAGCTTCGACGGCCTTGCTTCGCCCCACATACACGGAATTGCAGCTTCGACTAGCTATGTGTTTCGCCGCCCCACCCCCACACACAGGGGCTGGTCGTGGGGGTGGTCTACGCCCCCCCACTTCAACAAGGGATAAGTGGGACTGGCCGGGCTGGTTTCGCCCCCGTTCATCCCACGTTTATTTCGTGGGGGTTGGTCTGCGCCCCCCCACCACGACACAGGTTTCAATCCTTTGAAACCTTCAACGCAGAGTATTTCGAATCGATTCAACGCAGAAAACAAAAGAAAAACCAAAAATTTTCTTACCTGCGATGCTGTGTGTGTCGGGGAGAGAGAGTGAGAGAGAGAGAGAAAGAGTTCTTCCCTTCAAAAGTCTTGGCCCTCCTTCCTCCACACACTCCCTTGTGGAGATAAGGGTGAGGAGATTGTGGATGAAAACCATCGAGTGGGCTCCGGTCCCCCGTTCGCGCGCGGACTCTCACGATCCCTTCGAACCATGCTCTGATACCAGTGTTAGATATCCGTAACGCCGCTACGGTCGTTACCACGAGAGGGGACGACCTCTGGCTCACCACCCAGCCATAGAGGAAGAATGAGGATTGCCCCTCATCCCCCAGGCTATATAGTGTGTGGCCTGCCGTCCACACTAGCCTGGCCGCCCATGACTCCACATGGGCGTCCTCTCCCACTGAACCCCAGACATGGCCATCCGGTCTGCCGCCGTCGGTCACAGGCATTACAGCCTACGTGACAGTTTATTAAGAGTATCGATTTAGTCATCGATGCTCTGGTTTGACTAGATAGTTTTGAGGACTCGCAACAACGTGATGCACATAAATGCACATCTTTGAGGTCAAGGTCTAGATTAGAGAGCCATACATGCATTATTCGATCCAAGGTCTCCTACTAGGGATGCACTAGACCTCATTTAGGACAAAGTATTACATATTGTGGTGTAGGCACTTCACTATGGCAGCGCATATCTATCCCAGATATATCGCTACCAATGGTGATCGGTTGTCTCATAACCACCAGATTCCTTGGTCGTTTGCATAGCAATTACATGTGGAGTTTGTCCTTAGTAGGCAGGTGGACTACCTTAGTACATTCATCGAATCAACAGTAGCATGATATGGTAGGATGGAGCATCAGGCAAGAGTAGACAACTGACACACATCGGCAACATGAGATGCCTGAGTTGCACACCATTCCTACACTTGCATTAAAATCCATTGGAGGACTTTAACATGATGAGACTCACCCTATCACCTCATCCTTGCACGACATGGTCTTTATCCTGTCAAGTTCCCAGCCATGTCATGTATAGACAGACACATTTTGGATTGTCTCATAGAGGAGCCCGAGATTGCGATCAGAGTTGAGCAGGTCTGGTAAGAGCTGCAGTTCAGGAGAGGATCGGCAGCTAGCGATCTTGCCAGTGGCTTGCAGGAGATCAGTCAGATGCTCAGACAGGCTGCCTTGGACCGGCTGGAGGCCTTTAGAGAGCAGGAGAGGAGCCTACGGAGGAGTCTAGCATCCCTCCAGAGACTCCAGGAGAGGGATCCTACGAGCCCTTGGATCTCAGAGCAGATGGAGTCAGCTCGCACTGAGATCAGATCCATCGAGGAGAGGAGGGTGGAGTTTCGATTCCATGCTCGGGCTTCTTTTTGGACACAGGCGGGAGACAGAGTGACTCAAGATTTCTTTGAGGCGACAGGGCCTCGCTTCAGACGAGAGGGTCTCAGGCGTCTTCGGCAGGCTGATGGCCAGGTTGTGGTGGATCCCCCCAAGGTTCGGGCTATAGCCACAGATTTTTACAGGGATCTTCTCTCTGCTGAGCCAGCAGATGACAGGGTGAGAGAGGCTCGGGAGGCAGTCTGGAGCTTCACGAGACCGGTTGTGCCGGCCCATTTGCAGCACTCCCTTCTCTCCCCCTTCTCGGATACGGAACTGGAGGAGGCTCTTCAGGCATTACCTCGGGGCAAATGCCCAGGAGAGGACGATCTCTCAGTGGCTTTCTTCCAGAGGTACTGGGGCCTCTTACATAGGGGCTTCAGATTGGCATTCCAGGAGATTATGGAGTCGGGAGTCATGCCGGACAGCATGGCAGAGGGGTTGATCCACTTGATCCCCAAAGAGGGAGGAGACAGACTGGAGATTAGACAGTGGAGACCGATCACCTTGCTAGGCACGGCCTACAAGGTCCTAGCTAAGGCGATCAGCAGAGGCGGCTTCAGCCTCACCTTCCGGACATCATCCACTCCACGCAGACAGGCTTCATCCAGGATAGGAGCATTCTGGATAACATTTTCTCTTTCTGGGAGGCTACGGCTCTAGCTAGATTTCGGCAGGAGGATCTGGCAGTGCTCCTTCTCGACTTCGAGAAGGCATATGATCGGGTGGACTGGGCCTTCTTGGAAGGCACTATGGAGAGGATGGGCTTCCCCCCTCAGTGGATCCGTGGGGTCTCTGCACTCTACACATCGGCTCATAGCCAGGTGCTGATACAGGGCGTGCGCGGAGAGAGGTTCCAGCTCTCGCGCTCGGTGCGGCAGGGGTGCCCCTTGACGCCCTTTCTTTTTCTTTTTGTGGTGGAGGCCATGAGCACTTTTTTGACGGCACAGGATACAGGTTTGCGGGGCCTCCAGTTTCCCATCTGCACCTCAGATGGGAAGCTGGAGCACCTCGGAGGAGCTCCTAGACTCGGAGTTTGCGGATGACACTGCTGTCTATCTTCAGGGAGGTGAGGAGAACCTCCGCCGCTTCGCCTTAGCCATGGACAGGTTTTGCAGAGCTTCGGGCGCTTTGATCAACTGGCACAAGTCGTGTGGGTTGTGGGTCAGTTCTATGCCCCCCCGACTTGGAGGCTAGTTGATGGTTTTCAGTGGTGGCTGCCCCCCGGCACTACAGTGCGTTATTTGGGATGCTATGTGGGCATTGACATATCTCCGGAGCAGCAGATAGCCCCCCTTCTTCTGAGCATTCGGAAGAAGCTTCTGTATTGGAGTACCGCTCGTTTATCTCTGGCTGGCCGAGTAGTTGTGGCCAACCAGGTTCTGCTTGCTACCATGTGGTACATCACTTCTTGCTGGGCCTTCTCTCGGGCGTGCATTGGCCAGGTGCAGAGGCTCATCAGGAACTTTCTTTGGTCCGGTGGCGACGGGCGGCCCGCCAGGGCCAAGGTGGCATGGGCTGTGATCACTCAGCCGAGGGAGAGAGGCGGCCTGGGCATTGTTGATCCTATTTGCCAAAGCCGAGCTTTGCTTGGCAAGTTGGTAGTTCGTGGCCTCCTGCCAGGCGCGCTGAGCCGTGGAAGGAGTTTCTTGTTTCCAGGATGCTCAGCCGCACTCCTTCTCTTAGCGGCCCCTGGACCCCCAGCATCAGGTGGATCTTTACAGAGCAGCGATCCAGAGGAGTGGGCCTTGGCTTCGAGGAGCGTTTTGCAGCTAGCCTTCTGAGGGCCTGGGCGCATCTGAGGCCGTCACTCTTCCAGACTCCCCCGGGCACCGATGAGGAGCGCCTGAGGCAGCCATTGATCTGGAACCCCTTGATTCGACTTCCCAGTGGCCATATGGTTGGATCGCGGTCTCACGTGTCGTGGGGCCCGCTGAGCTCCGGCCCACAGCCCAGTCCCTAGACGACTGGATATGTTTTGAGCAGCTGCCTCTAGAGGCTCAGGAGAGGAGACTCAGTGGGATGAGGGGCAGAGAGTTGATGAGACAAGACATTGAGGCGGCCATCCCCTGGGAGTGGCGGACCCCAGTATAGGACCCTCCACCTCCATAGTGGATGGGTGTCTTTACTCGGCATGAGATCCTTCTAGCGGTCTGCGGCACAGAGGAGAGAGTCGCCCCACTCACTTTCGAGGTGGGAGAGGGTGGCCAGCTTCAGAGGACACGACTAGATTTGGATGGGCTCCAGGGTTGTATTCTTCAGAGGGTGCGGGTGGTCGGCTTTCATCAGAGACAGTGGCATGTAGACCCCTCACCGGCCTCGATAGGGGAGGACTGTTCTCGGAGATTATGGGCTTGGGACAGCAGGCCTCTTATTCGCCTTCAGTGGGATCCAGGTGAGTGGTTTTGGCGAGATCCCTACTCGGCCCCTACCAGCCCAGGCATCCCCTTTTTTCAGTACACAGCGAGGCTGGGGCGGCAGATTCAGAGGCACTGGATAGCGAGCACCCCGGCGGCGGCGGCCGAGCATTAGCGGCGACAGGGGCTCTCCCCTGCCTTTCTTAGGGACTTCTGGCAGCGCCTTTGGGCCAGCTTCCGGCCCCGGAAGGTGACGCTGTTTCTCTGGCTCACAGCGCATAGAGGACTGGCTGTGGGGGCTTGGCTAGCTTTTGGCAGACACCGAGCGTCCTGCCCTCGGTGCGGCCATGCACAGGAGTCGCAGCGGCACTGCTTATGGGATTGCCCACAGGCACAGCAGGTCTGGCAGCGCGCTCTCAGGATGGTTTTTGCAAGCTCACCAGGTGAGATGCTGGCGACGTGGGGTGCGGTGGCTTGGGCCACGGACAACGGCCTGGCCCTTGGATATGAGGACGTCCCTGGCAGTGCGACCATCCAGGTCTCTGACAGGGTGATGGCGGTGGTTCCGACGCCAGACTTCTCTTCGGCAGCCCCTCAGGAGGGGGTCGGGCACAGATGGGAGATGATCAGCAGCATGACGGCTTGGCACATATGGAGAGCCCGATGCAGGGAGGCCATTGACCGCCAGGCGACTCCACCGGCGGAGATCATACAGGCCCTCTGGGTGGACATCATTCACACCTTGAGAGGACACTGGGGGGGAAACTCCAGGGCGACTCGGATCGCATGAGAGGGCGCCGCAAGGCTTTCCTCCGCACTTGGCAGCCTGGCCCTTTCCTCGCCGCGAGGGGCGAGGATGTCACTTGGCACTACAGGCCTCCAGTTTGGCTTTTCTCACCTCCCACATGTACTACTAGGTAGCCCCAGCGGCCAGCCAACATGGGGGTGGAGCTCAGGTGTTCACTGTGTTTTTTATCCCTCTTTGCGAGGTGAGCTTTGTAGCCTTATGGCGTTTTCTCATTAACTAATAGAAGGATCGTTTTTCCGGAAAAAAAAAAAAGGACAGACACATTTTGGGCTAGTGAGGTGGATACACAAACCCATGACATTTGACATAAGTTGGATGAGATAAACAAGCATATTAAGGACCTTCGATGCATGTTCAACAAGAGGGATGCATGTATTTTTGAGTTGGAGGCTTCATCAACCGGGTCTATCTATGAGGTTAATCATCTTCCTTTTCTCTTTTTAAAATTTTGAGCTCTAGTGATTTTAAAAGCATTTTTTTCATGCGTGTGTAACTCAATTGTTATGGCCCTTTCTCACCTCGTGATGTGTGTTTTCTTGGTAGAAGTTGCACGATTGGAAGCAGAGCTAGAGGAGAAGAGGGTCATGACCTAGATTGTGTACCATGGAGTGAAGCACTATTTGTACTAGAGCACACATACTGCACGTGATCCATCCTACCATAGGATTATGCCTAGTGTGGCTCCATATCTTGCTCTGCCTATGGATGTTCCCATTAAGCATCCTTTGGACGCAGCTGTATGCTCTTCATTGCATACATCTAGTTGCATCCTATATCTTGAGTCTTTTGATAGAGTAGGATCGTTTGCACTAGGGTGCAGCCACATCGTCCATGTTTATTGCTTTCACTTGCCATATGGTTGCATGGGCAAGTTTCCCATATTATTTTGATGCAATCATAGTTTCCACCTATCAAGGACTAGGGATGGATGATCTCTACCCCAGTTACCATCAGGCCACTAATCATGTTCCTCACACCATGAGCACAGATCAGTATAGGATAGAGGTGCAGAGAGAGATGCTTGGGATTGAAGGATTTGATGAGTCAACCATTGCTGCTTGTCTTTAGGGGCAATTCTTGTCTGCAAACTTTATGCGAATTGATGAGGAGTGAGCACATGAGGCACAATGCATCGACCGAGCGGCTCAATTAAGAGTTCATTGTGGGATTGGGTGCAAGAGCATATTGGCTGACCGAGACGAGCGATTGAGACATGTAGAGGAGGTGAATCGTGCTGGATTTGATGCACGCGTCCTTGCAGATGTTTGACTTTGGGAGCTCTTATGTGCTTATGTGGAGTAGGTAAGGGCGATGGAGATGCAGGTAGTGATTCAGCTTGCAGCACTAGCTGATTCTTCAGACGATAAGGTAGGCCCATTTGAGTGCCGAGATGAGGCTGGGCCTTGTACACGGCAAATAGTCACCTAGCACGTCATGTAGGAGCCACGTCAGAGAGTGCTTAAAGACTCCTATGCATATTGGAATTCACATACGTCACTCTAAAAAATTTTGAATTCACTCTCAAGATAAAGGTGGTGTTAAAACAACACCTTTGATAATTGAATTGGGAATCATGCATTTACACTTCAAATATAGGACATAAGTATGGTGCTACAAAAAAAGAAGAAGATATCTTTGATGGTATAAAGATAAGGGCATGCGATATTAAGTGCTATAAAGATAAGCGCATGCGATATTAAGTGCTCACCTAGGAGGTGCATGTGAAATTAATGGCATTTCACCATTTATATTGCGCATCCGGCATCTTTTGGCCACAAAAATTTACATGGAGATAGGTCTACACTAGTCTGAGGGCCATGCAACATTTCATCCCCAACAAATAAGTTCACCCACTTACTTGATCAGCGTATGCGCTATTTTCTTGAATGAAGGAAGTGCATGTGAAATTCATGGCACTTTTTCATCCTTGCAATGCATCCATGGTCAAATGGGCACCTAAACTTGGGTTGTTGCAAGATCAGGGTGTCCAGTTTTATCCAGTTTATGCTGGACTGGGACAATGCTTAGAGAGCAAATTTTGGGGGGCAAGGTACTTAAAATGAGATCAAGCAAATAATAGAAAATACGCTTGCCCTTAAATTAACCCAGTATAACTTAAATTAATATAAATTAGTCTAATTAATCAAAAATATGATGAAATGATAAACAAATGATCTTTCCATACTTAGAGTGATCCAATTTATTTTTCCATAGATGCACCATTACAAGTACACTAGTCCCTATAGGTTTTAGATGATTCACATCAAAAATGTAATTTTACTAATTAGGTTATTAATATTTATAGGCCTTTTGATAGTCTGGAAGAATTTTAAAAAAGAGATCATTGAAAATCCAACCATTGGATTTGTAATTTTTACTAACCACCACATTCTACTAATGTCTCAGTATCTACCCACACTTTTGATCTACAAGATTGAGGATTTTAAGTGGTAGCTATTGTGGGTACAAAAAGTGGCGTATATTATAGCACTTTAAAGACCTTGAAATATTTAAAGAAAATAGACACATATCTTAAAATTTTCTCGAAAAATCAAGTTAAGCTCTATATTATGTGAAGATCTAAGGTACAAAGTGGGAATCTCATATGAGTTTATATGCAAAAGATATTAGCATTTTATGGAATTAGTTCAAATTTGGGACAGGGTGTATACATAGACTTTGTACCTAAGAAAATGAGGACTTTGTACCTAAGAAAATGAGGACTTTTGACTATCTAATGCTTAATCAAATTATGTAACTATATTTCCAACTTTGAATATGATGTTCCAACAAAAGAACTTGAAACGAAATTCCTTGATTTACTAGGAGAGATTAGCCACTAAAGGTAAACAAATGCCTGTTTTTTTACTGTTTACAGGGTGCCTGAGTGGACAAAACTGGGCACCCTGATCTTGCAACCACCCACTTGCATAGATGTAGGTATGGACTACTACAAGATGCGTGCAAAGTTTTGTCCCTAAAAGATAACTTCACAACTATATTTGGTCAGTGGATGCAGTCTTTTTTTGTAGTTCTCACCTAGGTAGTGTATGCAATATTAATGACCAAGGTACTTGGTTAGCATGTGCACTATTTGCACTAACGCTCTCAATGCTTCATAAAAAAAAACCATTTGATGAATAGGAGGTGGTTGTGGGTATGGCATTTGTGGCTGACTTTGATATGGAAATGGTGATTGTTGTGGTATATATTGTTATTGAGGTGGACTCAGCCTCATGTATTGTCTCACATTTGGATCCACAAAGAATGATGTACTTGGCACATCAGTTAGTGGGTCTATCGTTGGATGTATTGGGGTAAAAGTAGGACCCAAGGTAACCAGGTTAAACCTCAGTGTTAGCCCTTGATATGCCATTGTTGTGGTTGGGGGTCTTAGAATTTGAGGTCCACCTTGGAATGATGGTCTTGGTCTAATTGGTAGTGGTGGGAACCTTGGGGAAAATCCCTCGGGTTGTTGTGTCTCTTGATATTGATGGTAGTCACCTTGAGGTTCGGATGGTCCAACTTCCAAATCAAACCAATAATTAGTTCCTTCCTCGGCGTGCAGATTTTGAGACCGTAAATGTCATCACCCTTGTGGTAGTTTCTGTGACAACAGGTGGTCCTGAGGTCATTGGGTTTGTACGAGCAAATGGATTGACTTTTCTGTATTTTCAAACAATGGTGCTCGTGGGTCAAACCTTCCAAAGAATTTGGTTATTCCTTCATAAATTCTAGTGGAAGCTAACTGCGTTGGGGATTGAGTCCCTGAGTCTAGAGCTATGGATAATTGCGTGTCATTTCGGTTTTTTGTGTGTTGTTTTCCATGCTTAATGTCTCATCTGTGATTGACTCATACTCAAAGAGTGGCCCTCGTATAGAAGATGTACTATTAAAAGAAGACTCTCCCTTGGGGTTTCTACACTTGGGCCCAAGATGGCCTCTAGGTCGACATTTAATGCACTGTCTTCTGGGCAACTCTAGATCTTAATATTCTTTTGGATCTGAGGTGCATGTAGGATTCGAGGTTCTAGATTGTTTCAACTTGTTGTCAGTTTGCTGGTTCATGTTGTGTCACTCAAGCAAAAAGTCAGCTCAGGATTAATTCAGTGATGCCAAATTAAACTAATCCAACGTGGTGTCAGATTGACCTCACAACTACTAGGTTCCTTGGCTCTATAAGTGATGATTCCGCACTGTTATCTATGACTACACTTTGCAATCTTCTAGATTATGCTCAGATGACAATTATTTATTCAGTGTGTTGAATCAAATTAATCCAGCATGCCAAAATTCTCGTTGTTGGGAACTCAGTATGGAAGGTAGAATCAAAAGATTAACTTCTGAGTGTTAAGACATCAAGACCCGATATTTTCATAATGTTTCCGGTTTAAATCAATTTTTACGGTGTTGGGTTATTAATCTAGCATGGCATCTCAGCAAGGAATGTTAAATGCAAAATTACTTAGGACTGACCTCAGACTGTTTCCCTTTGTGACAATTCAAAATTTTTAGCTAGATTAGATGCAAGGAATAATGCAATGCACTGGGTTATTAACTCAATGGCGCTGGATTAGAGATAAAGGATATAAATTGACCTTCAAGTCTAGAGTTAGGATAAGAGATTAATTCAGTGTGCTGGGTTGTTTTGGGGTAGGTGATGTGATAGTTGGCATGTTTACTAATGTCAAGTGGTAGGTGATAGCTGGCAAAGAGCTATTGCTATTAATCCTACGTTGGTAATCCAGCGACATTGGGTTAGGCTTAATCCAACGGCCTAGAATTGTCGACACACTGAGATAGTGAATTTTAGTCCTAAAATAAAATTTTCTTCTTTCTGTGATGATTGTAAAGTGCAGTATGGGTGCTATACTAATTACTTGAAGCAGAAAAACAATTTAAAAACAACTTTTTTGGTACAAATTGAAAACCTTGCTTTTTAACCTCACTTATTACTTCATGGGTCGAATCCAATCCAAAAGTTGACTATGATAGGTCATTTTTGATGAGGAGACATTGATAAACAACTATTTTTGATGAGAAGACATTTTTGATGAGAAGACATTGATAAACAACTATTTAAACTTTTCATAACAAAAACAACAACAAACTCACGTGTTTTGACTAATTTCTAGCCCTTTGGCCACTTTCTTGAAGTAGCACCTATTCCAACCAGATCTACTCATTGTGCAAGGGTAATACGAGGAAAGGAAAACATGAATGACAAGCTTGAATGGCCATACCTTCCCCAACAATGGCGCCAAAGTTGTGAAGTTCAATCGGTGAACTAACATGTCATGGGGATCATCCAAACAAGCCACTATGGAGAGCTCAACCTCCACCGCTACTTCCTTGTGAGAGCCATCATTTGGATGATCTTGCAATGTTGTCACTCCATCGTCCTCGGTTTCTTCTCTTGTGCATTCCACTCAAGGGGGAGGGGGAAAGAGAGTAGAGAAAGGAAATTGTGAGTGTAGTGAAAGGGAAAATGTAATCATAGCAATGCAATAAGGTAGTAAGAGGGAAGTAGAAACAATGGAAAACCACATAAGTGAAGGAAGATCTAAGTCTTTATTCCTCAAACTTTACATGGAAGAATGAATACCAAAGTCAAATGAGTTGGCTTTATACATACACCTTTTGAAGGGAGGGTCAATCCTAATCCTTTGAGTCCTCTCTTCTAGCCTTCTATTCTTTCCCTTCCTTGGCCCACAGAATATTGCCTTATACAACATCAATTTGAAGACTAAAAGAATGAAAGATGTACAAAGGTACTTGGAGGATGTTATGGTGCATAACATACCTGCTTATAGATCCATCAATATTGTGCTTTATTTGGTAAACCCACTTGCATCTAGTAGCCATCTTATCATGAGGCAATGGTACTAGCTCCCAAGGTTGGTTTGCATCCAAAGCTGCCATTTCCTCATCCATGGATGCATTCAAATTCTCTTTCCTACTACATCCTCAAAGCATGTAGGCTCAAATTCATGTATCATCTTTATCATGTATGCATAATGGTGGGTTGTATATCCATCATATTTGAGCCTATCACATGGTATTTTACTCGTGTGGATCTTTGTAACACTGGCTTGTTGCCAAGTGTCTTTGAAGAATCCATGCTTCTTCTTGCGCTAGGTGTAACAACCCTTGGCATCCCCAACTCCTCATCAAGGCTCCATTTTGAGCCATTTGATTCGCCACTCAACCTGTGATTGTCTTCTGAGAAACATAAGAAAATATGGGCTGATCCACCTTTTCTTTCTCTTTTTGTGATACATGTGTACCACTTTCTGCTCCTGATTTGCAACTTCTCTGTCCATTGAGAAATGCTAAACTCACTTTAGAGGACTCTCCTAGTCTACTTGAGGCGTGTGACTTCTACTTTACATCTTGTACAACACTATCATTTCTTACATCTACATCTTTCGTCATTTCCACGGGAGCATACTAGCTACTCATCTCATCAAACAAAACATTTCTACTCACCCTCATCTGTTGAGTCGTATGGTTATATCATTTGTATCCTTTCTATTGTAGAGAGTAACCAATGACGATGCACTTTTCTACTTTAGGTTCCAACTTAGTACTCTTCTCATTTGAAATGTGCACTTTTCCAATGTATCCAAAAACCTTAAGAAGTGAAAGATTTGGCTTTCTTCTTGTAAACTTCTCTTCACGTTAAACTCCATGCACTACTAGAGTGGGAGTTTTGTTCATGATATACACTGTAGTTGCTACTGCTTCAACCCAATAGTAGTTTGACATATTTTTATCATTCATTAAAACAAGAGCAACTTTTGCAATATGTTTTTTTCCTCTTTATTACCCGATTTTGCTGAGAGGTATGTCTGCATAAATATTTTCTCGAATTTTCTAATTTTGTAGGTATTCACAAAATTCATCTAAGAAATACTATCCCCCTCCATTAACTTGGGAATTTGATATGCACCCTTTTTCTTTTCCGCCATTGCTCTAAATTTCTTAATGTGGCTGAACACTTCACTTTTTTGTTTCATAATATATACGCACACTGACCTTGTGTGGTCATCAGTAAAGTTGACATAATAATTAAGTTAATATGATGTCTTCGGAATATATTACGGAAGAAGATGCCGATGATGTATCCGATATGTCCGATTCCTCAGAGGAGTTGACTCCAGAATTGAGGGAATTTTTTGCAATACGGACGGGTGATCACACAACATTTCAATCCTATGTGGAGAGAGTAATCAGTTTGTTGGAAGCGGTTGATAACAATGCTTTGTAGGGACAACAGATCCATTGATACCATTTCCACCTGCCATTCCATCCAATGTTCTATTGACCTCCACTAGTGACAATCTTGATTCAGCTCAAAGCTCAAATAATATTTTAGACAGGTTTGTTCATACGACGATGCAAGAAGGTCAAACCCTTCAGGACTATGTTGTGCAAGTTAGAGCTTTGGTACAAAGACTTGACCCTCGGATGGCTTAACAATTTTTGATTAAATGGTTCCTCGAAGGGTCAGAAATTGTGTCTATGTGTAAACATGTGTTACAACAACAACCGGTTATCTTAGATATGGCAATTTTGTTTGCCATTGCCCATAGGATTGGACATCTATGCCAACGCATCAATGAGATTGTGTCTCAGTTGCCAAACATCCCTACTCAAGTTGAACTTGTCAGGAGGAGAGAACTACCACATCAAATGGAGGTAACAAGGATGATTCTACTTGAATGGAATCTACCTTGTGTTCACCTTGCATGAATTTTTTATGTTGTCATCCATCGTTATAAACCTAAGGTTATGTTTGTGTACTCTCTAGAGGATTTTGTACTACAATATCTACCTTGGGTTCACCTTGAATGGCATTTTCAAGGTGCCAACCATCTTTTACCACTGATTGTTGTGTCTAAACACTTTTGTGTGCTTAAGCATCTGATCATATGACATGACTCCTGCAAAGCTAGCAACCACTTTGTTATTCTTGGAGTACTTGAAGCTTTCATCACCTGAGGCAAAAGTTGATTACTAGTCAGAATCACAAACGGTTTAGGAAGCAAATAAGATATCCGTCTTTTGGTTGCAAAAACAAGACTCCAAACCAACTTCTCCACTTTGTGCCATGCAAGCTCCACCTCTCCCATAGTCCTATTGATATAATAAACTGGCCTCATATGCATCAAAACCACACCAACTGCATGGCTGCCCACACTCAAGCTGACATAGAAAGGCTGCTCCCAATCAGGAGGCATCAATATGGGTAACATATTCAACTTCTCTTTGATATTTTGAAAAGCCTTTTCCTCTACCTCTGTCCACCTAAATGGATCTCTCTAGGATGCTTTCTACAATGGATCTGCCAACATGCCAAATGACCTCGACAAATATCTCGACTTATGCACAAAACTCAAAAGTGCCTTGATACCTGTAGGTGGATCTTGGAGAAGAAGAGCCTCCACCTTCCTTGGTTCTGGTGAAATTCCATTAGCTGACACTTCATGACCCAACAAAACCACCTTCCCTCTTGCTATCTTGCACTTTGAAGGATTCAACTGCCCTCCATCTCTATCCAACTTCCCAAATACCTCATCCACCCTCTCCACACGCAACAACTGAGAGCTATATATGCAAAAATCATCCATAAAAACACGCAAAGACTTACCCAAGAATGGAGCAAACACCCAATTGGCCCACCTTTGAAAACTAGCATATGCATTGAGCAATCCAAACGGCATCACTCTATAGCAAAAACAACCCCAAGGTGTAGTAAAAGTCATCTTCTGATCTTCCTCTGCAATCCGAATCTAAAAGTAACCAGAATAGCCAGCACACACACACTAGCATTCATGTCCTGCCACTTGATCAAGGATCTCATCCTGAAAAGGAAGAGGATAATGATCCCCTTTGGTCCATGCATTGAGATGACGAAAATCCACACAAACCCTCCCCTTGCCATTCTTTTTTGCAATAATAACCACAGGCGAAACCCACTCAGAATCATACACAGGATAGATGAAATCAGCCTCCAAAAATCATACACAGGATAGATGAAATCAGCCTCCAAAAGCTTCATAACCTCTTGCTTGAGCACATCCCTCTGAATAGCAATCATCCTCCTCAATTTCTATACAACAGGCTTAGCACCCTCCTTCAAATCTATGTGATGCACAATACGTTTTGTTCCTCTCAATTGGCAATATTCAGTAGCAAAAAGTTTGGGATACTTTCGAAATACCTGCATATACCTTTGCTTCTCTCCTCCGCTAGGGTCGGCTCCAACATCTTCTGCAACTCTGAAAGGGGAACATTGGACTCATCACCTTCTCTCCATGTGGTGCTGGCTGATCCATTGGCTCATCAATGATAGAAACTCCAAACAAATCCACATCTCTGGACAAGAGATTGGCCTCCCACTCCGTATCCTCATCCATAGATCTTGAAGAAGCAATATAAGAATCATACTCCTCATCCACTTCCTCCTCAGCTCCACCTTGTGTCACCTCTCTCGTCTTCATATCAAATATCACTCTTTCCTTAGCTGGCCGATCCATGTAGAGCTCCAACAAACCATTATGCCAATCCTGCCTAGTCTTCATACCAATCTGTCCAAAACAATAGGATAAGCTCCACACTTTGCAAGCATCACATGAAAATCCAAAGTTGCTTTCTGGCCTCCTACATTCACTTCCAGATCTTCAATACAACCAAGACATCGTACCTTCGTGCTATTGGCCATCTTCACCCTTAAATAGGAGGTCGCATTTATCTTCAAGTTGAGCTGCCACATAGTGTCCTCAATAAGCACACATACCTCTGCCCCTCCATCCAAATATGCCTTCTCCACCGGACGACCTTGCAACCACACCTTCAACACTGGAGGGATATCTCTCACATGAGTGATATGTACCATACCTCTCACCACTCTCTTTGGATGCCTCAAGCTCACTGCTCCATGTCATTGCCGTCGAAGAGATAAATTGAGCTGCAATAACTGTCCATAGGTCATGTCAACATTCTTTTGCTTTAGATCCTCCAAAAGACTGTATGCGGGCTGATCACGTCCCAAAGCATAATCCCCCATCTGAATTTTTCTCCTCGTGCTAGACTCTGCCTTCTCTTGGGGCTGCTCCATCATCGGCTCTGGCGCAAAGTGAACCTGCTTTCCCTTCTTTGCACGTGTCATCGGCTCTTCCATTGATTCTCTTGATTTTTATTTGCTAAAACATCCACATCATCATCAGATTCACTAACACCAATCAAACTTACATTACCTCCCTCTTGCAGCCGTCAATTGGACTCATGTCTTGCAGGCTCCTCGTCTCTCCTGCCCTCTGCTACTCTCCTATCCGCCTCTTGCTCTGGTTGTCGCCTATTGAATATGGGATACATCTCACCACATGCGGACAATTAGGAGCTATATGGCCCCTCTCATGGCAATTAAAACATGTCACCGCTGCCTGCCAGTTGTTCCTTGGCCTACCACCACCTCGTGGATTAGGAACGGGCTCTCTCTGCTGCAACATAGCCAAAGACATGTTGGTAACACCCTGCACCAACCTCTGAATATCCTTATCGGAAAGTGTCCTCTGCGGCACTGGCTGTGAGACAACAGGAATAGGAGGCAAAAGAAGAGGCTCCCCTGACTGTGAAACCAAATTCACCTTCTGCTCTTTTGTAGGAACCACCAAAGACTCAGGCATCGCTTGCACACGGCATCTTCCTGCACTTTTCTTTAGCAATGTGCACCGCAGACGCATATGTATCTGGATCCTTAATTTCCACCTTTTCTTTCAACATAGGAACCAACAAAGAAATAAACTTACCCTTTTTAAAGAAATCAGCTGGAACCTGACCTGTTTGGGCTTGCATACCACACTCCACTACCATCCACTTCTCCTCAAACCTCACAACAAATTCAGCCACATCCTCACCTTCCTTCTGATTCGTACGTGCCAACGTCCTTCTCCTTCCAAATTGTGCCCTGAATCTAGCAAGAGCTTGCTGCCATGTGTTTCTTTCACCTGCTGCTGGGATTCCTTCCCACCACAACCGTGCTTGTCCTGATTTGTGTAGGGCTATGAAATACTTCCAACTCACATGTATGTTAATATAACTTTCTTTTACAAGATGTAATGCTAGTATGTGACACCCTATGTCTTTTTCGTTTTTTTTCAAACCGACCTTAGGCCCAAGATCCTCTTGGCAGTTATTTACCGATTTTTTTTTTTTCCGAGAAAAGATCCTTTCATTAGTTATGTAAAAAACGCCCGGAGGGCTACAAAAGAGATCTCTCCTGCTCCTACCAGAGAGAAGAGCAGTGAATACATCATGGCAGCCCGGGAGACTCTCCCTAGGTGCTGCAAAATACAAGCATCAGCCTAAAAGACTGAGCGGCTAAATCATACAATGGGGGGGGGAAAGAGCCAAACAGGTGGCCTGTAGTGCCAACGGGGGGATCCCGTGTGTAGGGTATAGAACGGGCCGCAGCGCCAAGTGGTATGAAAGGCCTGGCGCCGTAAGATCGCCTCATCCGAGTCTCCCCGGATGCGGTCGTACTGTCCTCGCAGGGTGTGGATCAACTCCTGCCAAATACCCCGAACAGTCTCTGCTGGTGGCTCCAATCTCCCCTCAAAGGCCGTGAAGCACCGGGCCCTCCAGGTGAACCAGATGGTGAGGCTGCTGAGGAGCTCCCATCGTAAATCCCTCTCCTGTGTCCAGCTGGCGGACGAGAAATCCGGTGCCGGAACCAGGCGAGGCTGGCCCCTAATAAATCTGATGGCCTGACTGCCCTGCTCCATCTCATAGCCCATAGCAGGCCCTGACGAAGTCGACCAAGCAGCGGCACCCCACGTAAACATACCCTCTGGAGAGAGGGGGGCCAGAATACGCAGCATCCGCAGCCAAATCTGCTGTGCCTGAGGGCAGTCCCACAGGCAGTGTCTCTGTGTCTCCATAGGGTGGCCGCATCGGACGCAGGCCGCCGGAAGACCGCTGTAAACAAGCCAAGTGCCAACTGCTGAGCCCCTGTGGGCGACCAGCCACTGAAAAGCCGAGATCCTGCGGGCCTGTCGACTAGCCCAGAGCCGAGCCCAGAAATCCTCCAGGAACTCCTGTGATAGTCCCTGCAATCGCCAATGCCCCGCTGCCGCTGGAGACACCGTCCTCCTCGCCGTCAAGATATGCCGTCCCAGCCTAACAGTATACTGGAAAAATGTGATCTCTGTGGCCTCAAGGGATGCATAAGGATCATGCCACTCGTACTCTCCGGGGTCCCACTGCAGCCGGGCCAAGGGGCGCGCTGCATATGCCCAGATGCGCCAATCCGGGAGCACGTCCGCAGGGTCGGGGTCAATATGCCACTTCCGAGAAGCGGCAGCCACTACCCGAATCCTCTGAAAGGTGCACTCTGCAACCAAAGGCGACTCCACCTCCACTCTCTGGAGTCTGCCCTCCTCCTGAATCTCATAATAGAGGCATCTGCCATCCTCAGTGCTAGCTCTGACAGCAATCAGGATCTCCAACTGTGTAAAGGCTCCCATCCACCGTGGGGCCACTGGCTCGAGAGGTGTGAACCACTCCTCTGAAAGTGCCTCCTGAATATCATCCCTCATAATCAATCCCCCTCTGAAGTGACTCAGCCTCTCCACCTGGGTCTCCTCTGGTAGACTGCAGAAAGCCTGCCAGTCTCCAAAACTACGAGCCGGGCCTGCCGCTAAAGGTCCCCAGGCTAGACGAGGCCGAGAACCCAGCATATGACCCTGCTCTGTACGAACCGCTGGGCTCCAGATGAGCGGCTGCCTGGCCCGCTCCTCAACACAAGAAGGAGGCCGCTGAGAGAGCCCCGGTCTCAACAGCTCCCAAGCTCGCAGGATACTCAAAGCAAATCTGTCCTCCCATCCTCTACTGAGGCCTGTCCTCCTCATCTCTATGAAGATCCAGCGAATCTCTGGTGCCCAAGTACCCCCTGCAGGAGGCGCCCGGGCCTGTAGTCGCTGCAAGAGGAGCTCTTTCCAAGGCTCAGCGCCTGGAAGCAACCCCCGAACAATAAGCTTCCCCAATAAGGCTCTACTCTGATCGACTGGATCTATAATGCCCAAACCGCCCTGAGCCAGCGGAAGTGTAATAACTGCCCATGCAACCTTTGCCCGAGCTGGCTGACCGTCCCGCCCAGACCACAGAAAGTTCCTGATCAGCCTCTGTACCTGGCTGATGCAAGAGCTCGAGAAAATCCAGCAAGACGTAATGTACCACATAGTCGCTAACAGCACCTGATTTGCCACCACCACCCTACCAGCCAAGGATAGTCGAGCTGTACTCCAATACAATAGCTTCTTCCGAATGCTCAGAAGAAGCGGGGCAATCTGCTGCTCAGGTGACAAATCGAGGCCGATCTGGCATCCCAAATACCGCACTGCTGTGCCGGGAGGAATCCATCTAAAACCGGGGTCCGGACTCCATGCCGGAGTGGGAGCACTACTGATCCAAAAGGCCACTGTCTTGCGCCAATTGATCAATGCTCCCGAAGCTGCACTAAAAACCTGGAGCGACTGCTCTGCCCGAATAAGATTGGCCTCTTGGCCATGCAAAAATAAGCCCGTGTCGTCTGCAAACTCAGCATCAAGCAAATCCTCCCCCCGGACTGGGAGCTGAAGTCCTCTCAAACCAACCTCCTCTGCCGACAAATACATACTCAAAGCCTCCGCAAAGAAGAGAAAAAGGAAAGGAGCGAGAGGACACCCCTGACGGACTGATCTGGTCAGCTCAAAACTCGGCCCCCGACCTCCTGCAATCAGCACCTGGCTGCGAGCTGTGGAATACAAAGCTGCCACCCCTCTGATCCATCCTGGCTCAAAGCCCAGGCGTAGCATAGTGCCCTCTAAGAATCCCCAATCGACTCTGTCGTATGCCTTCTCAAAATCGAGAAGCATCACGACCAAGTCCTCACCAAGAAACCTGGCTCGGGCCGTCGCCTCCCAGAAAGTAAAGATGTTGTCAAGGATACTGCGCTCCTTGACAAATCCGGTCTGAGTAGCATGAATCAACTCCCCCAGGAAGGGCTGGATCCTCAAACTCAAGGCCTTTGCCAAGACCTTGTAGACAGTATTGAGGATCGTAATAGGCCTCCAATGCCGAATATCATCTGATACTCCCTCCCCCTTGGGGATAAGATAGATCAAGCCCTCTGAAAAGCTCTGCGGCATCATCCCAGTGTCCAAAACATGCTGAAAGCCCCTGCGGAGGCCTGGCCCCAAAAGGTCCCAGTAGCGCATAAAGAAGGCCGGCGTCAGTCCGTCCTCCCCTGGGCAACTATGTCGCGGCAGGACCCTCAAGGCCTCGGCAAGCTCAGTCTCTGACAGAGGCGCACCTAAAACTGTGCGCATATGGTCTGTGACCCTCCTCTGCACATGGGCCCACACAGTCTGTCTGCATACATCCCGATCCTCAGTGGCTGGCTCCGCTGAAAGCAAGTCACTATAAAAAGCTGTGGCAATGTCTCTGATCTCCCCGAGCTCAGTAGCTATCGATCCATCCGGTCTACCAAGCTGACGAACCCCTGCTCGCGCATGACGGGGTCCAGTGATCTCAAAAAACTCCCCAGTCACTCTATCACCAAGCTGCGTCCACTGAGAGGCCTGACGACGATAGTAAAACTCATGTCTCTGCTCCTCTGCCTCTCTAACCTCCTGGCGGGCCTGGCTCAGCTGGGACGCCACCCACTCACATGCTGGCTGCTGCTCCTGAAGTCGCTGTAGCGAAGCAAGGCTACGTCTCAGCCGTTGCTCCCGCTCTCGAATCTCTCCCAGTCGTGTCAAAGCTGCAGCGTGCAGAAAAGAGCTAAGATCAATGAGTCCCTGGGCACACTGGCCCGCTGCATCCTGGTCAGAGCACTGACTATCCTGCCAGATCCTCTCAATGTCCTCAGCGAGACTGGGGTCTGCAAGTACCCGCTCTGGGATCCTCAACTGCAAGCTGGGCTCCCGAGTCCCCTCCTCCAAAGTCAATATAACTGGCGCATGATCTGAAAATGAGGTGCCAGCAAGAATGCCGACGGAGCCCCCTCGCTCCCCCAACCAATCGCCCACATAAAAGCGATCAATCCGAGATAGATTAGTCCCTCCCTGTCGGCGATCCGACCGAGAGAAACTAAGACTGTCCTGAGACCGGGAGAAAGCCCCATGCTGCCATGCATCAGTGATCCTCAGTGACATGCAAAACCGGTCCCAAGCTGCAAGCTCCGTGCCGTGCACTGTAACATGACTGCCTCCCACCCTATCTGCCGGGTCCTCAAGCATGTTGAAGTCTCCCCCAACACACCAATGTGCGGCCTCTGGCAATGCATCTGTAACCTGAGTCCAAAACTCTGCTCTGGCACTAGCATGATTGGGCGCATAGATGTTGAGCACACCCAATAGTTCATCATGCATCCTCAGAATGACATACTGTGCTCTGCCAGGCACAATGATCCCTCGATCCACAATGGCCTGCCGCCATGCATCTGCAATAACCATGCATACTCCTCCCTGTCCACCCAAAGGACCAAACCCTGCAGACCAGAAAGTGTCCCATCTACCAGGCATCACCGAACCATATCTCCGGATCCTGCTCTCACCCAAGTGGTGCTCCTGCATCATCAGAATGTCTATGCTGCCACCAACCAGGCATCTCTGTAGCTCCTGCCTCAAGCAGCCTCGATAACGTATAAAGTGTGCTCCGCCAAGGCCCTGAACATTCCATGAGATGATCCTCATGGATGTCCTACTGAGGTGGATGCTGTCTCAGCCGTGCGGCGAGCCTTCGCAAGCGGTTTGGATGGAGAGTAATCCCCATCCGAACGGCTGCGAGTCTGCCCACCCGGTGTACTGCAAGAATCCCGGATCAGGCGCCAATGGCTGTGACCCATGGCGACTGCCTCCTGCTCTGACATAGTAACCTCATGTATACTCACATATCCTGGGTCGCGTGCCAAATCTGCAACTATGCGCACGACCAAATGCCGAATCCCGGATGTATCCACACTCCCGGGATCCAAGAAAAAATGAGCCAACTCCCAAAGTCGGCCTATCACATCTGTAACCTCCAAATCGCTCATGTGATGAGAAAACTCAACTGCCTGAGTCTTCAACGTGCTGAGAGCGAGCTCTAGAGTCCACTCCCGGTCACAAGGTCCACAAAGAGGGAATGAGAAGGCCACCGCTGAGTCTAGTGCCTCCTCCCCGCGGGCCGGAGGTATCACTACATGCACTCGGATGGGTGCTGGCTCTTGGGGGCCCTCGGCTCCAAAAAGCCGTGTAAAGGTATAATCAAACGCCTCCGAGCGCTGACGAATGCCGAGGCGACTCAGCCGACTGCGGATAGATGAAATCCGTGAAGCCCTAATCGGCATAGGTCTCCTCTGTGATGCTCGAGCGAGGTCAGTGCTCAGCGCCCTCCGGACTGCAGGTGAGCGCCAGGGAACTGCCAGGACCTCCCGGGAAGGCGAGGCGGGCGGAGGGGGAGGAGGGGGAGGCGAGGGAGGAGGAGAGGGAGCCGCTGCCGAGACCGGAGCGGGGGCGGGAGGAGGCGATGGTGGACGCGAGGCGGTGGGAGGGGGTGGGTGTGGGGGAGGTGAAGGAGGGGGAGCTGGCATCTCCTGGTCCTCGGTCGCTGCAGGGGTCTCCTCCTGAAGGGGAGCAAATCTGTTCCTCACGGGAACCCAGTGAGGCTGAGGCTGTGGCTGCTGCTGCAGCGGTACCTGGGCGCGCTGCTGAGGCTGTCTCCCTCGACGGCGCCCCTGTCCTGGCTGCCACTCCGAGGTCTCTGTGGCCTGAGCAGGTGTCCCTGAGGCAGCCTGCCGGGCCGAATCTGCGGGCGGGCCATCCGTGGCCTGCTGCTGTGGTGAGGGCCGAGGTCTCCTGCGAGGGCAGGCCTTGGCCAAATGGCCGACCTGCCTACAAATGAAGCACTGGTTCGGGAGCCCCGAGAACTCCACTCTCTGATCTATCCACCCCCCCCCTATCCTAGGTAGCTGAATGACCTTAGGAAGGGAGGAGATGTCAGATACCAACACTCTGACCGAAGGTAACCCAGCTGCTCTGGCCACCACTGAAGCTGCTGAGGGGCCCGTCTCAAGAACCGAGCCCACCAAAGCTCCGAGCCTGGGGAGGAGCGGAAGATACTCCCGGCGGAGACCAGGGAAACAAACTGTAATATGGAAGAGGCGCTCTCCCTGCTCCGCCGCTGCTGGGTCAAATCCATGCTGCCAAGGCCTGAAGAAAGCCCGAGCACCCCTGATATCCAGAGGACTCATGGCAAGGACCTTGGCAACGCTCTGGGCGGCCTCGAACTCGATCTGATAATGTCCCCGGCCCAAGAGCTGTACATCCAGGATCTTGCCCACATCTGCAAGAAGGCGGGCCTGAAGAAGATCCCTGATCTCCCCTCTGCTGGGGCGAGTGCCGACTATACGGCAGATGGTGGAGTGAGCCTGAAGGCGCTCCACCTCTGCGGTGAGGCTCGCTTCCTCTTCCGGCGAAAGAGAAAGCCTGATGGGGATGACCTCGGGGGCGGGCGAGGGGGCTGCAGAAGAGTCCCTCTGAGGCGAGGCGGGAGGAGTCTCCATCAGAGTCTGAAGCTCAAGCGAAGGCGAGGCGAAAGCGGAAAACCCCTGCAAGAAGCGGGCTGCACACCAAGAGGCGGAAGGACGGGTGACGATAAGGAAAAAAACAAAAAAAAAAAAAAAAAAAAAAAAACCCCTAAGGGAAGAAGCAGCACGACAGAGGAGGGAAGGGGGGGCGGAAATCGGAGGAGAGGCCCAGAGGGGGGGGGGAGGCGGCGACAACGCGAGAGGGAAGTGGGGGGGCGCTGCTGAGAGGCGGCGAGAATGAAGAAGCGAAGAGGCGGGGGGGGGGGGGGGGGGGGGGGGGGGGGGGCGGAATGGCGGCAGCAGGGAGGGAGGGCGAAAGGCGGCAGCGGGGAGGGGGGCGACCTGGCGAAGAGGGGGGGGGAAGGCGCAGAAGCGCTGAAGGAGGGGGGGGCGGCGCAGCAGCGAGGAAAGGGGGGGGGGCGCAGTGGCGAGCAGAGGGGACAAACGGGGGGCAGAGGCGAGAAGGGGCGCGAGGAGGGGGGGGGGATCGAAGGTGCGCAGAGCAGGGGGGGGGGCGGGAGCTTCAGCGAGCGAGCATGTTTTCTTCCTATTTACCGATTTTTCACCGCTCATAAGCGCTTAATTATCCGTAGGCCATGCTATCGAGGATGCACCAAGGGGGGTTTTGAACCTAGGACCTCTTGGTCATAGGCAATCACCTTCACCACTTGAGGAGCTATCACCCTCATTGGCGACACCAGATGTCTTGTTCATATGGTGATTGCATTATCAACTAGTATCTCCAAACTTTTTATGAGCTGCTCAAAGCCTCTCTGCTCGTCCTTGATTAGAGAAGTTTTCAAACATATTGATTTGTGATTGAAATATGTTCTTACAAATCAATAATTTTGGGTTGCTGGAGCCTTGGAGGTGGTGCAACATATCCATTATGCAAATCTGTATCCCTGCCTCGATCATAAGACATCTTTTGGATGAAGGCCTCTGCATCCTCTCCTTCATACCCTGGGAAGGTTCGTAAGACATGACTTCTGGGAAGCTTGAGCATATCAAGGACGAGTGCCGCTCCTTCGATACAGGCTAAAAAGAACCACTCTCAATGAAAGCACCAAAATATGATGAGAGCTCAGTGAACAACCCGCAACTCTAGCACCCAGCAATCACAATCTCTCTACCACGGAGGAACACACAACAAAAGAATAGAAACGATGTTGTTTTCTCAATCTCCACACTCTCTTTCTTCTTAAATCAAAACGTAAGCTTTCTATATGCTTCTTCACCTTCGACTCACACCTCAACCAATCACTACGTTTGATATCAAATCGCACCTAACTTCCACTTGCTCCAAAGTCACAAACGTACGCTTTCTTCTACACCCCCCTTCTCACACAATCAACAAGAAGGAACTCGAAAATAACAAGGGAGCATCAATTGCAAGACCACCAATACAAGATCAGAAAAACAAAGAGGAGACAAACTCCAAGCAACAGCCCAATCAAGGTGTACACCAACAAGGATGCGTGTCACAATTCCCTCACAATCTCACACCATCAAGATTAGCTCCAACTCGTGCTCATGCTTCTCCTCAACGTCAAAACTGCATATGCTTCTCTTCCTATACCTTGGACACGCTTGCCAAACTGCTTGCATACAACAACTCCTACGCTTGCATACAACTGTTCTACGCTTCTGCCAACACGATCCCTTCTTAACATCGATGCTTTCCTTGCTTTCCTCCTGATTTGGACCCCAAAAAGCACCTGTGCTAACAATACCATGCGATCCTAATATTTGCATCGTGATTTTTGCTTTTTTCCACCCCTGTAAGACAAAAATATTGATATTTTGAAGTTTCCTTGCTGCACAAGTCCGCTCCATGCTCCATAAAAAAACCCAATAGCCCCTTCCCTATGTAGTGTGGGCCATGTTTGCACACATCCTACATCCGCATGTATGCCACAAAAAATCTCCTACCAACGTCACACATCTATCAATGAGTGCAAGTGTCAACTTCCCAAGCATCTCCGTCCTAGAGGTGATGTGCTTAGAAGCACCACTGTCAAAGTACCAAGCATCCACAGAATCTTTCACATTAAGAGCATAGGCATCTTTGGAAGGATCATAACTGCATGTAAATAAAGACCAATCATCCTACACACAGTTGGCTTAGTCATCATCTTTTGTGACATCATCCTCGACTACCATATTACACTCTTAGGGATTTAATTTTCACGTGATCACAAGATTTTTTGTGATAATAAAACATGTGAACAAGTTATTCACATGTTCTCATGTTACCGTTCACAAAATAACAAGTCACTTGCCATTTGGGAACCCCTTAGAAGCTTGGCTACACATGGGAATAAGCTATTCACATGTTCTCATGTTACCATCTTCACATAATATCATGTCAGTGGCCACCTAAGAAGATTTTTTATGCCTGACAAAGATAATTTTTTAAGGCCCTTATGAAAGCTTTGTGAATATAACATGTGATCACAAGATTTTTTGTGTTATTAACATATGTTATTAACATGTTCATATGTTTTCGTTTACGTCAATGAAATCCCTGTTGAAATGTATTTTTGGCATTCATTAATATCGTGTCCTGGGGTTTTACAATATTGACATTTTTTATTCTTCTTGGGTTGATCCGCACTTGCTTTGCCACTTGTTGATGGCTGTCTTGAATTAGCCCTTGGCTAAAACCACCAACCTTAGCATTCCCTTTAGGCTTAAACTTAGAAATAAAAGCTTTTTCACCACCATGTTCTTGTGTGTCTACTCTTCTTGCAAAATAAGAGCCCAATTAACTCCTAAAAGGTGAGAGAAATTGGGATTTCCCCTCATGGACAAATTCAAGGAGCTATAAAATCCAAGTAGGACTCATGACGAGAGTTCAAGGTCATGGGGACCATCTGTGCATCAAGAATGACCATCAATATTCAAAAGTTGCTCTCTCAAGTTTTGAATATATGTAACATGATCCTGCATAGAAGCTCCTTCGTCCATTTGAGCATGTGCAAGCTCACAAAAAGGAACCCTAGCCTCATTGCATGCTCGATACATGCCTTCTAATATATCCCAAGCTGCCTTTGAATCCTACGTGAACAAATATGTGGAATGATGGACCTCTTAACCGAAAGTACAATGAAGGAGAGAGCTTGTACATCATGTGAATCCCATCTCCTCTGGTCTCGAGTAGGAGCCACAAGTGTGGCCCTACCTACACCTTCCAGGGGAGTTGCTGGAGCAACATTTAGAGGCCTTTCCTCATCTCTCGTAACATATTGCCACAAATTCTTTGTAACAAGCAAATTGCACACCATGAAGCTCCATAATGAGTAATTGGTTCCATCCAATTTATCCTCTTGAGTGAGGAATCCAAGGACATTGCCTCCAAGGATTGTGATGTTTTGATTATGATCAATTGTCTATGCTTCGCTTAAGGTTGTGGAGTGGCTCTATTCGTGTCTTGAGGTTTATGGTATTGTTCATGTTGAGGTGATAGGAGGTTGATTTCTGAGCCATACAATAGACTATCTTACTAGATGGGTTGAAGCAAGAGCTGTAAAGGAGGTGCGTACAAAGAAGACAGTTGATTTCATCTATGGGCATATTTGTACCAGGTTTGGTGTACCATTGGTCATCTTGATTGACAGAGGGCCAGGATTTCGAAAGGAGCTGACCAAGGAGCTTCAACATAGATTGGGCATGCAGCATAGACATTACTCGCCATACTAACCTCAGTGTAATGGTTTGGTGAAGCATGCTAATGGCCAAGTGATGTGAATGTTGATCAAGTATGTGGCTGAACTCCGGACAGATGGGATGAGGAGTTGGATAAATGTTTGTGGGCCTATCATATTTCATTCAAGGTCCATACCTCTTTTACTCCTTTTGATTTAGTTTATGGTCAAGAAGCTATAGTTTCTATTCAAGCTCAGTTGGGAGCTCTTCATAGCATGGAGAGTTGTCAATGGTCACAAGAGGAACAGGTACAAGCTAGGATTCATTAGCTTGAGCTGGTACAATTCAATAGAGAGACGGCTTTGGATTACTACACGTAGCAGGCAAACCAAAGAGTTGGGAGGTTAGGTAAAAAAGAAGGACATTCATGAGGGAAGTTTGGTGATGTATAATTCGAGGCTTGATTCTACTTTTCAAACCAAGCTACAACCAAAGTGGCTGTGCCCTTTCAGGGTGGTATGTGCATATGCCAATAGATCCTATCAATTAGAGGACATGGAAGGGAAGCTTTTGAAACATAAAGTAATATATTCCATTTGAAGCTGTATTTTGTGAGAGATCTTATTCCAAGTGTGCATGCTTTTGCTGAGCATGAATGCTCAACTTGATGGTGGGCACTATGATGTGGTAAAAAACCTCACCATACCATGAAATTAAAACTCTCTTTTGTGAGGTAATTTTGGTAGCTAGTAAATGACTAGTGATCACTATGGTCTTTTTTTGTAAGTCAAAATATATGACGAATATGTTTTGAGTAGTTTGGTGGTCATTGTATGTATGAACATGGTTGACATACCATGTATTTTGAAGGCTTTTATGCAAAAGGATGTGCAGTCTTGTTCTTTTTTGAGGGGTGCAAAGGTTGTTTTAGAGGAACATGGTGAATGATTGACTTGGATAGGGCCAATGGGGGGCCAAAGGGGGTCACTAGCATTAATGAAGGGGTTGCTTACTACACAAGGCACTTCATAAACTCATGATTTCCATGCTAAAAGAGGACGGAAGGCCAAAAAAACACAAATCTATGTATGGGTTGATGGTAATAATGGCCAAAAGCAAAAAACGAGTGTGGCATATATGGAGAAAAGCTTTTGTGGCTTTTTGTGGATCATATATATATTAAGGGATCACGACCAAAATCATTATTTTTTCTCCTTTGGCACTCATATCTCTCTTTCCATGCATGGTATTCAGAGCTAGGGGTGCTATACATGTAGGTGGTTAGCTTGATCAAGCAAGGACGAGCTTTTGGAAGAGCTAAAGTAAGCAAATCTCCTCATATCTTTGGCAATCAAGGCAAGTTTGGAAGAGGAGGAAAGCATGAGCTCAACTATAAAAGACCATTGAGGGACTCTCATCAACAAGCCATCAAGGAAGCAAGTCATCACTCATTAGACAAGCAAGTAGTCTGTCAGCTTGTGCTCAGTCTTTTGTTATCTTCATGTTGGTAGTTGAGCTATGAGCTTGCTAGCTCTCTTGTATCTACATCTCCTTGATCTAGTTGCTTTGGAAGCCTATGTTCTTGCTCTTGGATCTTGTAATCTCTTTTCTATGATTGTATAGACTTGATGTTGTTCTAGAACTCCTTTCTTTGCAATATACGCTTCTATCTTGCAATTCTTGGTTGTAGAAATCTATGGTTAAGAGAAGTGGTGTTCTCTTTCTTTCTACATGTCACATGTGATGCACTTTCTTGATTGTCTCTACTCTCCTATGGATGTGAGATCTTGTTATGAGTGATTTCAGCCTTGTATCATTGATGTGGTCTATGGCACAATATGATCTCTGAGCTTTGTTGGCATTGTGATGTGTACCTCACAAGCACAGTCTATCACGCTCTTGTAAATCAATTGCATCTCTTTCTCTCGGATGTTTTCTATGCCCTTGGTCCAAGGATTGTGATGTTTTGATTGTGATTTATTGTCTATGCTTCACTTAAGGTTCAATTGTGGAGTGGCTCTATTTGTGTCTCGAAGTTTATGGTATTGTTCATGTTGAGGGCATAGTGGTGGCTTCTGTTTCCTGGATTGTGGTGAGAACATACATCTCACCGTGATTAGCAAAGAGCCCTTCTTATGCTCAATTTTCCCTAATGTCCAACATACTAGAAGTAGAGGAAGGGAACATCATACTCTTTTTGGAGATGGGAAACAAGTACTACGAAGCATTGGGTTCGAAAGTAGATAACACAAGACTGAGGTAGTTTTGGTTGATCCTTGATCCCTTGTTAGAGTGGATTGTGAGATTTGAGTTCACATGGGCTAAACAAGGCGACATCATTTGATACATGGGCTTTTTGATTGGAGCAAAAGTGAGCCTCAAGCAGACCTTTAGATGGTGTATGTGAAAACAAGTTCTTGAACTAGAAAGGCAAACACATGTCCCTTCCATCATGGGTGGTCATCATCAACCATATAATTGAATCTTATATAGTTTTTGTTGCTTCAATCCTACCCTTCTCTCAAGCTTGCATTTAAAATCTGGACAGGCTTCGCTCACTCTAGGAATGTTTCATTGGAAGTCAACACACCCTCTCTTGGAAGATCCCTCACTATCATTGAGCCTATGGCTACTCAAAGACCCCTTCAAAAATGGTGTGACCCCTCTCTAAACCAAAACAAGGATGATTAGAAGACTATAGACTAAAGGAGTCACTAAGTGGATGCAGCTATGGAACTCACCTAACAACTATTGGAAATAATCATAGGATGTGAAGGATTCATTCAACCTATCAATTTTGGAGACAACCTTTGTATATGTAACACTTTCCATAGTTAAAATGGAAATTGGCTGACGACAACAACACAAAATGGTCAAATGTCAGTTCACTGGTGGGTCTCTCCAAGAGGGAGAAGATTAATCAATTGTGATACCCATGACTAAAAACCCTCCAAAGATAATGATTGGGTAGGGCCCAAGGCTTAGAAGACATGGGCAGCTCAAGCAAGAATGGATAGTTGGGGAATGTGGGAGCTTAGGGTGAAAAGAACATGGCAAGCTCCGGGGGCGCCGTGCGGGGGGGGGGGGGGGGGGGGTCACCTAAAAATATGTAACCATAGGACGTGGCTTCAACAAGAGGGTTTTTTTTAATGGTATTATTCACATAAATTTTACATACATAAGGGGTTCATCTATTCACTTTGAAAAAAAAAAATCACATTTTTTACTTCTTTTTAAAAAAAACCATATGTAAGAAGCAGTTTTAAAACAACCCCTTGAACGCACGTGTTATGGGTAATTGCTATATAGTGATCCCCCCAAGATGGCAAGCAACACCATTAGCTAGTCTAAACTATATACTATATGGAGAGTGATTTAGGTTGTCCTCCTAGTTAGCAAGTGGACTAAGACCACTCTGTTGTTGGGGAGGACATTGGAGCAATGAGGTCTTCAAGCCCCTCTCGGTTGAAAGAACTATACTATGGGAGACAAGAAAGGGGTGTTGAAGCTACTACCTGGGATCTAGTGGATCATCAAAGCTATCATTAAGCATATATGGATAAGTAGAAACAATGTAGCTTATTCTCACATATAGGTGCTAGAAAGTGGCCCTTTGAACCCATTTTGGAGAGTGCATTAGCTTGCTTAACAACTGGAAGTACAAGGAAGATTACTATGGAACAGTATGCATTCTCCTTAGCCAAGGCTTAGCAGCTTGCAATTTTTAGCCTACTTGAGAGATAGGACTTAGCAATAGTTCAAGTTGCAAAGAAGGTAAAATCCATGATGTTTATATTCATTTTATTTTTTCATTGTCATTGGCTAGTGCATGGTGCATCTATACTAGACATCGTATTCAAAACTTTTGGAGTTTTGCCCCCAGTCGATCACCGCAACCCATATTCACCCCCATACATTGAGAAAGAGGCAATATTGGAGCACTACACACATCAACTTTGCACAAAAATAGCACCAAAAAAACACAAAATATGAAAAGACTATTAAAAAGGGTGCTAAGGTGTATACAAATTCTATGTAGACATACTATTTTTCATATTTGGCTTCACAAATGAATTCAATTTTTCCTTTTAGCTATCATCTTGGCAAAAAGTTGAGCTCCTTTTTAAAGTTTATCTGTTAAATAATTAATTTAATATTTTCTTTTTAAATCAATCACTCATTTTTTCACATAAATTAATTAGTATGTTTATCTGAAAATATTTAACAAAGTAAACCCAAAATAAAAATTAAGTATACTCAATAAAGCAAGCATAAAGATACAAGAGTTGTTCATACCATTATAAAGGTGGTGTAAAGATATGCCATTGGTTCAAATGGATGCATAGCAAATCATTTTCCATGCTTCTGAATATCTTTAGAGTCTTCAAACTCTAATATGCATGAGGCAACTATCAGGATTAGTGACGTATTTTTCATGTCCATTTCATTTCTGTTATAGAATGCTACATCCAAGCCCTCTTGTAAACTCCTACGTTCAAGAAAACATTTAGAAAATATAAAAGTTTAAAAGTTTATTTTTACACCAATGTATTTTCTTCATTCAGTTTCTTTGCTTATAGTATACACCCAATCTCTTAAACCTCACGTGTGTGTGAACCATTATAAGAAGGAAAGTTTTATTCATTTATTGATAACCAATAAATCACTATGTTATATTATATGTAACACTCTGAGATAGTATTGTGTTTGCAAAGTCCTAAACACTAAGGTTCCCTAAAATTTGATATTAAATAAAGGAAAAAAAGTTGACAGAGTTTTTGGGAGTTGAAACACCCTAATATTTTTATATAAAATGATAAAAGGGTCTATTTCCTAACAAACATATTTAAAAACCCTCAATTTTTCTTGTAAAGTTGACTTTGCAATTAATATTTGAAATTATATTTCTTTCAAAAAAACACTTATTTCTACAAATTTTGCTTTTTAAAAAATACCCCCATGTAAAAACAAAAAAATGAGTGACAACAAAGGGAAAATGCTTCAAAATTAAAAAACGCTACTGGACCTATATAAGCAACCTCCCTTTCCTTCATTCTCACAACTCACTCCCACAATCTACTCCTCTTCCCTCCTCTCTCCCTCCTTTCCCTTTCTCTTTCCCCTCTCTCATCCTCTCCTCTTGCTCTTCCTTCCTACCTCAACTCCTCTCCTCTTTCCCACACCCATCTCCTTCCCTTCCACTCCCCTTGGTTTCTCTCCAGATGGAGCACGCTATCTTGTGGCTATTGCCACACAAAAGTGACCTAAATTTACTTTGTTATGCTTTTGGCCACTTCTGTGGCATTTGGCCAGTAGCCCAAAGATGGCACACGCCATCGTTTGGGCAATATCTCAAAGGTGGCATTTGGCCAGTAGCCCAAAGATGACACACGCCATATTTGAGATATTGCCCAAACGATGGCGTGTGCCATCTTTGGGCTACTGGCCAAATGCCACAGAAATGGCCAAAAGCATAACAAAGTAAATTTTGGTCACTTTTGTGTGGCAATAGCCACAAGATAGCGTGCTCCATCTTTGTGGCAATGGCCAAAAAGATGGCGCATGCCATCTTGTGGCTATTGCCACAAAAGTGGCATATGCGCTTGCCACAAAGATGGAGCACGCCATCCTGTGGCTATTTCCACACAAAATTGATCAAAAGTTAGTTTTTTCTGCTTTTGGCCACTTTTGTGACATTTGACTAGTAGCCCAAAGATGGGGTGTGTGTGTGTGTGTGTGTGTGTGTGTGTGTGTGTACATATGTATGTATGTGTGTGTGTGTATGTATACATGTATGATATATATATATATGTGTGTGTGTGTGTGTGTGTGTGTGTGTGTGTGTGTGTGTGTGTGTGTGTGTGTGTGTGTGTATGATTAATACAAAAAAGACAGTTTGTTAGATTTGTTAAAGACACAAAATTAAAGTATAATTTTTTTTGGAGAACAAAATATTTATGCTTTTAGTAGATCTTTCTTTCCATATTTCCTAATTTTGTGTGAATTAGACATGTAATTGCTTCTTTGTACTCGTGCATGTGTTTTGTACTTATATGTTTTCTAAGAAAGATTTAAAAATCATAATCTATTCCACAGTTACATTCTCCTTTTCCACAAGGTTTTCTTGCCACATTTGCTTATATTTGGCAAATCTCCTTTCGACACTCCACATTCCATTGTCATGATGGTTAAAATATCACTTAGATTTTTATCCTCTCATTCATACAAATGCAAGACCATCAACTATCTTTGGGAAAATATTTGGGTCTTTCTCAGGGTGAACTTTGCTAGATTCATGGAAACCCATTTTAGATACCATGTTCTCACACTTATCTAAGCATTTGTTACCAAGTTTTGTAAGCTTAAGCAAATATGCATAGTCTAGTTAAAGGCCAAGGATGTTAATATCATATTCTTATTTTAGCATGTAATGTGTAGATTTGAAGGTTATTCTGATAAACCCATGGTAGTCTTCATTGGTTAACTTCCAATATCTCGTGTGTTAGTTCTCATTTTTCCCGATACTAGTAGTACTACAAGCATACTTAGAGTTAACATCATCACTTATACCTAACATGTAATGTGTAGATTTGAGCACATTGTGTTGGAATTACGGTTGCAGGAAAGCACACAAAGCTTGGAGAAGAAGAAGCAAGAATGCACACAACACACAATGTATTAGATTGTGTCAATGTACAAAAAATAAGTTAGCCCTACAAGGATGGGCGTATATACAAGCCAGGGGAAAAAACCTCCTAAAGAGGGAAAAAGTGCCCCGGCGGTCCTAAGTGTGTTCACACACATCACTGCCTATATATATATATGGCAACAAATCCCCCCTGGGAGTGATGGTGTGAACGAGAGCTGGCACTCATGTATAGGGGAGTGCCATGCCCGAAGTAGATCAGTCCACAAAGGGGAGCAAGCCCAAAGCTTTGCGGAAAGCTTCGAACTTCTCACAAGGAAGCGCCTTTGTGAAAAGATCGGCGAGGTTGTCCTGTGTTGGCACATAGGCCAAGCTGATCTCTCCTGCTGAGAGTCTCTCCCTGACATAGTGATAATGCACCTCAATGTGCTTTGTGCGAGCATAAAAAACTGGGTTTCTCGCAACAACTGCCAATGCGCTCTGACTGTCAGTGAAGATAGAGGTGGCAGACTCCTGTCCAACATCCAAGTCAGCCAACCATAAGCCGTCTGAGCCACACACACTCAACCGTAGCTGTGAAAGCTGCCCTGTACTCAGCTTCACAACTAGAAGTGGCCATAGTAGGTTGCTTCTTGCTCAACCAAGATATGCATGAGCTACCGAGAGCATGAAACAAAAACTACTTGTGGACACTCTTGTGTCATAGCAACCAGCCCAATCTGAGTCCGAAAAAGCATGTAAATCTGGCAACAACGATCCCCCCTTGGGATAAAACAACCCAAGATGTATGGTGCCACTCAAGTAGCAAAAGATGCGTTTAACTGCCTTCCAATGCTGAGACCCTCGGCTATGCATAAGCCTGCTCACCTGTGAGACTGCAAACTGAATGTCCGGCCTTGTAATGCATACATAAATGAGGCAACCAACAGCTGTCTGATAGAGTGTGACATCAAAGTGATCTCCAGCATCATGAAGACTCAACTTCAAACCTGTCTCCATTGGAGTAGCAACAGGCTTGCAGTCTTCAAGGCCAAATCTCCGCAACAATGTCTCAATATACTTTGTCTGACACAAAGCAATACCTCCATCACACTGCTTAAATTGTATCCCCAAATAATGATGCAAATGCCCCAAATCTGACATCTCAAAAGAGGCATTCAAATCAGCCTTAAAATCAGCAATATGACTCTCATTTGGTCCTGTGAGCAGCAGGTCATCGACATAGAGAGCAATGATTAGATGTACACCATCCACACATTTAACATACAAAGTGCTTTCTGTTGGACTATTCTGAAACCCATGTGCAGTCAAATATGCATGTATCTGTTCATACCAAGCTCGTGGAGCTTGCTTTAAACCATATAAAGCCTTTTTCAACCTGCACACTTTGTTTTCCTGCCCTCTTTGAACAAAACCATGAGGCTGCAATACATACACCTCCTCATGCAAATCTCCATTCAAGAACGCAATCTTTATGTCCAGTTGATGTACATTCCAACCATTATGAGCTGCCAATGCACAAATGCTACGAATGGTAGTCATACGACAAGTGGGAGCAAAGGTCTCATCAAAATCAATGCCCTTTTCTTGAGCATAACCCTTTGCAACAAGTCTTGTCTTATAGCGATCAACACTGCCATCTGGCTTTCGTTTCAACTTAAAAACCCACTTACATCCAATGGCCTTTTTACCAATAGGCAAATCACACAAAGACCATGTACCATTCTTCATTATAGCATCATATTCACTTTGCATTGCAGCCAACCAATTTTTTGATTTTTGTGCCTCATCAAATGAAAGAGGTTCTTCCTCTTCACACATACTAGACACAGCCAAAGCATAACAATCTAATGCATAAGAGGCATGCTGAAAACCTGAACGAGTACGACTAGATATAGGTGCATCAATTTTACTATCACGCAAGGTTTGCACCAGCCATTTAGGCATACCTCTAGCCTGCTCATTTTCAGCCCTATCCTTAGAAATTACATCCTGTAAATCTGCATCAGAAATAGGCTGATCTATGAGACAAAAATGCATTTGAGAGCCTTATCATCCAATTTCCTGTATTGTTGCACAGGCACTAAAGCATAGGCCAAGCAACCAAAGACACGCAAGTGACCAATAGAAGGCTTCCTGCCATGCCAAGCTTCGTATGGAGTAATAGACTGCAAGGCCTTAGTGGGACACCTATTGAGTACATATGCAGCACGCATGACAGCCTCAAGCCAAAACGCATGTGGCAAAGCTTGGCTCTTGACCATACATCGTGCCATCTCCATAAGTGACCTGTTTTTCCTCTCAGCAACACCATTTTGCTGAGGGGTATACGGCACTGTACATTGGTGTTTTATCCCACGACTAGCCAGAAATACATCAAACTCTTTAGACAAGTACTCCCCTCCTCGATCAGAACGGAGGGTGCCCACAGTACAATTGGATACATTTTCAACCATAAGAAAAAACTGTTTCAAGCACAAAAACACTTCGGACTTTGCCTTCAGTGGATATACCCATGCATGCCTTGAGTAATCATCAATGAAAGTCACGAAGTACAAGTGTTTACCAAATGGCGGAGTTTGCATAGGCCCACATACATCATTATGTACAAGTTGCAATTTGCGAGTGGCCTGCACAGAACCATCCTTTGGAAATGCAGAACGCTGCATTTTGCCCAAAATACAGCCTTCACAAACATGTTTCAATGGTGCCTCAAGAGGGGGCAATGAAGAAACCATATCAAATTTTTGCAAACGCAGCAAACTAGCAAAGTTCAGATGACCAAAACGAGCATGCCATAGTTTTGCATCTGAAACTGCCTTTTCATCAGAAACTGCATTTGCTGAATCTTCCATACACTTGTCATAAGAATTGAGCCTATACAGCCCACAAAACAAGGTGCCAGATACAATAATCGTATCACCAGAAATCAAATCATGAACAGTTCATCTGTCATCCACAAATTTGACTACAAATCTAAGTCTAGCAAGCACAGAGACAGACAATAGATTCTTCTTTATCCCTGGCACATACAAAGCATCTGAAAGTGTGAAAGCGCTGCCATTTGCAGCAGTAAGCATAATTTTACCAACGCCCTTCACTGGGTAAGAAGCATTATTGGCACATGTGACAGTATTCCCATTAGAGACAGCCTCAAGACAAGTGAACATATCACGATGTGAGGTAATGTGCTTTGTAGCACCACTGTCAAAATACCATACATTAGAGTCAACAGAAACTGCCAAACATGCATCATGTACAGATGGGTCATACTGGCAATACACGCTAAACGCCCATTCTGTATCCTGCACAACATTTGCAGAATCTGCATTTGTAGAAGCATCCGCTATTGTGGCTGCATTTGACTCTTTCTTCTTTGCCTCTTTAGCCTTTAGCTTAGGGCAATTCTTAATGACATGATCATTTGCCTTACAATAGTTGCACCTGGTCTTTTTCTTGCCTTTATCAAGAGCCTTCTCAGACTTATTGTTGCTACTTGTGGGGAAGGAGAAGAAGTTGCAGACCTACTAATAGGAGAAGAAACAGTGGAAGGGGCTGCCTTACCACTTCTTCTCTGCTACTGGGCAGCAATAAATGCTTGAGCTGCACACTGCCTGGCCCTATTTTGCCTAGACTGCGCTTCTTGCAAGAGCTTGTTGACTAAAGTATCATACTTGACAGCATTAGGTCTGTCCTCAGTAAGAAGTCTCCACGTGGAAGCAAAAGTCTGATATGTCTCAGGTAAAGCATCAAGAACAGTCTGCACAAGAGAATGATCAGGAATAATCTCACCTGCAGAAATCAACTATTCTTTGAGATCTTTAATCTCAGCAAGAAAAACATTCATGTCATCATCTTCCTGCATAATCTTTAATTCTAGCTCTTTACGCAGGTAAGAGATTTTTGCCTCATTACGACCTGCATACAAACCAGCTAGAATAATATCGCAAGCCTGTTTTGCTGTTTTAGCTGAATGAATATGTGGGGTGATGTTACGTTTGACAGAAAGTGCAATCAAGGCATGAGCCTGCGCATCTTTACCGTCCCAACGAGCTTGTTCAACAGTGGGTAAAACAGCAGCAACAACAGTAAAGCTGCTAGAACCTGCAACATCCTCAATAGATCCCACATCCAAAGAACCTGGACGTACATCCATACCCTGCATAATGTTCCACACTCCTTTTGCAACCAAAACATGCTGCATCATGTATGCCCAAAGTGGGTAGTTGCTGTCTCCATCCAGTTTGTCTTCAACAGACAACATGCGAAATACATCATTGTTGTTATCAGCCATGGCCACTGACTGAAACTGATGCAAAAGCTACCTGTAATGAAGCAAAGACTGAACAGAGAACAACTCGTCCTATGTAGCACGGTCCACAATAGAATACGTATGCCTGTTTTGCAAAAAATTGCATTGTCGAAATTTCTGCACGAAATGACGAAAACACCTGTGCAGAACTTGAAATGCAAAAACGGAGCCCAAAATGACCTTAGATGCGATTTCTGAGAATGCAAAGCCCTTCGAGCCTTATTTGCAGAGTATAGGGACCTGCAAGCGCTCGTGAAAGCTCACCTCAATCGGAGAATGTGAGTCGAAGGGTGCTAGCAGTGTAGCCTTGGGAGCCGATGCCTGCTCTGATACCAATTGTTGGAATTAGGGTTGCAGGAAAGCACGCAAAGCTTGGAGAAGAAGAAGCAAGAATGCACACAACACACAATGTATTAGATTGTGTCAATGTACAAAACATAAGTTAGCCCTAGAAGGATGGGCGTATATACAAGCCGGGGGAAAAAACCTCCTAAAGAGGAAAAAAGTGCCCCGGCGGTCCTAAGTGTGTTCACACACATCACTGCCTATATATATATATGGCAACACATTGTTTTGATAAACCTATCATGGTAGTCCTTGTTGTTTGCCTTCAATATCTTGTGTGTTAGTTCTCATTTTTCCTAATACTAGAAGTTATAGTACTACAAGCATACTTAGAGTTAACACCACCACTTATACCTAATATTGACTTTTGTGCCATTAAATTGTTGAAGTACCAACACCATCAACATTTAGGCCTTCACATGAATTCTATGATTCTATAGTTTCCTAAGAGAGGAGAGGAGAGAAGAGGCGAGGTGGTGGATGGAACAAGTATTGGAAGGATGGAGAAGCAGAAGGGAGGTTGTACATGAATACCCCAAGCGTGATGTTGTGCATGTCCTCCTAAAGCTTGTCTCAAATCTTTGGAGATTACCTAACCTATATGTTGCAATTTGACTCGGGGGGGGGGGGGGGGGGGGGGGGGGGGGGGGGGGTCACTCACAAAAAAATGTAAATATCACGTGCGTTCAACAGAAGCATATTTTTAATTTATGAAACTTACAGAAATATATTTACATAAGGGTATGATTTAAAATTTTTTCAAAAAAATTTACAGATTCATAAAGAAAAGGGGATATTATATGGATAAAAAAATTCACAGATAAAGGATTTAAAATATAGGCCTTGAACGCACGCGATAGGGGTATTCTACATATAGTGATCCCCCCCCCCCCCCCGGAGCAATTTGAGAGTGGTCACATGCCCTCAATTTCATAGTGGCAATCTTCCACTCTTTCAAAAAACCAAAAGATTGATGAAGTGGGAGGACCTCTAGTTCTTGATTTGAAGTCCACATTTGAGGAAAGAACAACCCAAGAAATTGAGTGAAAGAGGAGGGGAGAGAAGAGTAGTATTGGAAAGATGGTAAAGCACAAGGGAGGTAGTACATGAAAGTTCCAAGACCCATGAGAACAAGCTCACTAATGTGAATGTCTTCCTAAAGCCAATCTCAAAGATTTGGAGAGTACCCAACATTTCTCCTATGTGTTGTGGTTCAAGAGTGGTCATATGCCTTCAATTTCACAATCACAATCTACTCCTCTCAATCTACTCCTCTCTCAAAAACTCAATTTCACAATCACAATCTACTCTCTCAATCTACTCCTCTCTCAAAAACTCAAAGATTAATAGGGTGGAGGACCTTCAGTTCCTCATTCAAAGCCATCGTTTGAGAAGAGAACAACCCAAGAAATTGCCGAAAAGAGGAGAGGAGAGGAGAGGTAGACTGAAAAAGTATTAGACGGATGGCAAAGCACAAGGTAGGCAATACATGACAGCCTCAGTGATGTGGATATCCACCTAAAGCCATGTCTCAAAGCTTTGGAGGATACCCAACAATTCTCCTATATGCTTCACTTCAAGAGTGGTAAGACACTTCAATTTCATAGTGGCAATATGCTATTCTCAAAAAAACCCAAAAGACTAATAGAGCATGAGGGCCTCCAGTTCGTGTTTTAGAGCCATTGTTTGGGGAAAGAACAACCAAAGAAATTTCCTGAAAAAGGAGACGAGAGGAGAGAAAATTGGAGGATGGGGAAGCACAAGGGTGGTGGTTGCATAAATGGGGGAAAGCATGTAGGTGGTAGGGAAACAACCTTGCTAGGCTTTCTATTAAAGAGAAACAATGATGCCATTCACACACCTAGAGTGTGAATGCTTTGACTTGCTAGTCTTGTTACCCAAGAACAAAACATCGGAGTATGCAAGACAATCCTATTACAATAGCACGTCAATGACCTGGGGCTGGAAGAACTGTGGCAAGAGGGCAAGAAAGTCAACATGTAAGGGTGAAGAGGGGGCAACGAGAAGCACAAAGAAAAAATCAGGTAGTAGCAAGTGGAGGCAAAGGGTAGTTGTGCTCTAGGAGCTAAGAATGTATATCAAATGTTTGAGACTATCAATGGGTGCAAGAAACCATAACAAGATATAATAGGAAGACATCAAGGAGGTAGATAGTATAACAGCCAAGTGATGTAGTTACAAGACAAAGATTATGTTCAACCTCTATACACCATAATGCTCTTTTCAAGGAATATATAAAAACTCATTTCAATACTTCTAAACTCAAAGCATTATTATGAACATTATTGATCATCCTTCAACTTTACTAGTCCCCACCTCATCCAATGGCTTACATTCCTCAATCTTCCTTGATAGCACATAAAGAGACAAAGGTTTATGATTATTTTTTAGTGCATTTGTGCCTTGACAAGGAAGCTTTAGGCCCCAATATAGGTCATATTCCAATGCATCATAAAATAACCTACTGGAACAACGGATATCTAACTTCTACATACGTATATGTAGGCGAGTTGCTAAAAAGTTTCAACATGAACTTAGCATTCTAACGGATCAAGGTTGGAGCATATTTGCGCAATATATAGCAAAAGGTACAATATGCGCACTCAAATTGCAACTTACAAACACTTTTCTTTCATTGCCACAATGTTTTGTTAGTAAAGTCACCATGTTAGGAAAAAAACTAGTTTTACGTGTTCATTGCGGCTCCAAACAAATTTCTAAGTTCAATTTTAAGCTTCCAAGGACCATTTAGCCTCTTCTTAAGAGTCTAGGTACATCACTTCAAAGTCGCATTCAAGCAATCAAGAAATAGTTGGATACACGCACAAAGTCAATTCCTTAATATGTCCCATATATAATGCCTATCTATACTGCGCATCAATCTTGGACAATCGAGAGTTCTTTGGATGCTGTCACATGCCACAACAGTACATTAAAAACCTAAAGTCATTGATGTATAATTTTGCACCGTTACGCAAAAAGGACTCCCATCTTGACATTCTTGTAGTTCCACCATTAATGAGGAGAATCATATTAACACGCCATAAATTCGCAACTTTAATGGATAATGAATCGCAATAAGGCTAATCACAAGTGTATGCTTTCTTATTTCAAAGACACAATCTTCCCACCTTTCACATTCCTTAGTAGAAAGCAAGACAGCAAGAACACACATTATTACTTAGAATACTAGAGAATGCCACGTAGAAAGACTTGGAATGTAAACAAAGTACGATTAGTATCCGTCTAAAAATTGAACATCTCCAAACAAGGAGAGAAAGACAATGTAAAGGACCAAGAGTAAAACAAGAGGACGGGGATAAGAGGCCCGTGTTAAGTGTGGATCCCTTAACTAGACTTTTGAAAAGAGAGACACACACAGAGAGAGAGAGAGAGAGAGAGAGAGAGAGAGAGAGAGAGCAGTAACCCTGTAATTGTAGTTACCTATTTATATGTACTTTCTATTTAAAGGATTTTTTAGATTTGTAAAGAATCCAAAACATCTTGTGCCCTTTTGCCAAATGGTGCTTGTCTTTTGAAAAGGACAACATAGCTACTGAAGCCCTTGGATTCAATGGATCCAAATGGAGGCTTCATTTACTCAGTAATAGCAGGAGGCTTTCCTTAATCTGCCAGCCCTCCTTATTTGCCAAGCCATCTTTATTGTGGCAGCCCACAACAATTTTAGCTGAGGTAGCGGAGGTTTTGGCTACAAATGCAGTCCAACCACAACAATTTTATCCTTACTTGCTGCAGAAGTTTTGGCTACAAATACAGTCCAATCACAAGCTAATTGTTTGGGATCTTGAAGACAATCTAATTTGAAATGACAGGGGTCAGAAGAGGTTTACCAGAAAAGAAAGCCTCAAGATTGGCAATAACAAGGTCACCCATTGCTCTTCTGGCACCGAAGGTTCCACTTCCAATGTGTGGAGTCAGCACAACATTTTCCATACCCAACAGCTCCTCAGGAACGTTGGGCTCATTCTCAAACACATCCAGGCCAGCTCCTCCAAGACGGCCCTCCTTGAGAGCTTTCACCAGCTCAACCTCATCTACAATTGACCCACGAGCGATGTTCACCAAAGTTCCCTCTGGGCCCAATGCATCTAGGACTTCCCTGGAAATCAAATGTTTTGTTTCTTCTGTTAAGGCACAGGAGACAATCAGTACATCGGAATTGGTAGCAAGATCCTGAATATTTGAATAGAAAACATAGGGCACATCCAGCTTTTGTGATCGTCCATGGTAGGAGATGGGACACCCAAATGATTCAGCTCTTCTTGCAATAGCCGTTCCAATTTGTCCAAGACCCACGATGCCCACTCGCCTTCCACTTGCCTGTTAAAAAGCCAAAAGTAAGACGCTATAAATTATAAGATGGATTTTTTAATCAAAGTTTTCAATATGAAAATATCAGAACAATCAGCAGAAGAACGTAAGAAATCTCAAAATGTGGAAAAATATGAACTCATTGTCACATTCATTCTACTATAAATAATGTGGCAAGTTGACTGTGCATATAGTTAAGTAGTCCGCGAGTCCATAAGAGGGGACAACCAACAGAAAGGAGCTCTCGGCATGATAGTTTGTCAGGCCAAGCATATATTTGTCACTGTTAGATGTTGCATCAAGCACTTGCCTTGGTAGTCAACACATGCGAAATGGGGGTGGAAAAGACCAACAAAACAGTCAACACAAAACAAGGTAAAAACGGGGGGAAATTTGCAGCCAAGACCTGATTGGTCAAAACGTTGACCAATCAAAGGTTTGACTCGCTGACCAGCAGGTTTGACTGGCTGGCCTATTTAAGGGTCACTAGTCGCGACCTACAAATAGAGGTGGTGTGCATCTCTGTGTATGGTGCGGCTTTGGAATAGGGGATGTCTGCATGGGTAGCTGCACAATAAGGTCCCATGATTTTAAAAATTATAACTAGCTAAATCCCTTAAGAGTTAATTGTTTAGGCAAGAAAAATGAGGGGTGAAAGATTATTAAAGGGGAAAAGTGAAAGGAGAAAGAATTTGAAGTGTGGAAAGAGGCATGAAATTCTGAGATATAAGACCGATGTAAACTTTTCTACTAAATCAAAATTCGAATTTAAAATGTGGAGATGTTGGATTAGTGTGCCATTAAAAGATAGATTTCAATGGAGACTCGTGGCAAAAGAAAATAAACAGAGAGAACACCACTATTTTTAATAGTCTATGAGCTTGACACGTAGTAGAAAGCTGTAGAAGAGAATGACGTGAATTATATATTAGAATAGATCCTTGGCCATTCCTCAACTCCCGCCACCATCTTCAATCCTCCAGCAAATGCTTTCCTTATTTGCCTGCTTTTCCACCAGTCCTCAGCTTACATACTGTCACTTCTCAACTTCCATACACAGTCATCTCTTTCCTCAGTCTTCAGCCTCCCTACACAGCCCTCTATTCCCGCAGTTCTCAGCTTGCATACACAGCCATCTCTTCCCTCAGTTCACAGCTTCCATACACAGCCATCCTCGGCCTAAGCTCACAGATACACATCCATCTTTCCCTCTAAGTTCCCCTAAGTCTCCAGCCTCACATCCTTAAGTTCCAGCCTTAATATACGTAGCACATGCACTCCATCTCAAGTGGGCAGATCTTCTACCCTATTCATTGGAACAGATATTCAAATGCTGCAGCAACAGCAAAAGGTCTTGTTCCACTCCCAAGTCTACAAGCTCTTCTCGGGCAGACAGCTAGGGCATCGGTCATTTCTCTGCTCTTCCAAAAAAGCGCACTTGCTACATTTGTCATCTTTTTCCCTTCTTGTTTGACATAGTAGAGACTTGTCTTCCGAGTTTGTCATTTGAGGACATGATGTGTTCACCTCGATTGGTAAGAGATATTGAGCATGGTGTGACTTGCCCTTCTGATGTCGAATTTGCATTGCAAGTTGTTGCATCAACTCAGCTGATTGAGCTTTGTGACCAGAAAGCTTTTGCTGATCACATACATATTTGTTACTATCATGATTAGTTAAAATCATACAACTAATACTAATACAAATGGCCTCATATAACTAATACTCTTAACAGTTTCAAAGCACGCATAATAGCAAAACGTTTATTTTTGTACGTGTGCCTTCCACACTAATCTCATCCAGAAACTGCCCAAGTAGGCTGATACGTGACTGCCTTTCCATAGTCGTCTCCATAAACGACTTCATAGACTTACCCCCTAATTCCTCAATTATACATACACAAATCTTGAACTACCTCATCCCTTACATTACTCTAAACACAACACCCATGACTTAGGCACATTGTGACATGAGCTATGGCCCAAGCACACTTGACCCTTGCACACACCACGGGACATACACTGAATTCTGTGACCATACTAGGACACAAGTACATTGCACACATTGTGCATACAAGAGGAACAGCCTGATCCCAACAAACCCTCCCCCAAGGGATTACCTCATATTGTATCAAGGATAAGTATTCCCTAGTCAACAATAAATCTCACGTCTCTAGTATCCTAGGCCAGACATGGGATCCCAAGTGTGAGGTACACACAGCATCAGGTCACAACATAGACAATTTGGACTTTCAAAAAGTTGTTTCCTCTTACAATGTTGGCTTTTGTCTTCTTGTGGAAACAATATTTTTCTTTGTGGTTGTTTTCTTCAGTGTCTTCATGGCTTCTTTGAATAGAAGCCCTTTGCATGATTGTTCCTTCCACACAAGAAACGCTGAAGAAAGTGTCACTGGTGGGCACACACAGAAGCACAAGAGAAAGGAGGGACAGACAGAGTGCCAGCCAGGTAGAGCAACATAGTGATGGAAGTACTCAATTGTTGATGTATAGTTAATGAATACAAAGGTATGAGAGCCTTAAATAGACACTTCAAGAGCGGGTTGGCCTATACTCAAAATGGCCAACCGCTCTCCACATACACCCCCTCAGCTCCTGTACCTCTACACAATGTGCTTTTCGTAGGCACAAAGCGCCGCACATACACACTCTAGGCGGGGACACCCACCATAGAGGCGCTCATTGAAATGCACATATGAGATGCTTAATACTAACACCCTCTCATAATGTCCAAAGAATGCAAAGAAGAACCTTGAGTAAGGTGCAACCTTGGATCCTCCAACACCGCAAATATTGGAATCACCTTGGTAAATATGGGATTCACCTCCGAGACAACACATGCCAACTTGGTTTGTGGAAACACGACACCATCACGGACAGCAAAGGATTTGCTTTGTGCTGAATGCTCCCTCAATTGTTCCTAGAATCCCTCGTGCAAAATCATAAGCTATAGACAATGTTGTAATTGATGCTCTTACTTGAATACCTATAATTAATGAAATGATTTTACTCAATTTCATTGTGAGTTTTGATAGAATTTTATACAGAAATGTAAGTTTGATCCTCGATTCTCAACTACTTGGAAATTGTAAGCAAACCAAAGCAAGTGGTTGTGGTTCTTGTCCAGCATCAGCCCCTATCCGACAAGCTCCAAGTGCAAGTAGTAAACAACTCAGAAAGAGACAAGACAAGCTTAAGTTACTCATATATTTGAGAATGAGTGCTGATGGAAATTCTCACCAAAACTAGAGCTACTGGCTCCTCCAAAATGGGCGAACGTGTTGCTAAATCTAGCAAAAAATTTACATCTCGGTGGTCCTTCCTCCCCTAGCTCATGCATGCCTATGAAGGCAAGCCCACCCTACCCTATTGGTGGCCCAAATTCGATTGCCCCTTTGTAATCTAGCCGACTTGGGCTTAGAACTCGCTAGGCCAAAAATCTGGCCCATTTGCACTTGATATGGATTCCTCTCTATGGGAGGCTACCTGTATAAATAGAGTGCCTTTTCCCCCCATTTTCTAGGAATGGACCTTCTCAATTTCTCCATGCTCCGAAATGCCAAAGGAAAATTTTAAGAGAGATGGAATAGATCAAGTCCATGGTGATGCTAGATGAGTCAACCATCTATGTACCGTTCACATTTGAAGAAGTGACTCTACTCCCAATGACTCAAGATATATGAGTCATCCCTAAATCATAGAGGAAATCATGTAGTTGGAATTGAAGAGCAGCATCTATTATCACTCCTTTAGCTATCATACTACGCTACCCTAAAAGCGTCCCTCTACCTCAACATGAAGCTAGAACCCCCTATATGGTGCCAGTATCTTTGAAATACCGGTCTAATCATGTATGCAAACCATGCAAATGAGAAGAGGGAAACTCAGACTTGATGATCATGGATAATTGTTCCTGACAGCTAAAGTTGTCACATAACAAGCTATACATAAGAAATCGAGGTCACACTAAACAATTCTTTATTGACAACAAGGCAAGGATATCTCCAAAACCATACTTATATACAATCACAAAGTGAATGATCCATGAAGGTAACAAAATTATCACCCTTCATAATGACCTTCACTAAAAGACCATCCAAACATAATTGACGAGCATACAACATATCGTGTAAAACCTCCTCTCACCTCTAAGTGATGATCGAAATCTTTCCAAAAATCCTCATCTAAAAAATGCCCCCAAGAGCAACCATCCTTGTATTTCTTTCTTGCCAACAAGAACTATTCAAACCACTCCCATCTAGCAATCATGTCTTGAATGTTCCTACAAAATTATAGCAGTCAACTTCTCTAAAGTGACAAAGATAGATCGAAGCTGAGTTAGATGGAAGTAATGAAACCTCCATGGAAAAGAATGTGTGCATCTCACTCGAGAAAAATTGGAAATTTTCTCAAACTGAACCATACAAACAGATACTTGCCACTTGATCTATTAGCTCCTTAACCTTGACCGGAAAGCCACCATCTTCTAATCTAAGGTTCGGCAATTGATTGTCAAGATTCAAGATGTGGGTACTGGTCTAGTATAGTTTCTTTAGTATCGTCCACGCCTATGGTCTTGTATTTGCACCCTGCATGTGCGAAAGTGTCGAATATTAACAAAGAACACCAAAGTAACTTCCTTCTGCTTCCAGTTGTGAGAGATGGTGGAGCGATAGGACAGTGAGTTGCATTGGATACATCAGAAGGGGTGAGAAACTATAAAAAACATGGCCGACCACTTGTGGCCAAGCCAAAAATAGCCAACATTTTGTAGGCCAAACAAAAATGGTCGACCGTTCCAAATCTCACTGACCAGCAGTGGGTGGATTTGGCCGACCATTCCCCCCTCCCACACTATACATACATTGCCCCATTTTCAGTAGTGAAGATCCAGCATTTAGGCATGTCCCAGCATCCTGAATTCAGCATTGAGAAGCTCCGGATCAAGATCCCACTCTCCTGCACTTAGGAGCAGCAGTAAGGACAAAATGCAGGTCCTCTACACTTGCAGCTCAGCATCAGCATTTGCCTCGCATCATCAACAGCCAAATTCTGACAAGCACATCATCAGAAGATATACAAAATCCAGATCAGCATTTTGTATTCTATTGCACATTGCAGTGCATTGACCACTTGTGCTCAGTGTGCACTTAGAAGCAGCAGTGAGGACAAAATGCAGGTCCTCTACACTTGCAGCTCAGCATCAGCATTCACCTTGCATCATCAACAGCCACGTTCCCTTGCATTGACCACTTGTGCTCTCTCTCTCTCTCTCTCTCTCTCTCTCTCTCTCTCTCTCTCTCTGGTCCTCTACACTTGCAGCTCAGCATCAGCATTCACCTCGCATCATCAACAGCCACATTCCCTTGCATTGACCACTTGTGCTCTTTTTTTCTTTTTTTTCCGTGAAATGGTGTTTTATATTATATGTAAAAAAGTACATCAGCCACATGGCTCACACAGAACCTATGGCCCCAAAAAACCCCCACAAAAGATCCTCTAAAGGATCATGACCATGCAAACCTGTACACTAATAAGAAAGCCTCCTAGCCAAATAAGCATCAAAGATGAGCCAGCCGAGCTGCCGTAGACCATAACGAAATAACATCTGCATCCAGTAGCTGAGCTGAGAGAAGAGAAGAAAAATGCCAAAGCAGCAAACCACGGATACGTAGAATGTGCCCATGTATTCCAGACAAGGAATCAAAGATGAACCCATTCCGTGTAGTCCAAATATGCCAAAGTCTTGTCCATCTAAGAAAATGGAATATCACAAGGTGACTGTCCGAAGTAATGACTTGAGGACAAATCCCAAATATCCACTAATGAGCCGAAACAGTAGACCTCTCTACTGCCTCCCAAACGCGAGAGACAAAAGACCAAATCTGACGGGCCACTGGACAACTCATGAACAGATGCATAACTGTTTCAGTGCATGTCGTGCAGCAGAAGAAGCAAGAGGCCAATGTAATTTTACGACGCCTGAGCTGATCCCGTGTAGGTAACCCTCCCACCAACATCCTCCAAATGAAAACCTTACCTTGGTAAGGGAGTTTAGACTGCCAACCACGCATAAGAGTTTTCTGCCACCATGATTTAGACTTGTGCAATCCCCACACCTTATTGGCCTTGGCTGAAACCCAATCTTTCTCTGATACGAGCTTATGATAGACCTGGTTAGCTGAAAGTGATATCAAGTCACCAAATTTACATAGTGCCCAATCAAGCCAATGCTGATCTGCAGATGGCCGAGGCAATGGAGTAAAAGGCTCAAGTGCATGCATGATGTCAACCCATAGTGGCTGAAATGTCCGAGGAACCCTAAAGTGCTGCCAAATATGATGAAATGAATATGGCATGTCACGACCAGGTATCACAGCATCTCGGATTGTAACCAAGCCTAACCTGACCATGCGGTTGAGTCGTATGCGTGAAGCATCTCTGTCTAGCCAAACAATGACACGCGACTCCACAAATGTTTCGAACTGCAAAGAGTTCAAAAGTGGTCTTTCATGACCAGGATCCCAGCGAGCCAATAGTAGAACTTCATGCCAAGAAAGGACAATATGCGATAAAATGTGAGATGAGCGAATACGGACAGGATGAGCCGCATTCACAATGTCCCACCATGAAGCCTGCACACGTGTCCGTCTATGTGACAATCCCTCCAACTCAATCACGTCACGAGCCATGAATACCCAAGGCTGCTCCTGCAAACACATATCCTGAAAAAGCGCCCACCTACGCGCCACCATATGCAAGCGGCCATCCAGTAAAGCAGCCCCACCCATTCTTTTGGGCGTCGTAATGTGATTCCAAGCTATCCATGTTTGACCCATAATATTTCCTTGCCTCTTCCACAGCATAAACCGAATGGGAGCAACCAAACGGAGAAGAGATTTGTGCGTCCAAGGTAGCAAAGGCAAAAAATAGGAAATCATGCTAAGAATAATAACCTGAGCTACCTTAACCCTCACGTGCATAGGCCACCCTTGAGCTTTCCAATACACAAATTTATCCGAGATCCGAGCAAAAATCCAAGCAAGAAGCGCTTGGGGGTCCACATCCACACCCACCGGATACCCAAGATGACGAACAATGTCTCCTGTATGCACCACACGGCCTTGCCACCCTAATGCCTCAAGATCAAATTCCGTGCATACAATGAGGACTGATTTTGTTGAATTTATTTTCAGCCCAGAAGCCAATGCAAAATTATTCCAAGCTTCCATTGCTCAATCTATATTGGCTTTTTCGGCCTTGAGAAACATAAAAGTGTCATCCGCAAGGGCTTGAGCAACCAATTGCTTGCCATGAGGGAGATGCAAACCAACCACTTCACCATGCGATGCCATAGCATCTAGGCGAGATAACATAGGATGAGTGGCAATGGCAAAGAAAAGAGGGCTAAAAGGACAGGCCTGCCGGAGAGAATGGGTGAGAGAAATACCATCCGATTGAGCATAATCTGCGTGATAGAGCTAGAGCCAAGTAAATGCACCAAGTTATTAGCCATTTTGGGACCAAAGCCCATGGCTGTCATTAACTGAGAAAGGAAAGACCAGCTGACATGATCAAAAGCTTTTTCAAGATCCAGCTGCACCATCACAATCTCTTGCTTCTTTGCCTTGGTATAATCCACTCTAATTTGAACATTAAGAATATTATGCAAAATATTCCTGCCATGCACAAATCCATATTGATATGGATGAATAAGAGTAGGAAGCACCTTCTACAAGCGATTGACAAAAATCTTTGTAAAGATTATATACATAATACCCATAAGTGAGATCGGGCGCCATTGAGCCAAAGAAGTAGGCGAAGGGACTTTGGGCAACAAACGAAGTATGCCCAGCTTCCAATCGACAGGCATATATCCCTCATCCCAAACCCTTTGACGAATAAGCGTCAAAGGCTCTGCAAGCTGATCAGCATGTTTTCGGAAAAACTCATTTGTCAAACCATCCCAACCAGGGCTCTTTCCCATGGGAAGTTTGGAGAGAACAGCTTCCACTTCCCCTTGAGTAACAGGAGCATCAAGCTGAACCGCCACATCAGGGTCAACTTGATATCGTACTTCAGCAAGCTGAACCGCCACATCAGGGTCAACTTGATATCGTACTTCAGCAAACAATGACTCCCTTGCAGCCAGGACAGTCGGCGAGACATCCTCTCGAGGAGCAAGCAAATCTTCATAAAACCTGATGCAATGCTAAATAACCTCAGAAGGTTGAGTAACAAGGTTGCCTTGGGCATCCATTAGCCTAACAATATTCTCACGCATATGTTTTTGATGCAACTTATCATAGAAGCGATGAGATTGACAGTTAGAATCCCGCAAAGCATCAAGACGTGCAAGTAGTTTAAAGCGAACATATTGTGCTTCCTGCACCCTAGATAGCTCCTTTTTCAGCCATTCTATGACATCCACAACTTCAGCATCCATAGAGTCAGTAAACATGAACGCCTGCAAGCCCTTTAAAAGCGATCAAGAAGAGTCACATACTGTTTTTGTATAGAGACATTAGCAAGACCATAATGCCGCGCTAATTTCCGAGTGTTGGTAAGGAACACTGGCCAAGCATGATAATCAGTCATGGACACTCTTGTGGAGAAATGTCGTATCAACTGACGCATATAAACATCAAAAACTTCATGCTCCAAAAAAGTGTGATTTAAGCGCAAAGGCAAGCGTCCCAACAAGCCTTTATATGCATCCACAGGATGATAAACCATTTCAAACACAAGCGGCCAATGATCCGACAAAACCTTGCTGATCAACCATCATAGTAAGAACCTCTGGCAAAAAGAGATCTTGATGTAAAATATACATCCTATCCAATCTAGCATAAGTGCCCCGAAACTGTTGTGAGGCATCATAAGTGTAACCCCTTTCATCTGGATGCAACCAAGACCACATGTCTTGTTTTAGCGACCTTGTTGCAAAAGCTTCCCACGCCATTCTCTCCGGGCCATCCATTACAGAATGAGGCGACGTGGCTTGCTCCCTGGAGACACACATATTAAAGTCTCCCATCACAAAGCCAGGATGAGAGATTGAAAGAGTACACAAGTCATTCCACAGCAATCGGTGTGCACGAGCATTATTTGGAGCATACACCCCTAACAACCATAAAGGTGTATCATCCCAAACAATCTGTATCACTAGAAATCTTCCATGAACATCTTGAATCACAAGAGAAGGCTGAAACTACGAAAGAACAACAAAGCAAACATAACACCTGACTGCGAAGCAGGATGTCCACTATAGAAAACATGAAACCCCTTATATACATAGGCTTTGCCAGCCAACTTATGCTGCTTATGTTCAACTGCACACAAAACATCCCAACCATGACAAAAAGTTGTACGCCAAAGCCTGAACTGCTTTTGGCGCGAAGAAATACCCTTTACATTCCATTGTACAATTTTCATAAGCCTTCCCAGAAAAGGAATCAACAAGGCCGTGTACTAGGCCCAGGACAATCCGCCAAATCACGAACCTTTTGAAGCATTGCATTTTTAGACATGGTATTTGTGATCTCAGACTGCCCTGGAGTTCCCGAGCACGTGCCGAAGGGTAATGACCATCCCATGGCAAGATGACCTCACCCTTCGAACCAAACACAAGAGATAATTGTTGTTGTGCTTCTTTTGTTAGGCGACTTCTAATAGGATAGCGTTCTACTCTATCCACCCCAAGAGCCCCTGTACCCTGAGAAAGTTGGACTCCCGGCCCCTCAATCCTGGTATGTTGCTGGGCACCTGAACCCAAAGGGCGATGAGCATATGTATGTAAGGACCCCCGATGAGTACGCAAAGGCCCCCGCTAAACAGCATCTGAGAAATCTCCCCGCGGGGCAACAAATCGTATCTTTTTACCACGTACTTCCACCCATGGCTGCTCAACCTCATTCTGAATATCCACATGTACATCCATGTGCTGGGCATCATGTAAAGGAGCATCATGCTCATCTTCCACGGGCAACTGTCCATCAACGATATCCTTGGTAGCAACAACTTGTTCTTTTTTAAGACATTCAGAGACAAAGTGGCCCATCTCACCACATTTGAAACAGTGGCCAACAAATGTATCCCACCTCAATTCATACATTAAAGGTTGCAGCCCAGCCATATTGACACGCAAATGTGTCGGCCTAGGTCTCCCAGTATCCCACAACATGCATAGACGATTTCGGTTTCTAGATGTCATTCGAGGTACCACCAAGACATCACCGATACCTCGCATGAGACCTGGTAAAACACGCCAAAACATTGGTGGGAATTGTTTCACTTCAATCCAAACTGGGCAAGCCTAGCACAACATATCTTGGTACTCTGCCATAGGCTTCCACGGAACCACATGAACCAACTGCCCATCCAAAAAGAGTGGCACATGCTCCAAGACTGCCCTACGGGCTTCCGAAGTGCGAAAAAGTATTTCATAAAAGCCTCTCGGACCATCATAAATCTCCTCAAGTGCCTCACGTGACACCAAGCGGCCCAACCATGCTCTAAGACGAGGCAACAACGGAATACGCCCAGTAAAGAAGAAGATAGCAGCACGATCATGAAAATCTGCTGGCTGTTGTAGCAACAAAGGAGTCTCCATGCATACATCAGCCACACCACCATTATCTACTACAGCCATTTGCACGCTATTTGCCTTCACATATTCTTGCAGAAGCTCACCAGTGATCTACAGCAAACGTGCAAACTCCGGAGAAGGTACCTGAGAACTTTCCTCTTCATTCTCTCCAACATTCACCGGAGTGTAGCTTGCATCAACATCAAGCCTTTGACGTTTTTGTTGCTCCGAGGCATCTGAAGCATAACCCACATTCTTCTCGATCATCTCCTCAATAAGATCCATGTTAAGGCTATTGGCAGCCATGCCACCAACGGCAGCAGCCGGGTCATCCAAATCTATGTACAAAAGCAAAGAAAACCCGTTCTCTCAAACCCTAATTCAGCACCTACTGCAGTGCTGGCTGGAAACTCTTCTGAACCTGCAGTACCTGCTGAAACCCTACTGTACCTGCAATACTGGCTGGAAACTCTTCTGTACCTGTACCACCTGCTGAAACCCTACTGTACCTGCAAGTCACCTGCTAGAAACCCTACTGTACCTACAGTACCGGCAGCTGGAAACTTTTCTGTACCTGCAGTACTTGTGGAAACTATTGTACCTGCATGAAGGACGACGAAGGGTAGAGACCTTATGTTGGAGCTATGATGGAGTGAAGGCCTTCCCCAACAGCCACACACACACACTCTCTCTCTCTCACACACACACAAGCCTAGAGGCAAAGGCGGCTATGAACAAGGACTGGTGAGACAGCAAGCAGGTGGGAATAGAACAGATGTAGAAGAAGAAGCTAGAAAAGGTGACAGCAAGCAGGAAGAAAACGACACCCAACAGGAACAGAAAACAGACAGAGAGAAAAGGTGACGGCGGCTCTCTCATCCCTTTACTCTCTCTCTTGGTGTCCACTCTCGTGTCTTCTCTTCACCACTCCAGAGACCCTCTCTCTCTCTCTCTCTCTCTCTCTCTCTCTCTCTCTCTCTCTCTCAAACATTATGCACTTAAGAGCAGCAGTAAAGACAAAACGCAGGTCCTCTACACTTGCAGCTCAGCATCAGCATTCGGCTTGCATCATCAACAGCCAGAAGATATACAAATCCAGATCAGCATTTTGTATACTTTTGTACATTGCATTGCATTGACGACTCTCTCTCTCTCTCTCTCTCTCTCAACAATCTTAGATACACAAGCACTGCACCTCTAGATGCTTGTAATTACATGGTGAGCTTTGTTAAGCAAAGAAAAGCACAGCTTGATATTTGAATACATGTTTAGGATGAACATGTAAAGCTAGGAGCTGTGTTGCTGACTGAACCACTTAATGCCTATCAGCTAAAAGGAAGGGCTTGAGGGCAATCTATTCAATGGCTCGATGTAGCATTTACTTTAGCTCTTCTGAGCTTGATCAATTGGCAGATACTTGCAAGCCAAGACAGTTTGCAGCATTTCCAGTATGAAAAACCAAAACATTTTTGCATGATCCATGCGTGATCATATGCAAGAGCTCAAAAGCTATGCGATAGGACTTCTCCTGTGAAACATGTGACATATCTTGAATCCACACAATACAAAGGCTTCGTTTTATTGACACCGTTGATTTAAGGTACTAAACAGCTTAAACGCTGAAGCAGTGACACAGCAAATTAAGCGAAGAAGAGGCTATGAAGAGCATTGTCAATGATAGGTTACCATAGTCATCAAGGCGGCATAATTCTTTCTCTACAGCTCGATACTAACAAGAAAGTAAGTTAGCTCAAGAGGGCCGGATGGGGAATCGGGTTGGAGAAACTAACCTTGGTTGCGAGGCGGAAGGCACCTTGGAGATGCCATAGGCCTTGGCGGACGTATTCGTGGGCAGGGCAGCAGCGACGGAGGGCAGCTAGCATGAGCAGGATAGCCAGGTCGGCGACATCATCAGCAGAGACAGAGGCACCATTAGTGACGTTGATGCCAAGGGATTGGCAAAGGGGGAGGTCGATGCGATTAATGCCGACGCCAGGGCAAACCAAAAGTTGGAGATTAGGCAGGGCTTGCAGCAGGGGAAGGGAGGTGTGGAAACCAACCAAGACACGCAAAGAGGAGGCGTGCAGGGCCAGGAAAGATTGCGGGTCTGGTGCGAGATCGAGTCGCAGAAGTGCGAAACGCTGCTGCAGGGCCGGCACAAAGTCCTCCGGCATTCCCACGGCAGGGTCGAACGTGAATAGCACCTTCGGCTTTCGCTGGTGCTCCTCCTCCATTGCTGTCCACTCACGTGGGAGGTAAAGGGAGCAAGAGGTTGGGTAGGGAGAAAGACCAAGGAGGACCTATATATATATACACTAGTATTGCACCAGCGCGTTGCTGCGGTCAACCAAGGTTCCAGAAAAGAACTATTCCCTCTCTACAACCATCTCTCTCTCTCTCTCTCTCTCACACACACACACACACATGCACATGCACATGACCCTCTCCCTCTCTCTGTCACGTACACACACTCTCAAATGTTGAAACTCTCTCTCTCTCACACACATGCACACACATATACACACCTGCTCGCTCTCTCTCTCTCTCTCTCTCTCACACACACACACACACACATGCACACACTCCCTCTCTCTTCTAACACTCTCCCACACATAGAAGCGCTCTCTCTCTCTCTCTCTCTCTCTCTCTCTCTCTCACTTACACTCTCTCTCTCTCTCTCACGCACACATACACATATGTAAATATATAGTATATACAATATTATGTTTTAGATACATAAACCTATACATAGACATATATACATGTATTTAAAAATATAAATACAAACATCGACATAATTTAATTAATTTTGATTAAATTTTAATGTGCGGAGATGGGTGATAAGTTGTGGTCACTTTTAAATATATAGATAGATATATCATACACACATCTAAACACACACACACACACA